>NW_011494814.1:1612195-1638209 GCF_000754665.1 Bison bison bison | reverse complement strand
CGACCCCATAGACTGCAGCCCACCAGGCTCCTCCACCCATGGGATTTTCCAGGCAAGAGTACTGGAGTGGGGTGCCATATAACTTGCAAGATAACACAAATGTAACCTTGAGCAAGAATGTAGCCAGGCCTCTGAAGGGCCTAGGATCAGGTATGTCTCGCCATAGGCCTATTTCCTCTGCCCCTTTGACCTTTTGCAAGTACAAGCTGGCCAGCCTACAGGTTCTAAGCTACATCATGGTAACTGGATGAGGCATCTCAAGAGGCTAGGCCAATGTGTCTCTGTCTTTTAATTCAGGTATTGATAAATGGACTCTGACTGGTCCAGCTTAGACTTCATGCCTATTCTCCGTCCAGTCAGGGTGACAGAGTCACTCTATAAAAAGTAGTTTCAAGACCAAGAACCCACTGCTGTGAGGGAAGCAGAGAGTTAAAGAGGGATCACTCACTGTTTCTAGAATTGAGTTATCAGCTAGATTTG
Organism: Bison bison bison; assembly: GCF_000754665.1. Taxonomy (NCBI): domain Eukaryota; kingdom Metazoa; phylum Chordata; class Mammalia; order Artiodactyla; family Bovidae; genus Bison; species Bison bison. The sequence continues at coordinate 1,637,729 of NW_011494814.1, read as the reverse complement.
TTCTAAAATTTGTTCCTGAGCAAGGTGTGATTCCACAGGTGACACTCAAGCTCCCTGTAGTTCTGAGTAGCGCAGTGCATCTCTGTTTTCCCCCTTTCTCATCTTTTCCCTTTGCCCGAAGAGCTCAGAGCTCTGATACCCCAGTCCCTCCAGGCCTAGGAAAGCAATCACTCCCATTCTGACCCAGAATTGTATGCATTTTAAAAGAGAAATTGGAAAGGGTAATGTAGTATTTAACCGAAGGGAGTTAAGAGTAATGCCTGGACCCAAAACAGCAACAACAAAAACCCAGCCAGCCGACCAAGCTCCAAAACCCTTTTTTAGTAACTAACCACATATTTTGATTCTGAGTCAGACAAGCCTTGGATTTTGGATAAACCCAAAGGGCAAAACAAGATGTGGGGACTGGGCCATCAAGAAATCAGCATTGTCATTTGGTTTAGTCCAGATGGCAGCCCTGAAAAGGGTCCTAACATTGAGGCAAATACAAAGATACTATTGAATGTCATCACCATCAAATACTACTTGTTAAGCAATTCATTGTTTTGTCTTTACTGGAGGGTTGCATGGAATGATAAATAGCTAGAAATTATATGACCACTGGTTGGAAACCACCTGAGGAGTAACAAAATAAATTCTGTTCCTCTCTGTGAATTATGGAAAGACTAGGATGAGAAAAACCAATTGCATTATCTGGACACTAATTCTTACTGATAATCCTTAGTCATCATTGTATGCCAGTGTTTTCAGGCCTGTTTCTACAGGCTAGATATGCCTATCAAAGCAATACTAACATGGACAAGCTGTGAAATAGATAGATTTTGCAGTCTGTGTCCTATGCCTCCACACTGAACTCACTCAGTCATTCAACAAATACTAAGTACCTTCTATGTGGTAAGCATTGTACTAGTCACTAAAACTCTCACTTAAAAATAAACCAATGAAACCTTAGATTTAGGTGGGATTTTAGAAGAGAATGAGACCCACTCTATCTGGGACTCTCTTCCGGTGACGTCAAGTGCTATACATTCAGAGGCAAGACCCTCCAGCAGTGATCATCTCTAAATGATAAAAAGCTTGTCCATATATCGTGATGAAACTTGCTTCATCTGTTTCTACCCATGAGTTCTAATCTGCCCCTTGGAGAACGGTCTCATTCCCACTTACACATCCCAGCCTCATAAGGTTTGTAGACTTTCTTGAAGTCTCCTCTAAGGCAACATCTTCAGGGTTCTTTGCTGTTCCTGTGATGTCACGTGAACACTCTAGTTGCAAGTGTCCATCTTTGAACATGATGCTCAGAACAGGACACAGCAAGTCATAAGTGCAGAGCTTAGTAGAAGAGGTACCCTGGGCTCGTAACACGCTCTACATTTGCTTTAGTAATTACTTTGAACATACGGAGTTTAAAACTCCAGGGGGAAGCCAAAGCTCTCCTACTCTCTACTCCTGCCACTGGTTTCTTGAGTTCAGGTATATTAGCATTGTAGTCAGATAGGGCTCTATTAATTTCTTATTGCTGCTTATTAGCAAATATTTGTTATCTTACAGTTCCTTGGGTCACATGTCCCACATTAGTCTTAGTTGGCTAAAATCAAGATGTAAGGCTTGATTTCATCAGGGCTTCTTTCCCAGATTCTGCAGGGACTTTCTCGGACTCTGGCCCCCTTCCTCCATCTTCAGAGTCAGTGGTGTTGCGTGTCTGTGCCTTTATTCCGTAGTCACGTCTGGCTCCAGCTCTCCTCTTCTGCCTCCCCTTTTCATTTTTAAGAACGCTTGTGATTACTTTGGGCCCACCTGTATGAACCAGGATAATCTCTTTTGAGGATTAGCAATTTTAATTCTATCTGCAACCTAAATTCCCCTTTGCCATGTAGCCTAGCGTATTTATAGGTTCTGAGGATTAGGATATGGACACACTTGGAGGGCATTATTCTGCCTACCATAAGGGCTATAGCAGCTCCGGAAATCATGTCCCTGTAAAACAACATCCAAAGACTGTGAGAAGGGTCATCTCTATTGCATGTTCCCTTTTAAAAAGGAGGAGGAAGACTTCCTAAAACTTCTGTGCACCCAACAGATTTCCCTCTTCAATTAACTGGCCAGAACTGTCACATGCCCTTTCCTAACCCAGTCATTGGGAAGGAAAAGAAATTCCATGATTGGCTTGCACTACTCAGGATGCATCCCCTGGGGCAAAGGAGGGCCCAGCCTCCTAGGAGGGAGCAGGCCTCTGACACCTGAATCAGATTGGGTTTCTGCTAACAAGAAAGAGATGGAAAATGGCTTTTGGGTATTCTTTATCCTATAACGTCACCATGTAATGGCTTTTAATTGTAACCTAGTTACCTGAAGGGGAGAGAGAGAGAAAAGGATGTTTTAAAGTTAGTTCTGCGTTTTCCCTTCTGTGTTGAAGAGATCAAAAAGATTTAAGATATTCAGAGAAAAACAAGAAAAGTATCAATATATTAAGTATGTAGGTGTGTATCAGTAAGGGTTCATCAGATATATAGATATAGATACAGATATAGATATCTCCATCTTGTGATGTCTTGTGTGAGCACTCAGTAGTGTCTGACTCTTTGCAACCCCATGGACTGCAGTCCATCAGGCTCTTCTGTCCATGGGATTTTCCAGGCAAGAATACTAGAGTGGGTTGCCATTTCCTTCTCCAGGGCATCTTCCTGACCCAGGGGTTGAACCCATGTCTCCTGTCTTCTGCATTAGCAGGCAGTTTCTTTACCACTGAGCCACTTGGGAATGTGATATATATCTGTAGGTCCCTCAGTTATATGAAGGTCTCATCCCTGTAACAAATCCCTTCATACGTGTATTTATATATAAATATACACACACAGACACACAGGGATTTACTGCAGGAGCGTGACTTTATGTAACTGTGGGAGCTGGTCAAGCAGTATGTGCAGGTCTGTCATCTTCCCATTTGATGTTGGAGCTTGTGACATGGAACAGACAGGGAAGGGAAGATGACTGTAAAGTACCAAGTGCAGGAGAGCAAGAGCGAACTGGAACCATTAACACAAGTGGGATCCCTCAAGGATGGAATGAACCCGTTGCATTCTGAACACCTCTGATCTTTCTTTAACGTGAATTGAATCTCACTTGCATTCCAGTATTTAGTCTACTCAGGATTTGTCCTACTCCTGGCTTTCCTTCCTTACATTGAACTTTTTCCCATTTAGGAAAACCGGCACATTTATACGTTATTATAGGTAATGTGCATTGATTAGAGGCCTGTACTTTAAAAAAAATTATTTATTTTTTGAGTGTGTTGAGTCTTTGTTGCTCTGAGGACTTTTCTCTAGTTTCAGTGAGCGTGGGCTACTCTCTAGGTGTGGTGCTCGGGCTTCTCACTGCGGTGGCTTCTCGTTTTGGAGCACCGGCTGTAGGGCATGCAGGCTTGAGTTGTGGCTCCTGAGCTCTAGAGCAGGCTCAGTAGTTGTGGTGCACTGTTTAATTGCTCCTCAGCGTGTGGCATCTTCTGGGATCAGGGATTGAACCTGTGTCTCATGCATTGGCAGTAGAGGCTTATACTTTAAGGGCTTTGTTTTCTGGAAGCAGAAAGGGGAAAAGGGGAAGGGTTACTTTAACAATAGGTGTTATGTCAGGTGGTTCCCTTTGTTTTACCTTTCCTTTGCTGTGCTTTTGAGTGATTTAAAAACAGTCTCTCTGAGACATTTGTTTCTCTTCAAAAAAAGGAGCCATGCATTATCCTTTAACAATCCTGGTTATAGTCCATTTTTAGGTTTGGCATTGCTTTTTGGCCACTAGCTTGAAAGATTATAGTGAGGATATCAAAACTCCTTCTCTCTAAATTCTCCCTTTTAATATATTTATTTATTTGGCCATGGTGGGTCTTAGCTGTGGCACACAGGCTCCAGAACGTGCGGGCTCAGTAGTTACGACACGTGGGCTTAGTTGCTCCAAGGCATGTGAGATTTTAGCTCCCCAACCAGGGATTGAACCCACGTCCCCTGCATTGTGAGGCAGATTCTTTAACACTGGACCACCAGGGAAATCCCTCAAAACTCTCTTGGTAGGTAAATGCCAATTTCACTATATAAGACTAACTGGCTTAACTAGGAGTGATGGTGTCATAAGATAACTGTTAGCAAAAAGTGTTAAATTATGTTTTGTAACTTAAATGTTCTCATTTGTTTCCTAAATCAGATCAGATCAGATCAGTCGCTCAGTCGTGTCCAACTCTTTGCGACCCCATGAATCACAGCACGCCAGGCCTCCCTGTCCATCACTAACTCCTGGAGTTCACTCAGACTCACGTCCATTAAGTCAGTGATGCCATCCAGCTATCTTATCCTGTCGTCCCCTTCTCCTTTTGCCCCCAATCCCTCCCAGCATCAGAGTCTTTTCCAATGAGTCAACTCTTCGCATGAGGTGGCCAAAGTACTGGAGTTTCAGCTTTAGCATCATTCCTTCCAAAGAAATCCCAGGGCTGATCTCCTTCAGAATGGACTGGTTGGATCTCCTTGCAGTCCAAGGGTACCATGCATATCTTAGGAAGAATTTTGCATAAATCATTCATGTTTGAATTAAAGGGAAGATAATCAAACTTACTGACTCCTCAGGATTTGTCTGGTGGTTGCATGTGTTCTCATCTAATTCATACTTCAGCTCTGTGGGGAGTACCTCCATGTGCAGTGAAGGAAACCATGCCTTAGAGTGGTCATTTATTTGTCTCAAATTTCTTGAATTGTAAATGGTGGAGCCAGGATTTGAACACAGTTTTATATAATTCCAAAGCCCATTTTTGTTGTTGATTAATTTAAAAAATTAATGCTGATCCTAGTAAGCTTAGGTTTCCTTAGTAAAGTTTGTTATTGATATACCATAAGAGAATACACTTGAACACACTGATTTAAAATGAAATAAAACAGCAGGATGTCTGTGTGTGTATATACAGACACATATCCTGCACATGCTCATACACTCATACTCGTACACTTTCCTGTTAGGTAGAGGGATTATCTAATCTGACTCTACATTAAGAATAATAATTCTGCATTAAAAGGGCATGGTGATAAAATGGTACTTTTCTTTCTTTCTTTTTTTTCTTTTCCTTTTTAAAAAGGAAATTACTTATAAGGTGTGTGTTTACATACATAAACTATTATCTTGGCATTTTATGCTAATATTGTCTGATGATGGCATTATTGCAGCAAACCATGATTATCAGCAATCTTAGGTAATTCTTATTTCAACTACAGGGAGCTCTTAATCCTTTGTATCATATTTCGAATTTGAAAATGAAGAAAAGAACTGACTACCCAAATTATGTCTTTCAAAACTAGCCTGTTCACTCTTGGAAGTTTCCTTTGCTTCTTCTCCTCTTTGATTTTTCCTTCTGTTGTCTTCAATTTACACAGGGCTTTAATATAGTCAGTAGTCAATTTTGAATCACACTTAAAAAAATTTAGCTTGTAGATAGAAGAAATAAATGTTTAAGGCCACATGAATGCATATTGCTGTTTTTCAAACCTATCTATATTACTTTATTATGTTTTCCTCTTATTCAAACACAAGCTATCACTACAAAGACTGAAACATGCTTGGATGAGAATGGATGTGGCCATTTCTTCTTCCATTTTGACGTTTGGCTCCAGTGACATCTAAAACTTCCATGCTGACCTCTGCTGGTCACACATGCCAATTGGGGACTGAATTCAGGCTAGTGTGTCTTGGGGAATGCGGTTCAACAGTGACCTAGGAAAATGAGGATACAGACCTGCTTCATTGCTTATGAAGTGAGGGAAGTTGGGGAGACAGAAAAAGAGGGGTTTTACGTGAAGGAAAGAATTGTGACCCCAAGAAGCAGCAGTTTGAGGGTAACTCTCTTGGTTTCTCTTTTCCATCTGTTACATGCAAGGACAGTGGCCCCGTTGACACCCCTATCCAGTGCTCAGGGCAGGGACATGTAGCATCTGTATGAGTTTATTTGTCAGGCTAGGGACCTTCCTCACTTTCACCCCTTCATGCCTGAGGACTGTGGCACTGAATATTAGACTCTTTCCTTATAGACCCTGTTCCATTTCTGGTTTCCAGACTACTCAGGACTGACTTTCTTCTAGAAACATAAAGAGGTAAGATTTTTACTTTAAAAGAAGTTAGTATTGTACGATTGTGAATAATTTGCAGGATCAGATAATGAATGTAAAATTGTTCAAATGACTTGTCTGTTCATGGCTTTGTCTATTTTGAGTGACTTCTTTGCCAACTATTCCCAGAGCTATACTTCTAGATTTGGAAAACAGTTAATTTATCTAGGTAGAAGCTTCTCTGGTGGCCATGTTTCATGGGTAAATCATTCAAACAATTCACCTTAAATTTGTTTTGGAAACTTATTTTATGATGAATAATAGCAACAAAAAGGCTACAACTTGGTAATGTCTATTAAAATCTATTAAGATAAAAAAAACATAGTGTAAGTTGGAATATCTAATAATCTGTATATCAGGAATTTATTCTAATAAAGTACTGAAAAGTGATACTACTCAGTAAAAGATTGGCAAAATAAAAGCATAAACTTAAAATGGAACATTCTTCAGCTGTTAAAGCAAATGAGATAGATACAGCAGTTGGAAAAAGGCAAGAGGCATAGAGTGTATAATATGATCAAATTTTCATCTTAAGTATCTATGTTTATGTGCAAGTAACACGGGTATCTGTCTACAAAAAAGCTAAATAAAACACTAGATTGTTATCCTTTGGGAAGGTAGGTTTATGGGAAACATTTTCTTTTTTTGTTTTGTATTTCAAAACTGTCTTAATTTTTAATAATTATTGCATGTTCCTTTTGAAATAGAAAACATACTTTAAAAATCCCCTATTTCTTTCCTCTTTGCCCCATCACAAGTCGGGAGACAAGTCAGGAGAAGTATGGGGTCTGTGATCCTGAGGGATCTGGTGAATGAAGCCTTGGGCATCCCTACTCAGTACGATACTTTGTCTCAAAAGTCTTATCCTGACCAACCATCAAGCCTAATTAAAAATGGAAAATTCATGGAAGGAAAGGCCTCCCTGTACACCCCAGGGGAGCTATTCTTTCCTGACTCCCTCTGGATCCTTCCAGTTCATTAGCTAAGAAGGAGTTAGAGGAGATGTCTCTGGCCACAGCTGCTGCCTTCTCAAGTGTCGCTCTGATCTGGTCGGCAAAACCCCTGGTGGAAAGCAGCAGGCTCTGAGCAGTCTGCCAGCCCAGCCCGCTGGCTGCCTCGAAGCAGGCCTGCTGGCTAAGCGGCCCTCCCGCCTTCTCCCCACCCCCTCCCTCTTTAAGCCATTGTGGTGCAGATAACTGTTAGGAAATAGGAACTGAGGGGCTTTATTCTTCTGGGCAAGTGTACCAGGAGTGAGGTGCGCTCCCTGCAGTGACTTCTCTTGTTGCAGAGCATGGACTCTAGGTTCGCAGGCTTCTGTAGTGCTGCAAGGCTCTAGAGCGCAGGCTCAATTGTCGTGGCACATGGGCTTAGTTGCTTCTCGGACCGGGGATTGAACCCATATTTCCTGAATTGGCAAGTGGATTCTTCACCACTGAATCACCACGGAAGACCCTATCCTAGTATATTTTTTGCTTTCATTATTTAATAAGAAATCTTGTATATCTTTTTCTTTAATTTTCTTTTTTGGCCTCACCGTGTGGCATGTGGGATTTTAGTTTCCTGCCATGTATCAGACCTGCACCCCCTGCTATCCCTGCTTTGGAAGTGCAGAGTCTTAACCACTGGACCACCAAGGAAGTTCCCAAAGCTTGCATGTCTTGATTACTTAGATAATTTTAGTGCTTTTCTTGTGTCACTGTAGAACAGAATATTTAAAAAAACATATCTGTGTGTGTAGCTAATTCAAGTAGGGCAGTCTCTGTATTTAGGTAGAGGTGAATTATACTCAGAAGTTTTGTTTTCTTTCAAGTCCAGAAATCTGCTGCTTATGGCAGTGTGAAAGTCGCTCAGTCATGTCTGACTCTTTGCAGCCCCATGGACTGTTGCCTACCAGGCTCCTCTGTCCATGGAATTCTCCATGCAAGAATACTGGAGTGGGTAGCCATTTCCTTCTCCAGGGGATCTTCCCAACCCAGGATTTGAACCCAGGTCTCCTGCATTGCAGTCAGATCTGAGCCACCAGGGAACCCAGTGGAATTCACTAATGTATGTGTTCTTTCCTTCCTGGGCACAAAACTAGACCCCACTTCTCAGCCTCTTGTGCAGCTAAGTGTAACCTTGCTAGAGTTTGGTCAGTGGAATATGAGTGAAAGTGATGTGTTCCTCCTCCAGGTCTGACCCATAAAAATCTCCTGTGGCCACACCGCACTCTCCTCTCCATTTGACTACCACATGGAGAGATTTACAGACTAAAGGACCTCAGAATTACAAGATGGAGGACCCTGAGACCTGATAACTTTGTGGAGCAGCGTCCCTCTAATGACCTACATTGGCCTGTGATATGAACAAGAAGTAAACTTAATATTCTAAGCCACTGAGAGCCTAATAGCAGTGTCTCTCCTAATATCTTATTTAAATGAGCTACTTTAAAATAGAGTTTGGAGGTAATTTCTGTCTCCTTTAACTCATTTTTGTGATAGGAAATACTACAGGAGTGTCAATACTATACATTGTTAGGTCTTCATTTATAGAAAGAGCTAGTTTGTGGCATCAATAACTCTTTTAAAGCAGACTTTTTTTTAATAGCAATATCCTATGAAATATTTATGGGCAAGCCCACGGAGACTGTTTACACTAGCATGCTATTAGTTTCAAGGACAAAAAATTGACATTCCATGTAGCAAGACTGAGCACAAATTAAAATGCTCACTTTCTTCAATTGCAGCCTACTGGCTGGAAGCAAGGGAGTGTGGTTATTAGGTCATTCTAAGATGCCTTCCAGATACAGCGTTCTTATCCTCTACATTTGCTAGTAACAGAAACTATCTTTTATTAAAAGAAAAAAAAAAAAACCCTTATTGAATAGATTTGCGTAGCTCACACAGTAAGAGAAAATAAGATCTCACAAGTATAGAAGCCATGTTAGCTCCAGGGATCTTAGTTGGATTAGCTCATGGAAAGTCTCTTTGGGACCTCCATGTAGCTTCCATCTTTAGTTCCCTTGCCCAGTATCCCATTTCCTGGGGGAGAGGGTCAGAGGTAGATTGCTTACATGCCTACCTCTTGGCCAGGACAGGGTGTCGAGACCAAGAGATTCAGGAGTACCACAAGAAGGGTTAAAGGAGAGTGTACCTCAAAGAAAGACAGGACTCTGAAATATCCCTTTAGAAACACAAAAGGTGGTAGTAGAAAATATGAAAACAGAATTAGATAGCTATCACTCTTTTTGTCTGACTGTGTCCTCTGAAGGGCCTGGATCCTCTTTGCAGTCTAATAAATATCTGAAAAAATGATGCCAGATCAACACATAGAACTTCTACAACTAAGGGCATTATTTTTATAACTAAATAATTGAGTTACCAATCATTAGAATAGTAGTAGGCATTATCACCCCAAAGCCTAAAATATTGTACTTAATTGCTTATGATATGAGTGAGACTCCTATGATATATTATGAAGATGTGAGGTATAATCATAAGCGGGTAGCATGGTGTGTAATGGCAGTTTTTAATTCTGTGTTTAAATTAGCAACGGTAATAGGGTTAGCTGGGAAATATCTTCAGATTGACAGCAACTTTTAAAGCAATTACTTAATTTTAGTAAGAAGCAACATTTGGGCTCATTAGCATCTGAGGTCAAAGGACAGTGAGTAAATCATATGAAGCTTGGTTATTGATCCATAGAAGCACGGCTGTCTCCTTGTCTGGGTTACATGTGCTCTGTGAAATGCAGTTATATTCATTTTTAAAAATTCTAGTTTGAAATAAAGTTAGACTTACAGGAGAGTGGCAATGATAGTACAGAGAGTCCCCACATACCCTTCACCTAGCTTCCTCTAATGTTAACATTTTATGTGTCCATAGTTACAGTAAGTGTTTGTGGTTAAGAATGAACACAGTCATTTAGACTTGAGAGAGACAGATTGATACACTGAAAAGCATGGGATTTTGAATTCTAACAAACTTGAGTTCAGGTGCTATATCATACTTACTAGCTACTCAACAATGTCAGACAAGTTACTTGTCTGTAAAAATGGGGTACCTTCTTTCTTATGGGGTCCTGATGGATGTTAAACATTCCATAAAAATGGAGTTATCTTATAAAGTTTTGGTGCATGGTAGATACTTTATAAATGTTCATTTCTTCCTCTCTACTCCATCTCTCATCATACTTTTTATCTCTCTTCATACCTTCCTTCTCCTCTTTTTTTGTTTATATCACTGGATAATGTCAATTTTTTCCTGGCTTTTGTTTTCTGCTTCTTTGTCTTTCCTCAACCACACTGCCCTCCCAGTCCTCCAGTTCTGGCATTTTCTGGTGTGAGGGGAGGAGATGGCCTTCTTAACCTTAGTATCACTCAACCTCTTGCTGATTTAGACTTAACTTTCATCAAGCTGAGTTTGAAGTACAAAATGTTTTCATTCACTAACAAGGACATGGAGAAATTATAAGGAAAAAAAATGAAACCAACTATCGGTTGCAAAATGTATATGAATGTGTGTGTGTAGTGGGGTGTTACAGGTGTGTAGGGGGCAATCAGATGACAATATAAACTCTGAAAAACAACTCAAATCCCCACGTACTTTAACACTAGAAGGGATTCCTAGTATGTGAGGTTCAACACTCTGGATCCATAGAATCAATTGTAGCCAGGTGGGACTCAGGTCCTTGGGCTAATCTACTCATGTCATTTACTCTGATGAATGTCCAGAGGGAAGGGAAACAGTACAATACTGGCACGACTTCATCTCTCAACCAAAAACTGCTTAAAACCAGATGCTTGGTAGCCATATGACAGACGCTCCACCCAGAGGAGGGGGCTCCCCTCAGGGATCCAGGAGAGGCATGGGTGATTATGCTGCACGCCTGCTTTTAAACCTAATGGGCAGGCTGGGAGGGAGAGATGGAGCCCTGAACATCTTGGAGGTGACACCCTGTGAGCCGTAAGTGTTCCAAGCAGGATTTAGTCTCAGCTCAGCAGCTGTCCCATGGCAGCAGCCTTTTTTGCCATATGGGGGAGCCATATTTGGCACAGAATTGGGATCCTCAGGCTAGTAGAAACCCCATTATCCATGTGAGAATGTGGGTCAGAGGCCTAATTTGCGAGTGAAGGAGAGAGAAGAGAATAGGTACTGTCTATTTTGTCTAATCTCTAGTTTACTCTTAAAAACAAATAATTTTTTAATTCCAGGCCTGTTGTCTCGGTCTCCAACCCACAATAGGAGAGGGGAGCAAGTACTACTTTGTCACTATCAAGGACTATAATAAGGAAATAAAAACCAAAATAATAACTATGGTTGGGCTTGCAAGGAGTTTCACCAAAAGGAAATGGTTGCCCATGGTTGGTTTGTTTGGAAGTCTAGCAGGGGTCAGTGGAAGGATCACAAAGTGAAAAACAGGACCATTCGGTAAAGAAAATGGAAGCCAGATGTGAGGCAAGTAGCGTTTCTGTAGCAGCCACTCCCTGGGGTGTGTAATAGAGCAGGAAGCTTGGAGGCTGAGGTCTGGCAGCGTTCTTGCTTGTGGCGACTGTGGTGGGGACACAGGACCAGGGTGCCTTCTTTTCCTGAATTATGTGGAAGGGTGGCCAGAAGAAGGATGATCAGGGGCTGAATTTAAGGATTGAATCATTAGCAAAAAACATATTGAATATTTAAGCTTTGCGGAGGTGGCAGAAATATAATCATTTTTGACAAAGAGCTCAGTGTTAGAAAATATATATAGTCTTTCAGAAGAAAAACACTGACATGTTATGTCAGTACAGCTATATGACCTAGTGGAAAAATGGTTGACAAGCAAGGAACCTGATTTATCGTCTAGGTTTTTTGTTGATGTGTGTCAGTTTCTTTATGTATCAGTGGAATGATAATAATGGTTAACACCTCATTACGGTTAGCCTTGTGCTAGGTATTGAGTTGGCCAAAAAGTTTGTTCAGGCTTTTCTGGTATGTAAAGACCCTCATGAACTTTTTGGCTAACCCAGTGCTTTCTATAGGGCTTCCCTGGTTGCTTGGTGGTAAAGAGCTACCAGGAGAGCTACCAGGAAAGCTGCCAGCACAGGAAACGCAAGTTCAATCCCTGGGTCAGGAAGATCCCCTAGAGAAGGAAATGGCAAGCCATTCCAGTGTTCTTGCCTGGGAAATGCCATGGACGGAAGAACCTGGCAGGCTATAGTCCATGGGGTTACAAAAAAGTCAGATAGCATTTAGTGACTAAACAACAACAAATACTTTCTGTACACATATAGAAACTGTTAATGTCCTCTTCATTGTATCATGAGGGACCTGTGAGCTGAGTTAAATAACACAGCTAGTAATACAGAGCCACCATTGATCCTGTGTCTCCTGACTCCAGAGCTTGTATATACAACTTGCGCATCATACTGTGCACTCTATTTACCCCACAGGGTTTGGCAGTGATATAATTAGATAAAGCAACAGAGTAGTTTTGAGACGGCCAATACAATGGAAAGAGCCTGCACTTGGTAGCCTGGTAAAAGTGGATCTGAATCCTTTTATCGCCTTGTGACTAGCTGCAGATTACTTAATCTTAGAATTTTTGGTCTGTTATTTTAATTTGGAATGGTAACATAGTGATTTATGTAAAGTGTTTAATTTGTAGCCAAAACTCCAAGCATTGTTTGCTCCTACTTTTATACATTAGTCTTGAGGACCAGGAGCATGTGTATATTTTTACATCCTGCTGTAGGGATAGTAGGCTTCCCTGGTGGCTCAGACAGTAAAGAATTTGCCCGCAGTGTGGGAGACCTGGATTTGATCCTTGGGTTGGGAATATCCTCTGGAGAAGGAAATGGCCACCCACTCCAGTATTCTTGCCTGGAGCATTCCATGGACAGAAGAGCCTGGCAGGCTACAGTCCATGGAGTTACAAAGAGTTGGACACGACTGAGCAACTAACACTTTCAATTTAGTTGTAATGGGCTGGGAACAAAGTTGTCACTCAGCTATCACTAACAAAGGCTAACATTTACTCGGGGCTTACTGTGGGCTAGGTGCTGTTCTAGGTTCTTTCTATATATTAACTCATGTTACCACCACAAGGTGAAGAAGTTATCCTTAGTGCCCTGATTTTGCAGATGAGGAAGTCCCTTGTTCAGAGTCACACAGTTTGTAAGTGACAGAGTCGGGATTTGAAACCAGGAGTCTGCTGTGCTATTAGTCATAGATTCATAAGATCGTAGAGTTGGAGGAAGAGATAGAAGTTTTACAGTTCAACCTTGTGCCTTGCTGTGGGAATTGCTTGCTTGATATTTCTGAGAGATGCTTATTCAGTCTCTACTTGTTTATCTTCAGTAAGAAGGTGCTCCGTGGCCCAAGGAAGCAATCCTTTCAATTGTTGGGCACCTCTTCATGAGTGCTTTCTAATGTTAAACTGAAACCAGCTTTACCTTCTCTTTCTCTGTTGATCTTCTGGTTTTTGAGTACCAGAACAAGGTTAGCTCACTCTTCAACATGACACCTCTTTGCTGTTTGAAAACCACCATATCCTCTTTTCCATGCCAGTAACTTCAGTTTCCCTCAATGGTGACTCATGCTGGTTGCCCCTCTGTCTCTTTTTATGTGTGGTAGAATAAAACATGACAATTATTGCCCATCAACAGTATGTTAGTATTTTCTTAAGTAAAGATTAGTTTTTCACACAACCTTATCACACAATTTGCTCCTACTGGCTTTAGAGAAATGTAACCTTCTGTTTATTAGTCTGTTCAGTCTGTCATAGCAAAATATCATAGATAAGGTGGCTTAAACTACAGAAATTTACTAATATTTTCCCATGATTCTGGGGATTAGTAGTTCAAGATCAAGGTTCTGGCTGATTTGGTTTCTGGTGAGAACTCTTTTCCTGGCTTGTAGACTCATACCTTCTCACTCTGTCTTCACATGGCCTTTGCTTGCTGTTTGTGTGTGGGAGAGAGAGAGAGCTCAGTGTCTCTACCTCTTTTAGAAGTCCCATTGGATTAGGACCTGCCTTTATGACCTCTTTTAACCTTAATTATCTCCACTCCAAATATAGTCATATTGGGAGAGGAGGAATTAGGGCTTCAACATACAGATTTTGCGGGACACGGTTCAGTCCATAGCATCCTATGACTGCAGGGTAGAGCTGTGTGCTGAAGACCTGTGACAGAGAACTGAAGGGAAAGGCTATGGCCACTTAATCTTGGGCTGCAGGGTAGTGTGGAAAGAGAACTACCCTTCTGTCTTCAGGGGTTGTTCTCTCTGTCTATATAATTCCACTGAGCCACTGAGGTTTCCTTTTCTTGGTTTTGGGCAATTGTGACATGACAAAGTGGTAACAGAAAGGGAGACAGCTGAAATCTGTTATTGCATCAATAACTCTGAACTTCAAGCCCAGGGATTTCCCATATATCTCATATTGGGCATTTTGCCCTCCTGCCGTAGGAAACAGATGCAGGGAGGGCAGGTTGTAGGACGGAGCCCTTAATCACAGGGCAAACGGAGCTCTCTCAGGACCATCCTTGCTGGCAGGATGCCTGTGGAGCCCTGCCAGAGAAATCCAAGCTGCCTTCCAGAGAGGCTTGAGGTGGGCAGATTGCTCCTGTGACCCGGCCTACTTCAGCCTATAAGACAGTGAGGACAGGGCAAGCAGGGCATATCCATCAGGATTCTTAAGTGTCTTACGTAAGAAGGGAATGTATCAGTTCACGTAAAGTACACAGGCAGGCTGAGCTTCCAGTGCGGTTTGGTCCAGTGCTCACGTATTATCACCATGTTCAGTCTCTAGGCTTGCTTCATTTGGGTGTCAGCTTTACTGGTTCACTTTGTGGTTTTATACACTCCCACTACCAATACCAGAGAAAGACTAAGCATACTTCCTTGGCTCTGACTGATTTCTGTGCCATTCTGGAAGTACTCAGTGTAGCCACAGGGATGGGATATGTTGGTTTTTTAAAGCCAATCAAGGATTCCCCTGTAGCTCCAGTTGAATTCAATTCCATGGAAACCACGTGACAGGAGAATGGTAGAGGGTGATTTCCCAAAGGAAATTTTGGATCTTCTCTCCGAAAGGAAAAGAGGCTTCAGAGGTAAAAACTTTGAATCTCTTGGAACTTTTGGAAATGGCTGTTGGGCAGAAACAACAGCTGTTTATTACAGAGCATTTCTGACATGGTCCCCGAAACAAATCTTCAGTCAGTTTTACTGGAATGTCCCTGAGAATTGTAATAAAGTGTCACTTTTTCTTCATACTCTTATGACAGCAACTTTATGTTTTTATATACTGGAGGATAGGGCTATAGTCCTCTCGGATTTCCTCCCATTTATTTCTGAGATTTTCCCCCACGGTACTGTCAGTCGTGCCCATCCATCTAAAAACAAATACTTGTGGAGTGTCTGCAGTGTGCTAGGGTGTGCAAAATTCTGGGGATATTGTTGTAGTGAACAAGAGAGAGATGGTTGATGCCCAGTCTTTTCATCAAGCCTGGCCATTGCCTTATGTGGTATAGGATCTCTAATCTCCCTCAGGCTGTGGCTGCCCCCACTACCACACTAGCCTTGCCCGATTCTTGCATACAAAGACCAGGATCTCCTCTTAATTCTGCATAGCACGGCAGAGACTACTGTATGCTCTCATATGGTAGGATGGCACTTGTTACAATTATCATGAACATATATATGTATATATTTAATATATTCCTGTCTAAACTGATCATAAAGGCAGTGTCTGTGTCTATCATATTTGTCATTGTTTTCCCTTGCCTCACACAGTTTACAAAGCATATTAGGCCTTCAAATAACTTGAGGGATCTGCTAGACTGTCAGGTTTGATAAAACTATTTAAGATGAAGGAATAATGAAACAAACAGAAACATACAGAAAGTATCCTGAAACAGTTACTATTAATGGGTATGTGTCTTGGTTGACTTGGGGGCTGCCATAGCAAGATACCATGTGTGTGTGCCCAGTTGCATCTGACTCTTTGCGACTCCACAGACTGTAGGCCACCAGGTTCCTCTGTCCATGGGATTTTCCAGGCAAGAATACTGGAGCACGTTGTCAGTTCCTTCTCCAGGGGATCTTCCTTCTCCAGGGATTGAATCCTTGTCTCCTATGCCTCCTGCATTGGCAGGTGGATTCTTTACCACTGTGTTACCTGGGAAGCCCACGAAGATACCATAGATTGGCTTAAACAACACGTATTTGTTTTCTCACAGCCCTAGAGGCTGGGAAGTATGAGATCAAGGTGCTCAGCAATTCAGTTCCTGATGAGAGCTCTCTTCCTGACTTGTAGGTGGCTGTTTTTCTAGCTATGTGCTCACATGGAAGAAAGAGAAAAATGTGTGCAAGTGTACATGAGAGAGAGCGGGAAGGAGGGAGACGGAAGGAGTGAGGGAGAAGGGGGAGGAAGAGAGACAGTGGGAGAGAGAGGGAGACGGAGATGGGGAGAGGGCAGCGCACACGTGCTCTCTGATTTTTCTTCTTGTTGGATTAGGGTCCCACCCATATGACTTCATTTAACTTAAATTACCTCCTTATGGGCTCTGTCTCCAAATATAGTCATGTTGAGGGTTAAGGCTTCAGCGTATGAACTTTGAGGGGTACAACTCAGTTTATAGCAGTTTTGTTACCTTCAAAGTTTTACATAGCTCCAGGGTACCTTTCTAGTGCCCGCCTGCCTGGTTTTCTGGATGCTTCTATGTGGCAGAAGCCAGTTGACCACACACTGGGGTGCTGTACTTATAAGAATCTAAGTATACCTCTCCCAAGAACCCAGAAAGAGAACAAGGTTCCTCCCCTCCCAGTCTAAGGGTGGCTTTCTCAGTCGAAGTCTCTGTCTCATCCAAAGATTGGGACTATCCACTCTCTCCACTCCCTTTAGATGAACCTTATCCTCAATCCATAGCTCCTTTCTGGAAAAAAAAAAAAAGTCTCTAAAGACCACTCAAGCTCAACCTCAAGTGAAAATCTTCTCTACCAAAAATAGTACTTATATTTTAAATTTTAAGCAACTATATTTAGGTTATTTCACATTGTTCTTCAAGGAAAATTGGTAGATGTGACCAAGGTATATTCAGGTTTTTTTTTTTTTTTTCAAAACAAAGGTACTATTCTCTCTGAAGGGAACTCAGGTTCCTGTATCTGGGCAAATAGAATTGTTTTAATCACTTATATGGCAGCCCTCATCTACCACCCCCCTCCCTTCAGATTTTACCCATCAAAGTTTGGAAAATCTTAGGAGTGGCCAGAACTCACATCATAGTACTTACATTGTCTGAGTCTGGTACTAAATCACATAGCACATATTTTAGTCTCCAAAGCTAGACCTCTGTACCTCTGAACCTTGACGGCTGGAATAAAGGAAAACTCCTATTCTAAAACTGCAAGAAAAGTGTTTTCTGTGTATGTAATGGGTGGAAGCAGGAATAATATATGGAGCAGAGTGTTTCTTTGTACCAAAAGTCTTCTCGGTCAGGTAACTGTTATTAGAAGACCAATTCCTAGTTGCATGAAATAGCCTTGAATATTGGTAAAGTCAACCAAGTTGACACTGAACAATGAGGGGGTTAGAGACACTGACACTACACAGTCAAAAATCTACAGCTCTGTATCTGCGGTTTCATATCAATGGATTTAATCAACTGTGGACATGCAGTACTAAACTATGTATTTAGTGAAGAAATTCTGTGTAAGTGGGCCTGTGTAGTTCAAACCTATATTGTTCAAGGATCCATAATATTTCAGGCTGAGTGGGGTTTTCTTTAGTAACAGAAAATAATGTTTCTTGAAGGAAAGGACACATTTTTGAAAGTTTTTCCCCCCTTCTACTGTTATTCTCATTGATTCATTGGTCTAGAATTTCTCTGAAGACTATCTAACATAATTTGTAAGTGCTCTAAAGTTCATTGAAGAAACTACCTAGACCATTAACAGCTTAAAAACAAATAAGAATAAAATACATTTTCAAATGGTAAAGTCTGGGTATTATCTTTTTGGTAATAATGTTAATAGTAAAGACAACATTTATATAGTGCTTTAGAGTTTACACAGAGAAGGCAATGGCACCCCACTCCAGTACTTTTGCCTAGAAAATCCCATGGACGGAGGAGCCTGGTGGGCTGCAGTCCATGGGGTCGCTAGAGTCGGACACGACTGAGCGACTTCCCTTTCACTTTTCACTTTCATGCATTGGAAAAGGAAATGGCAACCCACTCCAGCATTCTCGCCTGGAGAATCCCAGGGACGGGGAAGCCTGGTGGGCTGCCCTCTATGGGGTCGCACAGAGTGGGACACGACTGAAGCGACTTAGCAGTAGCAATTAGAGTTTACAAAACATTTTACTAGGTTACTATTAGGACTATTTAAGGGCTGAACACTCTGCTCAAGTCCGAATTAGTAATTCTAAATCTCATCGTTCAAATAAATAGTGGGTATTTGTGGTGGCAGTAGGAGCATAGCTTCATAGCTTTGCTTATTCCTACCCTGAGTGTCGCCTCTGCTTCTGCTAGGTCACTCCATTCTCTCTACCCCAAATATTTCTAGAGCTTCTGCTGCCTCTGGTACCAAAAAAGACTTGGGAATCTTTGCTACCAGTGAAGAAAGAACTGACTGTGGGATAACAGTGTTACTTGGCTGAACACAAAACTGCTAGTTCAGGTCCTTGTTCTGTATTCATCATGGCTCGCCATCAACCACTTGGTGGATATTTGCAAGTACACACCCATTTGATGACACCAGATTCTGTATTTTCCCATTACCTAACTGAGGCCCACTGTTGGCATATACTGAACTTGGCAAATTAGTAATCTAGAGTCAGGAAATCCATTCCCGGGTGGGCCAAGGGAAATTTGAAGGTCTGTAAACCCTGGCTGACTTTGGGGATGTGGTGATAAGACAGAGATAGCAGATTTTAAACTGTGGACACTTTGCTGCAATACCATCCCCAGAGTTACTGCCTATGTCCATCCTCAGCAGAGCAGGGGAGAACCCAAACTTTCTCTTCCTTGGGCTGTCTGCTCAAAGAGCTCTGAGCAAAATGTTTCTCCCCTTGGCATTCAGCCAAATGGATACTTCTTTGTGAACTCTGATTTCCTATCATTGAGGAAAGAGGAAAGCTATGGAGAGCTCATTAGGCCTATACAGAAAAAGGCTCCTGACTTGTTTATTCCCAAAGAACAGATTATTGTCCTTCATTCTCACATGAATAAAAATACTATCCAGTAGTGGTGAGAGTCTTCCTGATACATCGTGTTTTAATTCCTTTGAGTTTTCCATTAAGATATTTATTTCTTGGTGTGTCATCATATTGATGTGTTATGTACTGAGCCTATATACATGTATTTGGATATCTATAGTGTTAGTGTCTTCATATATATATATATATTTGCTAACCAGAGATTATGTTTCCCCCTTTGGAATTGCTCTTATTGGAAGGATGTTTCTTTATACGTGGTTCGTGGTCAAGCTTTGCCACTTTTACCTCTTTGTAAGTGTTTTCTTTTAAAATATATACCATGTACATATTATTAAATAGACTTAAATAAACTTCCTCCCCCATGTTCTCCAAAGGAAGCCATGCATTAAAAACAAGTGTAGAAAGGAGGAAATTACAATGCGTCTATGCTTTGGGTTACTTTCTTAAGCAATAATTAACATTTTCACCAGAGAAAGAAAACCTTACTTATGAGGATGGATGGGGGAATTCATCTGGTGTTTTAATTTATTTTCTTGGCTTCATGGTGGTTGCTCTCCCAAGCTCTTTGTCCTTTGACCCAAAGTAGCTGGGACAGACTTGGGCTTCTCTTTCAGGTAGTTATCTGAGCCTTTCTGCTCATTCCCTGATACCTGAAAAATTAACTTTGAATCTGGAGGACTGGAGTCTTTTAAGATGTTGAGGTTTTGAGGGTCAGAGAAGAAAGTTCTAAGGAAGGCTTCAGTTTGAGAGCAAAAGGGCCTCAGATTGTTTTCTTCTTAAGTATTGAGTGAATTATGCTCACCACTGATCAGAATTCTGCCAGTTTCTTTCTTTAGCATTTTCCCCATTTAACAGTGGAATAGAGATGCTGCATCTGATAACAGATGACAATTTACGGGATTAGTATGATGCAGCCTGTATTTAACATCCATTAGCATTTGCGCTTCCTCAGCTTGCAAGGGTTGCTCAATTTCTTATTGACCCAGTGCCTATAAATCAGTGTTTATTTGCATGGGAGACTTTATCTTCTTGATATGAGGATAGAAGATGCATAGTAGAAGAAGGCATAGGCTAGGATAGCATTGCAATTACTACTATCATTATTATTGCTGGCTTTACTGTAATACTATTGCTCTGCTATTACTGTTGCTGATTCCTGCTAAGAGTGGTCCTTAGCAGGACCACCATTTTGCTCCTACTAGTATTGTTTCTTCTGCTGCTGCTACTAGTCACTATTCACATATTCAGTTCTATGCTAAATGCTGTAGGGATTTCAAAGAATTCATTGTCAAAGCCTTCAAGATGTTTATAGTCTATGTAAGACTAACCTGAGAAATAATGGCTGGAAAACAAGCATAATAATTACCATTTATTTAGCATTAATATGTGCCAGGTGCTTTATATAATCAGCTAATTTAGTTACTTCGATTATTCTAAGAGATAGATCTTACTAGTAACTCTTTTTAACAGATGAGGGCATTATGTTTAGAGAGGGCAGGTTACTTGCCCAAGATCACGTAGCTAACGAATGGCAGACCTGGAATTTAAACCTAGGTCTGTTGGTCTCTAAAACCCTTGCCATTTTTACTGGCCTGGCCTGTAGGCTTTAAATACAGAAAGCACATTCCCTAATATTATCTCAGGGAATTTTACAATAGTCCTCAGAAATGGCAGGGCATACATTGTGACAAAAAATGAAACAGAGAAGATAAATGACCCTTGGAGCTAGTTACCAGGACTGAGACTCAATGCTCCCAATTCCCAGCCCTGTCTTCTTCCCCCTGGAGCCACAGTGTGTTTTACTGAGTCTGAAAATTAGGCCAGGGGGACAAGGGTTCTAGCAATGATTGAGATTGTACTTCCTGTACCCTTGCCATCCATGTACTTTGTGCACCACACACTTTGATTGGCAACACCATCTTTTTTTAAAAAAATTAATTAATTAATTAAATTTACTTTTGGCTATGCTGGGTCTTTGTTGCTGTGTGAGGGCTTCCTCTAGTTGTGGAGAGCAGGGGCTACTCTCTAGCTGCAGTGCATGGGCTTCCCACTGCAGTGCCCGCTCTTGTGTGGAGCCCTGGCTGCAGGAGTGCGGGCTCAGTGGTTGTGGTGCATGGGCTCAGTTGCCCTGTAGCATGTCGGATCTTTCCAGACTAGGGACTGAACCCATGCCCGCTGCATTGGCAGGTGGATTCTTAACCACTGGACCTCCAGGGAGGCCTGGACACATTATTTTTAAGCACCTTTGTTCCTTGCACAGCTTAGGCACTGCAGCATCGAAATAGATGTCTGGGCTGCTGTTATTTTTCATTTCTTCCTGGTTCAGTGTTGGGAGATGGTATTTTTCTAAGAATTTGCCATTTCTTCTAAGATTGTCCAGTTTATTGGCATATATGTGCTTGTAGTAATTATGATCCTTTGTATTTCTGTGGTATCCATTGTTAACTTCTGTTTTTTCCTTTTTCATTTTATTGTTTTTTAATTTTAATTTTTTCCCTTTTTAATTTTATCCTTTTTTTCTTGATGAGTCTGGCTAAAGGTTTTTCAATTTTGTTTATCTTTTTAAAGAACAAGGTTTTAGTTTCATGAATCCTTTCTTTTGTCTTTTTCATCTCTGTTTTGTTTATTTCTGCTCTGACCTTCATGATTTCTTTCCTTGTACTAACTTTGGGTTTTGCTTTTACTTCTTCCTCTGGTTGCTTTAGGTATAAGATTAGATTGTTTATTTGAAAGTTTTCTGAGATAAGATTGTATTGCTAAAAATTTCCCTCTTAGAACTGCTTTTGCTGCATCCCATAGGTTTTGAATTGTGCTTTTGTTTTGTCTCTAGGTAATTTTTTATTTCCACTTTGATTTCTTCAGTGATCCATTGGTTATTTAGTAGCTTATTTTTTGACTTCCTCGGTGTTTTTTGGTTTTTTTTTTTTAGTTTTTTTCTTGTGTTGTTGGTTATAATCTCGTAGTGTTGTGATAGAAAAAAGATACCTGATATAATTTCAATTTTCTTAAATTTACTGAGACTTGCTTAGAATGCTCTATAAAGATCAATTAAGTCCATTTGGTTTAGTGTGTCATTTAAGGCCTATGTATCCTTGTTGATTTTCTGTCTGGTTGTCTGTCCATTGATGAAAATGGGGAGTTAAAGACTCCTACATAATAGTAACTCACTGTTACTGTGTTGCTGTCAATTTCTCCTTTTATGGCTGTTAGTATTTGCCTTATATATTGAGGTGCTCCTATGTTGAGGGCATATATATTTACAATTGTTATATCTTTTTCTTGGGTTGATCTCTTGATCATTATATAGTGTCCTTCATTGTCTCTTGACATAGTCTTTATTTTAAAGTCTTTTTTTGTCTGATATGAGTACTGTTACTCCAGTTTTCTTTTAATTTTCATTTGTGTGGAATACCTTTTTCATCCCTTCACTTTCATTCTATATTTGTCCCTAGATCTGAAGTAGGTTTCTTATAGACAACATATATATGGGCCTTGTTTTTGTATCTGTTCAGTCATCCTATGTCTTTTGGTTGGGGCATTTAATTCATTTACATTTAAGGTAATTATCTATATGCATGCTCTTATTGCTATTTTGCTAGTTGTTTTGAATTTGTTTTTGTAGATCTTTTTTCTTAAATAATAAACTTAATATTCTGCCTTTTATGAAAATGGGGTTTTTGATCAATAATCAGTGACAAAATACATCAACAGGAAAATGGATAAATGAATTTCAGACTTTTCACAAAGTGAAATCGTTTACAGCAGTTAAAGTGACTGTCTTAGAGCTATTTCTATCTACCTGGCTAGATATAAAAAATATAATGTTGAGGAAAAACCCAATTTATGCAGATTGCTATGACATAAACTTTAAAACCAATGATATGATACTTCATAATGTATATGGGTGCATCAATATCTAGTAAACATGGAAACATGCATAGGAATAATAAAAAGTGAGTTTGTAATAAAAAGATGCCTGGGCTGGTAGATGAATTGTTTAGATCTGGATATTGTTTTGATCAACAAGAATTTATTGAAAACTTAATATATGCCCACCAGATTGGTCAGATTGTACCAACAGAATTTTGTTAGGCAAGACTTTTACAGTTGGTAGCTTATAAAATGTAAGAAATCAGTTGGAAGCTCCTTAAGACACAGTCTCCTCTTCATGATCTGTACATGGCTAATTTATATTGTGGATTACCTGAGTGCGCATGATTTCTCTTTTCCATTGCTGACTGAATTCTGAACTGCTGCTGGGGAACCAGTGTAGTCAAGGCAAGATGCCTGGAAAGGTCTGTTAATGAGGGAGGGTCTGTGTTCCAGAGGTAAACATTTTGAGGATTATATGTTGTGCCTTGGAAGGTAAGAGTATAGACTCTGTCTGAAATATACAAACAGCTCATGCAGCTCAATGAAAGAAAAACAAACAACCCAATCAAAAAATGGGCAGAAGACCTAAATAGTCATTTCTCTAAAGAATACATACATACGGCCAATAGGCACATGAAAAGATGCTCAACGTTGCTAATTATTGGAAAAATTCAAATAAGAACTACAGTGAGGTACCACTTTACACTGGTCAGAATGGCCACCATCAAAAAGCCTAAAAATAAAAAATACTGGACAGGCTGTGGATAAAAGGGAACCTACCTTGTTGATGGAAATGCAAATTGGTGTGGCCCCTATGGATAACAGTATAGAGATTCCTCAAAAAACAAAATAGAGTTGCTTTCTGATCCAGCAACCCTACTCTTGGGTGTATATCCAGAAAAAACTGTAATTTGAAGATACCTGCACCCCAGTGTTCAAAGCTGCTGCTGTTGCTGCTGCAGCTAAGTTGCTTCAGTTGTGTCTGACTCTATGCAACCCCATAGACGGCAGCCCACCAGGCTCCCCCGTCCCTTATTTTCTCCAGGCAAGAACACTGGAGTGGGTTGCCATTTCCTTCTCCAATGCATGAAAGTGAAAAGTGAAAGTGAAGTCGCTCAGTCATGTCCGACTCTTCGCGACCCCATGGACTGCAGCCTACCAGGCTCCTCCATCCATGGGATTTTCCAGGCAAGCGTGCTGGAGTGGGGTGCCACTGCCTTCTCCAAATGTTGAAAGCAGCACTATTTAAAAGAGCCAAGACGTGGAAGCAGCTTAAATGTCTATTGACAGATGAATGCATAAAGAAGATGTGATATACATACATAATGGAATACTGTTCAGCCATAAAAAGGAATGAAATAATGCCATCTGCAGCAGCATGGATAGACCTGGAGATGGTCATACTAAGGGAAGTCAGTCAGACAGAGACAAGCGCCTTATGATACCACTTACATGTGGGATCTAAAATGGCACAAATGAGCTGATTTATGAGATGGAAACTGACCCACAGACAGAGAAGACAAACTTATGGTTACCAGAGGAGAAAGGGCTGGGAGAGGGGTAAATTAGGAGTGTGGGATTAACAGATACACACCATGTAAGTAAAATAAATAAGCAATAAGGCTTTAATGTATAGCAAAGGGAGCCGTATTCAACATCCTGTAATAAACCATAATAGAAAAGTATATGGAAAATAGTACATATATATACACGTATAACTGAATGCTTTGTTGTCTACCAGACACTAACACAACGTTATGACCAACTATACTTCAATTAACAAAGAAGAATGCAGGCTCTGTATCAGTCTACCCACCTGGATTCAAGTCTCTAGTATTCTGCCATTTATAGCAGCAAGATTTTGAGCAACTCTGGGCGCCTCTGTTTCTTATTTGCAAAATGACATTCAGTACCTTTCTCACAGGATTCTTTAATGGTTAAATGATTTAATACATACCCTAACTGTGCCTGTCACATAGTTAGCTAATATTATATTTATTATTATAATTTTTCTCTCATTTATTTGTCCTTATTTCTTAAGTAACTCACATTGGACTAAAATATTTGAATCCTTTACTCTGTATACATTTTCTCTATATATGTCTCCTTAGTGATTTACGCTGAGATTGTATATTTAAAAGATAGCTTTTACATTAAAAAATAAGAAAACTATACCAACTTAGAGATTAACAGAAGAGCACATTTCTAGTAAGTCCAGATAAGGGTGTATTATGAAACTTTGTTAGAAGGATAGCCTTTAGAATATGCCATTTCCTAGTTTAAATTCTAAGTGGGTGTGACAAAAGCGGAGAGCAAGGCGGCGGCGGGGCCGCGCGCGGGGGGCGCCCGTGAGC
>NW_011494814.1:1607246-1612095 GCF_000754665.1 Bison bison bison | reverse complement strand
AAAATTAAAAAAAATAATAATAATAAATTCTAAGTGGCTCCGCATCCTCTTCACCCCCCAGACTGAGCCCTATTTAAGGCACATTCAAAATCCTTTCATTTTACTTCTCTCATCTTGCACACTCCCCCTCACCTTCTGTAAGTCAAGTGAACAAGGAGAGTGTGGATCAGTACAAACATGGCACCCTTAGTAGAAAAACTCAGAAGTTCCTGTTCTAGCTCCAGGAAGTGCAAAATGATCCCTCATGTACATTAATTATATACTTACACTTCACATAGTGCAACAAACTTGTTCTCAATTATTCATATATGAATTATTTAGTTCAGTGATTCTCAGTCCTGACTGATCATTAGAATAACCTGAGGGGCTTTGAAAATACATGTAACATCTTAAATATTATAGTAGATTTTTTTTCCCTCTTCATTTAACAGCCCACAGTGGGTATTTTGGTTGAAGAGCAGTTTTCTACTTTTATTTCAGGGTGGTGCATCCTGGGCTCATAGAGGTTCCTGTTCCTCAGTTTCTCTCCTGGGTATCATCATGTTCCTGTTCCTCAATTTCTCTCCTGGGTACCATCAGGTGTACCAGAACTTTCTTCCCTTCTTCATCAAAGTTTACCTCTTCTAACCTCCATTTCTCCATAGAAATGGAGTCTGGCTAATTTGATTAATTTGGGCTAATAGTAATATTTTTACCTTTTATACTATTTTATAGTTTGTTAGTATCAATGAAAATGTTAACTAACATCTACTGACTGTCCAGGTTTCATACTGGACTCTTCAGTTCATACTAGAATATGGGCTCCCAGAAGACAGAGCTTCTGGTGTGCTTGTTGACTGATGCATGTGAAGCACCTAGAATGGTGCTCAATAAATATTTGTTGAAACAAATGAGTGGATAATCTTTATAATAACATTGAAAGGCGGAATTAGTATCCTCATTCCCCAAGACACATGTGAAGCTCAGATAAATGCTTTGCCCAATACAAACACCTAGGTGGGAGCACAGCCTGGAAGAATTCAGGTTTCAAAGCCTACATTCCTTCACAGCTTCCTCGTCCTCCTAGCCCCATCCCCTTCCCCTTGCTTCTCCCTTTCTACTTCCCCTCACTTCCCTCACTCTTTTGTCCCCATATTTTCATTCCTTTCTCCCTTTTCCCTCTTTCTCATTCTCCTGTCCTTGTCCTGACCTCTCTCTCTCTCTCTTACTTTTCCTCTTTTTCTTCCTTCTCATTTCCCTTTACCTACTCCCTCCATTCCCTGGTTCTTACAGCACTTACAGATAGGGCATTTACTTCCTAAACTTCCATAGCACTGTCAGGTAGGCAGAGCAGTTACTCCTCACTTTACAGAAGAGGACTCTAAGAGAGGTTAATGCCCTGTTCAGTTTCCTATGGCTGTTAGTCGTGGGGCTTCAACCTATTTGTCTTCCCACTCATCTGCTTAGTGCCTGTCCCGGAGCACTCACTGCCTCGTGGGTATCAATGGCTGTGGATAGCAGATGGTGACACTTCTCCTCCAGAACATTCATTAGCTTCCAGCTGAGTGCAGTGGATTCTGAGGTAATTTAGGAAGCGCAGCAGGTTTGTGAAGGAGAGCATGAGGCAGGTGGGACTTGGACCCTTCTCAGACCCCACCGTCTACATGATGGGATGGTTACTCATAATGCTATCTCTTGTGAAGGAGACTCCAGAGCTGATTTCAAAGCCACCAATACATGGGAACACACACAACATCAAAAGCAGTGACTCCAAAGGGTGCCACTTTGGTGAGGAGGGGTTATTTCCTTATTTTAAATCATCTCTTGGAGTCCCAGATAGACAAATGATGCTAACTCATTTTTTATCATGGGCCATCATCTTTTTATTCAGTCTAGTTCATCTCTTGCACTATTCATGATACTCTGTAGCACACCACTAACTTTTTAAAATCTGAATGGCACATTATTTAAGTGTTGATCAACTACTGCAGGTACTGTCTACAGTTATGCCATACTTCTTGGGTGTTTTAAGACATTAAGCCAAGGTCCTGAAGTATCTTAATCTTATATCCATAATGAAACACTTGGTTAAATTCCACACAAGGTCTGGATGTCTTTTTTGTTGTTGTTGCTGTTGATTCTTTCTCTCTCGATCCCTCAGCTTTATGAAAGTATAACTGACAAATAAAATTGTAATATATTTAATGTGTATACTGTAATGATTTGGTGTGCATTTACATTGTGAAATGATTGCCACAATCAAGTTAATTAACACATCTATCTCATGTGATTGCTGTTTTCTGTTTGTTTGTTTTTTGGTTTCTTTGGTGAGAATGCATACATTCTACACTCTCTGCAGATTTCAAATATACAAAACAGAAGTATCAACTATAGTCACCATTCTGTTTATTACATCTTCAGAACTTATTCATTGGATACTTGAAAGTTTGTACCCTTTGACCAACGTCTTCCTCAGGGCCCTGAAAACCACCATCCTATTCTGTTTCTATGAGTTTGACATTTTTTTTCCCCCAGATTCCACATGATACCTACAGTATCTCTCTTTTTCAGGATATTACACTTAGCATGATGCCCTCCAGGCTCATCCATGTTGTTACAAATGGCAGGATTTCCTTTTTTTATATATTTTTAATATGTATTATATTTTATATATTTATATATTATACATATATATATACACATACACACATATATGTATGTATAAAACTGGAGATATAAATCCCGTATGAAATGTGGGATTTCATATATAGATATCTTCCACAGATAATATATATCTTCCACATCTTCTTTATCCATTCATCTGCTCATGGGCACTTAGATTGTTCGTATATTTTGGCTATTGTGAGTAATGTTGCAATGAACATGGGAGGGCAAATATCTCTTCAAGATGATGATTTCATTTCCTTCAAATATATAATTAGAAGTAGGATTTATAGATCATATGGTAGTTCTATTTTTAATTTTTTGAAGAGCCTCCATACTGTTTTCCATATTGCAATACCAGTTTACATTCCCACCAACAGTGTATAAGGACTCCCTTTTCTCCACATCCTGAACAATATTTGTTGTCTTTTTGATAATAGACATACTAGCAGGTGTGGCTGTGGTTTTGATTTACATTTTCCTGATTAGTGATATTGAACATCTTATCATATACCTTTTGGCCATTTGTATGTCTTCTTTGGAAAAATGTAATTTAGATCCTTTGCCCATTTTTAAATTGAATTATTTGATTTTTTTTTTTTTTGGCTTTGAGTTGTAAGAGTTCCTTTATAGTTTGGATATTAACCCTTTATTGGATGTATGGTTTGCAAGTATTTTCTTTCTTGACTCTTTCCTTTGCTATGCAGAAACTTTTTAGTTTAATGTGTCTCATTTGTTTATTTTTGTTTTTGTTGTCTGTGCTTTTGCTGCTGTATCCAAAAAATTATTGCCAAGACTAATATCAAGGAGATTTTCCCCTAGATTTTCTTCTGAGAATCTTATGATTTCAGGTCTTTTCCTTAGGTTTCCTTGAGTTTGTTTTTGTGTATGATATAAGATAAGGGCTCAATTTCATTCTTCTACATATAATTACCCAGTTTTCCCAACCCCATTTATTGAAGAGGCCATCTTTTCCCATTTTGTGTTTTGGTGCCATTGTTGAAAGTTAGTCAACCATCTATGCATGGGTTTATTTTTGGGTTCTCTATTCTGTTCCATTGATCTATGTGTTTATTTTTATGCTAGTACCAGATTGTTTGCTCACTTATATAATCTTGTATGATAGTTTGAAATCACAAAGTGTGATGCTTCAGCTTTGCTCTTTGTACTCAAGGCTGCTTTGCTTGTGGTCTTTTGTGACTCCATGCAAGATTTAGGATTGTTTTTTCTATTTCTATAAAAGGAGCACTGGCATTTTGATAGGCTGATAAACTGAATCTGAAAATAGTTTTCTGTAGTATGGACATTTTACCAGTATTGTTTATTCTAATCCACAAATATGGGCTGTCTTTTCATTTATGTGTGTCTTCTTTAATATTTTTCATTAGTGTTTTATAATTTTCAGTGTACTGATCTTGCACCTTCTTGGGTTAAATTACTACCAAGTATTATATTCTTTTTGATTCCATTGTAATTGGGGCTGTTTTCTTGATTTATCTTTTGTTGTAAGTATATAGAAACACAGCTTAGTTTTGAGGAGCTACGGAGTCTTAATCTGTTCGGGCTGCTATAACAGGAATACCATAGACTGGGTAGTTTATAAAAGACAGACATTCATTTCTCACAGTTGTGGAGTCTGGAAAGTCCAAGATCAAGGGGCTGGAAGATTCTGTGTCTAGTGAGAACCCATTTTCTGGTTCACAGACAATGCCCCTTCACCTTGTCCTCACATTGTAAAAGGGGTCAAGGGAACTTTTGGGGGCCTCTTTTGTAAGGGCACTAATCCCATTTATGCGCAATCCACCTTCACGACTAGGTCACCTTTCAAAAGTTCCATCTCCTAATACTGTTAACTTCGGGGTTAGGATTTCAGTGTATGTATTCTGGAAGGATACAAATATTTGGTCCATAGCACTGAGTAAGCACTGTAAACACAGAGATAGGTAAAGCAGTACTTTTATTATTTGATTTATTGTTTTGTTTGTTATCTCAATGTATTTATTATGGTATATGTTCTTTTTGTGACATGTATACTTATGAATATTTTAGGTTTACTTTTATGTTTGTGGCTTCTTGATGAAAGTGAAAGTGGAGAGTGAAAAAGTTGGCTTAAAGCTCAACATTCAGAAAATGAAGATCATGGCATCCGGTCCCATCACTTCATGGGAAATAGATGGAGAAACAGTTGAAACAGTGTCAGACCTTA
>NW_011494814.1:1595842-1607146 GCF_000754665.1 Bison bison bison | reverse complement strand
TATTTTGGGGGGCTCCAAAATCACTGCAGATGGTGACTTGCAGCCATGAAATTAAAAGATGCTTACTCCTTGGAAGGAAAGTTATGACCAACCTGGATAGCATATTCAAAAGCAGAGACATTACTTTGCCAACAAAGGTTCATCTAGTCAAGGCTATGGTTTTTCCTGTGGTCATGTATGGATATGAGAGTTGGACTGTGAAGAAGGCTGAGCACCGAAGAATTGATGCTTTTGAACTGTGGTGTTGGAGAAGACTCTTGAGAGTCCCTTGGACTGCAAGGAGATCCAACCAGTCCATTCTGAAGGAGATCAGCCCTGGGATTTCTTTGGAAGGAATGATGCTTAAGCTGAAACTCCAGTACTTTGGTCACCTGATGCGAAGAGTGACTCATTGGAAAAGACTCTGATGCTGGGAGGGATTGGGGGCAGGAGGAGAAGGGGACGACAGAGGATGAGATGGCTGGATGGCATCACTGACTCAGTGGACGTGAGTCTGAGTGAACTCCAGGAGATGGTGATGGACAGGGAGGCCTGGCATGCTGAGATTCATGGGGTCGCAAAGAGTCGGGCATGACTGAGTGAGTGAACTGAACTGAACTGAACTGAATCCTTTTCAAAAGAATTCCATGAAGCAATAATATTTTGTGTTATAGTAAAATATTTTCACAGTAAATACATTGATGGAGTGTTTAGACCAGCAGTAAATTAGTACATTTAAAAGTAAAATGTTATCATTGACTAGAGTAGGAGGGAAATATTGATATTATGTGCCAAAACTCATTCTCACGTATGTTTTTAAGTCTGTTTGTGTATGTGTTTATATGCATATATATTTATGTCTGACTGGTGGCTTGGGAGTATTTAGTTGTATGTCTTGAGCTGACCAGAATTAAGTCTCTGAGTTTGACAGACTCACGTAAAAAAGCATTTACTAGGCAAGGTACACAACAAGTGTTTGCTACGTAGCCTACTCCGCTCTGGTAGATTTAGTCTTTGCCCTGAAGATGCTTGAGGTTGTTTCCATGACAGAGATGCATCCAGTTAATGGAATATAAGGCAGGCCAGTGTAACAACTCATTAGAGGTTAAACAAAATGGATGCTTGTGATAGGTTGCAGCATTTTGACTCTCTCATTTGTTTCATGACACCCTAGCAAATGAAGATTACTTTACCAATGATGTGTGATTCTATTCTTTATATAGAGCTGATTATTGGATTATTCACTGAAAAATATGTTTGTACCCTGTAAAACAAAACTCTTTTATCAGAGCTGCTTGTGACTTTGATTTAGTGAAACTTTTACTGTATTATTTACTGGAATTTTACATATGAAGGTATGATGTAATTTGTTTCTTCTCCATAGAAAAAAAGAATCACTTTTTCTAACTAAAGTTATCTTGGGAAACCCTATCTTTCAAGAATGTATTTTGCTTTTGCTGGGAGAAGAATTTGTATAAATGAAGGTTAGTTATTTTATTCATAATTTTCTTTGGATAAGGGGAGGAATCTAGTCTAAAAGACTATGTGAGCTGAAAATGCTATGTTAATTAAAAGATTCAGTTGTAAATAACTTGAAACAGGTATCATGATCACTGTTCCTTCTGTTTCTGATGACAAATTGAAAATGTTTGTTTTCTGGATTGCTTTATCATTTTTGGTCAGATCTTCTTAGTAGCAAATTACTTTTTGTTATTTTGGCAGCAAAGGAAGGGGAAAAGATTTACACATATAAGCCTTAGTAAAATCTTATAACATTTCAAATTCTGGAGTGATAAGGAAAGCTATTAGGAAATTTTTCCTTGGTTGGAATATAAACAATATTACTTTAACAAAAGATAAATAATTAAGAAGGACTTATTAGGCGGTTACTTATGCCTAGGAGTGTGCTAAAGGTTATGAGGAAATCAAAAAGTCTCACAAGACATTGGTAATACCCTAAAGTGTTGTCTACTTGAGTAGATAAGATTAAGACCTATGAAAAAACTAAATATGAAAACAGGAAAGCCCCAGAAATACCAATGCAGAGTTTAAACAGCTCATAAACCCCTGCGTCGTATGTTGGTCCTGACACGTGTAGGTATTTACCGATGTAACAAAGCACAGCTAGACTTCTGCCAGTTGCTTTTATGTCAGATGTTTATGTTTGGAGTTAAGTCTAGTGAAACAGAAAACCATATTAACTCTGAAGCTGGGCAAGAGAAGATCTTAAATTCAGAAGATGACAGGGAGATTTTTGAATAGGTTGGGGTCAGTTTCTTTGGCGAAAGTCACCCCAAGGTTTGCTTCAAGCTCCAAATCTAGGTGTTCATTCAGGAGCTAATCCACCTTCCCTGGATTTTTGGATGCTTTTTGGCCTTTGCTGATGGGAATTTTGCCTGGGAAGGAACGGGGAAGGGGCTTAAGCTGACTGGGGTGTGTGATCACTGTCAAGTCCAGGAATGTCCAAGAGAAAAAATGGAGAACGCCTTGCACCTTCCTTTGAGGAGGTCTTGCCAGCTCTGGCCCTGGCCCTAGCCTTTTGAGGTGTGTCATTATTGAGTCTCATGAACCATTCCAGAGCCCAGGCTTTTTTTCCCTTCTACATATGCTTCATGCTAATGGTGCCAATTTATGCCTTACACAGTTTCTTCAGTGATTGGATCGATTAAGGCTCTGTTTACTGTGACTGAAATCCCCAAATATACTTTCTGAAGCAGATTTGATGAAGCATTCATCTCTTCCCACCAAACAAGTGACTTGCTTCTGGCAAAGCAAATTCATCCTGAGAAGCCATATTCAAGTCTGGAACACCTGATCCTACCCTTCTCTCTCTTTTCTATAGAACCATGGATTTCAGCTAGGGAAAGGCTCATAATATTGTTATAGACCCATGACTTTCACTCTCTTCCCCAGCTGAGGGTTTCATCAGAGCTGCCTTCAGGGGTCAGATCATGGCAGATGAGGTGAGGTGGGCTCGAGAAGAGTTTACCAACTTTGACTCTGGGCTTCTTCTCTCCTCTCAACCAGGGCAGCCCAGCTTTGGTCTATATCATTAGAAGAAAGGCTTCCACTACTAACAAAAACCTTGAAAACCATGGTTATTGCTAAATCCATCATGTCTGCAGTTGGAAAACTTGAGGACCAGAGAGGTTAATTGACTGACCTGATGTTACACAGATGCTCACTGGAGGAAATGGCATTAACACTTGGGTTTCCTGAATCCCAGATCAGTGCTCTTTGTGCTAGAGTAGCTGCTTGTTTACTTCCCGTGGTGTGGCATGTGGTCTAAGATAAAGGGTGGGAGTCAGGCTCCGCCTATGACTGAGAGCATGGATGACTTGGGCAGGCAGCTTCACGTCTTGCTCTTGGCCTCCCAGTTCCTCATTAAGTGAAGCAAGAATAGTCTTGGCTTTCCATCAGGGAGGAAATGCTCTGTGCATGGTTGATGGTGCACCCTGCTAGGATCTTGGCACCTTTCAGACATTTTATCAGCCCCCATTTACCAAGCCACTGCCTAAATTCCTTCTGCCGTTTCATCCCCCCATTCCTGATGCTGTTGGTTAACAATGGCATTTAAAATCTCAAGTGGGAAGGGACAGTGTAATTGTCTCATTAGACTTGGGGTTTTAGAATGTGGTTCTTCCCCAGAGTTGTGCAGATAGAGTGGATGTAGGTCAGCTTGATTCTCTCTCTGTCTGTGGTCTGAGAATATTAAATATGCAAGAGATGGCTGCTTTTGCCCCTATCTCCTTACCCCCAGTTCACATCACATAATGTTTGTTTCTGCTCAGGACTGGAAAGAAATGATTGTTTTAGATTTGCTTTTCTTTTCCTAACTGGAGAAATAACCTCACTGTGTCTTATATAAAGGTGGCTTTTCATGCAGTTTCAGCTTTTGTCGGGGGAGGTGTGTGAGTAATTTTCTCCTTTGTGTCTTATTGCCTCATAGAGAAGAAAACAGAACCCCAATGTTAGGAATGCAAACGATTTAGGAACTTTCTAGCAGGTTGCCATTTGTTCCAACTACCAGGTTTGGTCCCAGAAAAGACTCTCTTGCATTTGGCTCTGAGTGGTAGGAGATCTCTGCAGATCAAGGGAAGGGACCCCAGAAGTTGAAGGTGAAGTTGTGTGGCCCCTAGATTCTAAACCTCCTTCCATGTGCCTCTCCAATGCTCAAGTGAGAGCTGGGGCTCATCTGTGTGAGAAGGTTCTGTGGGTTGTTGTTCATCAGTAGAAATGATCAGGACAGACTTCATTGGTAGGAGTTTGTGTTCTGTACAACTAAAACCTATTTACTTCAGAATAACAGTCACTTTCTCAGCTGTTTATATTGCATTTATAATTCTTTTTCTGTTCCTTGCTTTTCTTCTGGTTTTTGACAAATGAGAAAAATTCTTTTTAGTAACTTTTAAAAAAGGTAATTAATTGTAATGCTGTCCAGAGAGGAAAAAGTAATCAAATTGCCTAACAAACAGAGAAACATTGTCCATTTGAGTTTTTAATTTGTTTAGCACTAAATCTCTTTCTTCCCTCTCCCCTTCCTAAATGTGTAACAAAAAAGTAGGAGATAATTTTAATTTTTTTCCAAAGTGACTTCAGGGAAATCCCTTTTAGACCTATGGATTTTTGTCCAATGAGGGATCCTCTTCCTTTGGTCTATATTTTGCATATCGTCTGTTTCTTACAGGGCTTCCGTATTGTCTCAGGCTCCACTGGAAATGCAGCAAGGATTCCTAGCACATCCCAGTTGCCATAGCAACAGCAGTCTTTCCCATAATGAGCTGCATCATCTGAACTGATGTCACAGCATCATGCAGCAGGTCAAACAAGGCATCTCCTAGTATTGCATCCTACAGATGTGCTGTAAACATCAAAAGAAGACGGTGGGAGCAGGAGATGGTGAGTGTTAAATGTCTAGGCCTTAATTGCTCGGCTGTTTTCTTGGTTAGCCGGTGTCTGCTGAGGCAGTGATGGGGGATGTTGTCTGCTTAAAATGGACTAGGGAAAGAAGAGCTGTTTTACCTAAATCTGTTTTCAGGCTGCTGGGTTAAGACAAAGCCCTGTAAGAGTCATAGAGAAATAAAAATATGTGGAATTATTCTTGTTTCATCTCTGCCTGTTATTTTTAGTGTTCTCATGGAATTTTTCATAAACATAAGATATTTTTCTATCACAAAGCCCCAAATAGGCTCTAAATTGAGCAGTACACAGTATTTAAAGATTGTAAAGATATGTTTCTTTTTTGTGGGGAAAGCTCATTGGTCCCCTATTTGTTCTTGTGATTTATGAAATATTAAGTGGTTTACAGTATGAAATTCAGTATTTACCTCGTTTGGGTTTCAGTTTCTTCATGGCAAGAAATGAATGCTGAATAAGCATCTGACATAACCCTGATGTGAAAGGAGACCTCTTGCATGTTGAAGACAGAATTTATTAAAAATATAGAGACCTAAACAGAATGAAATTACTTAAGCCTTTTGATTTATGCTCTAGTCCTTCAGTCTATGGCCTTCATAGTTAGTTGAAAAACTGCCATGATATTTTTTCATCTCTCGCTAGTCTCCAAAATAGCTGGAGTTATTTGCAGGCTGACTTGTACCAAGTCTCCTCTGCGGCAGTTGCAGTGAAGGGTAACCCTGTGGAGAGCCTCTGGAAGTGGCAGTGGTGTTGTTTAACTTTAACCAGAATCTGGCAAGATGAATAAATAGCTGAACCCTCAGCGACTGTGGTGAAAACAGATCTCTGGGCTTGGTCATAACCTCAACTCATTTCTGAAACTCTACGATAAACACGTATGGTGCTTATTTAAACTCCTATCTCTGTCTTTAGGCCTCATCATCACCATTATTATTATTTTTTAAAAAATACACGACTTGGCATTGTCAGATAAGGAGCAGTGAGTTGCCTTTTGTTTTGGGAAATGGATTTCCCTGGTGCAGCTGATTGTTACTAAGGGAGAGAAAGGAGGAGGCACATGTCAGTGCAATTGATCAATATGTCCACTTGGAATCAGGGAGTGGTCTTTTGGCTCAGTGCTGCCAAGCTGATAGTTCTTATTTGAAAAGTCTTACAGGAATGAATGGCAACCCTTGAGTTCCTCTTCTTTTAGGCTGTTTATTGAGCCTGAAAGAGATGTTTCACAGGGAGCAGGAAAAGGAATACCTCTTGCCAGCTTGGAGTGATTTTTTTTTTTTTTGCACAGAGTCAAGCATATTGGTCCCATTATTAGGCACTATCTAGAATGAAAGACCTTGGGTTTTAATTAGTTTGTTTATATATATCACACACAGGCTGCTCGTGGTTCTTTTAAGTTTATGTGCCTGATATGCAGCTCTGTGGGATGGGAGAGGTCAGCTCAGTCTGGCTTTATCGCAAGCATTTAGGAGCATGGGTTGGTTGTTCATTGCCTGCTTTTTTGTGTTGTATAATGTGAGCAGAAAGCTCTCCTGGGACTTCTGGGTGTGAACACAGCTAAGTCAGAGGCTCTAGGGTGACAAGGAGGAGTGCTGGTTGGTGGGGGGCGGGGAGGGAAAGTGCATATCATGGCTGGATTATGTGGGTCTGGAGAAAATCACTCAGTGGCCATTGAAATTCATTTGAAGTGTTACTTTGAGGGAAAAGCAATGAAGAAAGACTTGTTTGATAACATAAATTGCTAGGAATAAAAGTAACCAAAGGCAGCATTTTAATGAGTTTCCTATTTGCTTAATGTTTGTTTCTTTTGTCTAACAGTGCTCTCAGATGCTTCATCATGGGTGATTTGTACAATTACTGGAAGTCGCAGAAGCCAGATTCCTTAAGGATAGTGTTAGAAACAGTGGAGTCATGCTTCGAGGGTGGGGAGTGCGCTGGTGGGTGTGGGCTGACGCAGTTATCTGGTGGAATATCCTTCTAGTTCAGAGGTGCCTGTGATCTCTCCTCACCTCTGCACATATTTAAAATACAGTTGCAGCTCCCCAACTTGATGCTTTTATGCTCTTTTTGCTCCAGGAGAACAAAGCCCTAATAATGGGAACTGTTATCCTGAGTGCTCAGTTTCTTTGCAGAGCCCGTGCTGCTCTCTGATTAGCTGTGTGTCTTAATTATTGGCTAAGGCTATTTCAGTTGTCTTAGTTTTAATATATCCCCAAGGGGTAGATGGGGTGTGTGTGTGTACCGGGGAAGGGAGAGATTGCTCTATGGCTGCATTTTGTGGTGTTTCACTAAAACTTTCTAGAATGTAGAGAATTTTCTTTCACAGTGATAAGAGAAAGATCATTATGATCATATTTATTGTATGGCCAAGTTTAGACCATGGAAGCCTTATGAGAAACTAACCTTCTCTATGCTTTTGGTTATAGCTTTCTTCATTGAATTACAAAGTTACAAATAAGTTAACTCTTTGGATAATTAGGCCATGGTGGGGTGATAAAAATAAAAATCATAATAACAACCAAGCTCTTATTTATTCAGTTTTTATTGTGTGGCACTGAACTAAACATTGAACATAACTTATTTGGCCCGTATAATGACATTATGAAATAGAGAGTAACAATCTCATTTTATAGGATTAGATATTACTATTTACATTTTGCAGAAACCAAGTCTTCGCCAGGTTACCAAATTTGGCTAAGGTCATAGAGTTAATAAGTGACTGGACCAGGATTCCAAATCAGTGTGCTTTGACTGTGATACCCACCTGCTTACCCAGTCATCTTAGTTTTATGACATCTTAACTGTGTATACCATGAGAGCAGCCACCTTTACTCTATCATACTCACCCCACCCTTCTCATTCTGATTGGAAAATCAGATTTCACTCAGAGAATGAAATCTCATTTAAAACACTAAGATCAGTTTTACTACAGGGATGAGCATGAATCTTGGTCAGATCCTATAGATTAAAGCAATGCACAACAGATATTCAGACCTTTTGCCAGTACCCTTGCTCAACATACCTTTCTAGCAGGATCTGTGTATGGGAAATGCTACATGAATGAGTGTGGGCGTGATGGAGCTGTACTGAAAGGAGGTCTTACATGAGTCAGTAATGATTCAAGTTTGTTGTACCTGTCTTATCAGCTGCATTATGTAGTGCTCTGCTAACTTTAAGGCATTTGAATTCCCTGCCAACACCAGACAAGGAATAGAAGAGTAAACTTCTCTTATAGCCAGGAAGGTGTACTTTGAATCCATCTCCTGGATTAAGAAGTTAAAAGAGAGTTATTTTGCTGAATATTATCAGTGGCTGAGTCTAAATGCTTCTTATTTCTGACAGAGTACAAGAATGACAGTCGTGTGCAACATCCTGGGAGCCTTGTGTTTGAGGAGAGCTAATACAGTCATCTCTGCATCATCTTGCCCATCCCAGTTATCCACACCCAGTGTCATTATTGGGCTGTAAGGGCTGTTCTTTGTTTGACTGTGGGGCTAATGCACACCCTGACAGCACATTGATATTGATTCTGGTCTGGTGAATACTTAGAAATATTATTCCTCAGAGCTCATTAGCTGTTTCTAGGTTCTGAGAAGAAGTTAATGTTTCTCCCATCCTGTCTCAAGGAGGCCCAAGCTCATGTCTCTGTGAGCTATGGGAATTAGAGGCTGACAGAAAGCAATAGAATTGCTGGGTACAGTGACTACAGGAATTAGGTTCTATTTGGGGAATAGAAAAGCCAGTAGAATTTAGGGAAAAAATTCTGCCACATGTCTCTATTTAAAAAATCCTAGAATCAGGGACTGATAACTTGTTTTGATCCTATGTATTCAATTCAATTTAACAACTTTTTATTGAGTATCTACTATGTGCCAGGCAATGTTGGAGAACATAGCAGTGGGACGAGATAGATGCAGATTTCTTCCCCACTACATTCTATCAGGAATGGGGATGGAGAGACCAAATAAAACAGGCAAATTTATAGTGGAATAATTTATTCTTTTGATACCGTAATACTATTTCTGTTTACTTATGTTTCAGAGATACACCAATTATCTGTGCACACATACAGATATGGCCTACACATGGAGGTAAAATTGCTGCATTGAAGAATAGCTTTGATTTTTTTCTTCTTGAGTTTGGATTAGAATCTTACTGGGTGTGACCATAGCCAATATGGCAATAAGCATTTTGTTGGTATTAAGCTGTTATGAAAAGTATAATTGTAATTGTTTTACATGTCTATCTCAATTGATGTAAACCTGATGTATGGAAATATGAAATGTATATGACAGATCAGTTTAAGGATGTTTTTTTATTTTAATGAAAGATAGTTCTCATCTTTAAAAACTTTCTAGTGAGCCCTCTAAATGGCCAGCATGCTGGTGGAGGTATGTGCCAGTCACCTCTAGCCACAAGCAACCTGTTCATTCACCTTAGTATGCCTTACAAACATCACTTTAAATGGGAAGCATTTGTCTAAACAATCGTATTAACTAATGTATGCAAAACTTTGATTGTATTTTTATAAATTTTCATGAAGTTTTTCATGTTCATGCATGTGTGAAGGATATCTAACTTGTGACTGTCACTTGGTGGATTAAGTGTTCCTCTTTGATGGTGGTCCGACATACCCAGCTCTATAGATGGGCCATGAGTGTGAAAGCTTTTCCAGGGAGTATCACTTTTTATAGGACTTTGGCTATGGCAACAAACTTTTATGTATTTTGGATTATGAAGGCCTAAGATTTCTTATCCACAAGCACACACCTATCAACAGCTGAATCCCCCAGTTGGTTTTAAGACTTGGTGAGAACAAGGGATACTTTATTCTCCTTGTCAGCCACCAGCCATGTTTGTCTCAGTTCTTTCACTATAGGGCATACTCCAAACTCTTCCAGCCCTGTTACTTTGAGTCCCAAGGGGAAATAAGGAGAGAATGTAGAAGCTTTAGAATGGGTCTCACACTAGGTGATTCCTGAGTTTGTTTTATATAAGCTGCAGGACAGGCTTCATAGGCAGGCAACCTGTGCTGCAACACAGGGCCCTGTGCTGAGAGAGGTCCACACTTGCTTTAATGCTCTACTCTTGCCAGCTTGAAATTCTCAACAATTTTGGGGGCAAGGGGTTCAGCATTTGTATTTTACACTGGACCTTGCAAATTACCTAGCCATCTGTATGGCCCCTTTGATATAAAAAACTGACACACAGTTCTGGGTTTTGTCTAAGAATGAGATGATGTGATTCACTTGGCAAGAGTTGACCACCTTAGATGGAGCAGTATTCTCCAATTCATCATGGTCTCCCTCTGCTCCTGTCCATTTACCCCCACTGCTGCTGCCTGAGCCCTTTTAGTTTGAAACTTCTATTCTGGAATAATTCAAATAGCAGTTGTAGAGTTTGAAAAACAGAAGAACCATTGTCAGACAACCCAGAGCGAAGACACCATGCATGGTAATTTAGAAGCATCCATGATAATTCAGCACCATACACCTGTGATTCAGTGGCATTTCTTTTATAGGCAATAAGGGACATATTACATTATACCTGAAGATATTTCATAGATCAGGCTTATTTGTCACCACTCCAGTTTTCAGGGGAGAAATCAAATGTTCTTTGCAAAGCAAGCTGATGAACCATCCTATTGGCTAATTTAAATTAATTCTCCCACCCTTTGTTACTACTTGATTACTTTTTAGCACCTGCTTTGTTTAACTCTCATTTAAATTACACAACATTTTTATGCTGGTTGGGTATTTGTTTAGCACTGTTTTATTTTTCTATTCTCTCTAGGAGGCTGGGTGCCTATAATTTGAGATTATATTACTGTAGGAAGAGTTCACTTTTTCTAATTAAAAAAGGGAATTACAGTCAATATTTATAATGAACTCTTTTTCAGCAAGGTAGTTCCAGCCATGCTAATGTTCATAAGTCCAGATCTGCCATTCAGTTCAGTTCAGTTCATTTCAGTCGCTCAGTCGTGTCCAACTCTTTGCGACCCCATGAATCACAGCATGCCAGGCCTCCCTGTCCATCACCAACTTCCAGAGTTCACTCAAACTCACATCCATAGAGTCGGTGATGCCATCCAGCCATCTCATTCTCTGTCGTCCCCTTCTCCTCCTGCCCCAATGCCTCCCAGCATCAGTGTCTTTTTCAATGAGTCAACTCTTTGCATGAGGTGGCCAAAGTACTGGAGTTTCAGCTTTAGCATCATTCCTTCCAAAGAAATCCCAGGGCTGATCTCCTTCAGAATGGACTGGTTGGATCTCCTTGCAGTCCAAGGGACTCTCAAGAGTCTTCTCCAACACCACAGTTCAAAAGCATCAATTCTTTGGCACTCAGCTTTCTTCACAGTCCAACTCTCACATCCATACATGACTACTGGAAAAACCATAGCCTTGACTCTGT
>NW_011494814.1:1593291-1595700 GCF_000754665.1 Bison bison bison | reverse complement strand
TGCCATGATCTTAGTTTTCTGAATGTTGATTTTTAAGCCAACTTTTTCACTCTCCTCTTTCACCTTCATCAAGAGGCTTTTTAGTTCCTCTTCACTTTCTGCCATAAGGGTGGTGTCATATGCATATCTGAGGTTATTGATATTTCTCCCGGCAATCTTGATTCCAGCTTGTGCTTCTTCCAGCCCAGCGTTTCGCATGATGTACTCTGCATCTAAGTTAGATAAGCAGGGTGACAATATACAGCCTTGACGTACTCCTTTTCCTATTTGGAACCAGTCTGTTGTTCCATGTCCAGTTCTAACTGTTGCTTCCTGACCTGCATACAGCTTTCTCAAGAGGCAGGTCAGGTGGTCTGGTATTCCCATCTCTTGAAGAATTTTCCACAGTGAGATGGTGACAGACCTTAGAGTAGGTGACACATTCTCTCCTGTCATGTCACAGTGAGAAGATTCTGTACTAATTTGCAGATGAACAGAGAAGCATTAGAGAACTGACATGAATGATGGTACTTGATGCACTGGAAAAAGTTAATTTTTTTTTTTTTTTTGTGGCTGTATGACAGTAAACAAGGATCTGACAAATCCATAAGGGGCTTTTGTCATGTCGTAGAGATGGAGTCTTCTCTAAGGATCAAGTTCCAAGGACTCACAGCCTTACTCCATACCCTATGTAACTATCCTAATGCCCACCACATCCACCGCTGTACAAGCTGTAGAGCCAGCTGCTTTAGATAATTTCATCAGCAGTCAACAATCAACAAGTGTGTCAAATGTCTACCATGTGTAAGATCATGTGTTGAAGAAACTTTCCAAATTAGGACAGCCAAAGGCAAGCACATGTATATTAGTTGGAGAGCTTGTCATAGTTTAACACCATGCTGTCTGGGCTCTGCTTGTAGACATTCTGATTCGTTCTTCCTTTGCTCTAGAGATACTGTGAGATGGGGCTTCAGGTGTAGCTGGGGCTGCCATCTCATCTTCCATTCTTTTCATTCAATTCCTTGAGTTAAATGTGTTTTCTTCTTTAAAAAAATCATACTCAGACTTTATTTGTTTTACTTTGGCATATAGCCGATTAACAATGTTATAATAGTTTCAGGTAAATAGCAAAGGGACTCAGCCATATAAATGTGTCTTCCTAAACAACTCATTACTTTTTCTGGCCCACTCAAAGTCTGTTTGCCACATGCTCTCAGCTTTTTCAGTTCTTAGTGCTCATCCTTTGTTTATACCCCAGCAGTCTCCTATCACTGTTCCTGTGGGATAGCTATCAACCCACCATCATTCTCCCCACCAGCAGCCCCCTAGGCACCCAACTTCCCTGCTTCTGTTTATTCCCATTATATTAGCATAAAAATAGCCCATCTAAAACCAAATGACATTTCAGCTCTCCTTGTGAAGCAGTCTGCTTACATTTAGCTTTAAGTAGTTAATTGTGACATTCCACTCTATTTAACTTGCTTTTTGCTTTTGTGTGATTTAAAAGAGAATGTGTCTGGAATGCATATTAATCGCTCTTGCAGGCAGTCTATGTGGGGCATTAACTAGAAATTACCAAAAGAGCAGGGCCTTAGGTAGTAGAAGGTTATGTGCAAAGTGAAAACAGGTGTATGAACATAGTTTAAAAATTGTGCATTTTCAATTTTTTTTGTTAGTCAGTCACTAAGTTGTGTCAGACTCTTTGTGACCTATAGCTAACTAATAAAAATGTGGAGAGGGGATGGTGAGAGAGTAGCCATCATGGCAAGGTTCCATTGAGTCAGTGATGCCATCCAACCATCTCATCCTCTGTCATCCCCTTCTCCTCCCGCCTTCAATCTTTCCCAGCATCAGGGTCTTTTCCAGTGAGTCAGCTCTTCACATCAGGTGACCAAAGTATTGGAGTTTCAGCTTCAGCATCAGTCCTCCTAACGAATATTCAGGACTGATTTCCTCTAAGATTGACTGGTTGGATCTCCTTGCAATCCAAGGGACTGTCAAGAGTCTTCTCCAACACCACAGTTCAAAATCATCAATTCTGTGGCATTCAGCTTTCTTTATAGTTCAACTCTCACATCCATACCTGACTACTGGAAAAACCATAGCTTTGACTAGATGGACCTTTTTTTGGCAAAGTAATGTCTCTGCTTTTTAATATGCTGTCTAGATTGGTCATAGCTTTTCTTCCAAGGAACAAGCATCTTTTAATTTCATGGCTTCAGTCCCCATTGCAGTGATTTTGGAGACCCCCAAAATAAAGTCTCTTACTTTCCATTGTTTGCCCATCTATTTGCCATGAAGTGATGGGGGACCAGATGCCATGATCTTAGTTTTCTGAATGTTGAGTTTTAAGTCAACTTTTTCACTCTCCTCTTTCACTTTCATTAAGAGGCTCTTTAGTTCTTCTTCACTTTCTGCCATAAGGGTAGT
>NW_011494814.1:1583044-1593191 GCF_000754665.1 Bison bison bison | reverse complement strand
AGTATTTCTCCCAGCAGTCTTGATTCCAGCTTGTACTTCATCCAGCCCAGCATTTCTCATGATGTACTCTGCATGGAAGTTAAATAAGCAGGGTGACAACATACAGCTTTGATGTACTCCTTTCCCTATTTGGAACCATTCTGTTGTTCTATGTCCAGATCTAACTGTTGCTTTTTGACCTGCATACAGATTTCTCGGAAGGCAGGTCAGGTGGTCTAGTATTCCCATCTCTTTC
Source organism: Bison bison bison (assembly GCF_000754665.1). NCBI lineage: Eukaryota > Metazoa > Chordata > Mammalia > Artiodactyla > Bovidae > Bison > Bison bison. Next base: position 1,592,956 of record NW_011494814.1, on the reverse strand, counting down.
AGAATTTTCTACAGTTTGTTGTGATCCACACAGTCAAAGGCTTTGGCATAGTCAATAAAGCAGAAGTAGGTGTTTTACTGGATTTCTGTTGCTTTTTTGATGATCCAGTGGATGTTGGCAATTTGACCTCTGGTTCCTCTGCCTTTTCTAAATCCAGCTAGAACATCTAGAAGTTCATTGTTCAGGTACTGTTGAAGCCTGGCTTGGAGAATTTTGAGCATTACTTTGCTAGCATGTGAGATGAGTGCAATTGTGTGGTAGTGTGAACATTCTTTGACATTGCCTTTCTTTAGGATTGGAATGAAAACTGACCTTTTCCAGTCCTGTAGCCACTGCTGAGTTTTCCAAATTTGCTGGCATATTGAGTGCAGCACTTTCACAGCATCATTTTTAGGATTTGAAATAGCTCAACTGGAATTTCATCACCTCCACTAGCTTTGTTTGTAGTGATGCTTCCTAAGGCCTGTTTGACTTCAGATTCCAGGATGTGTGGCTCTAGATGAGTGATCACACCATCATGATTATCTGGGTCATGAAGATCTTTTTCTATAGTTCTTCTGTGTATTCTTACCACCTCTTCTTAATATCTTCTGCCTCTGTTAGGTCCATATCATTTCTGTCCTTTATTGTGCCCATCTTTACATGAAATGTTCCCTCTGTCTATCAGATCTAATCCCTTGAATCTATTTCTCACTTCCACTGTATAATCATAAGGGATTTGATTTAGGTCCAGTGGTTTTCCCTATGTTCTTCAATTTTAGTCTGCTCAGAGAACTATAAGAATCAGATTTGTGAATTAAGATATTGTGATTTTCACTGATATAGTATTAAATAATTTATAACATGATTTTTAAACATTTGAATTTTTACTAAACTGAAAATGAACGTGCTAAGAGGCAGAGGCATGGAAAAGGTAGCATAACCAGCTTAAGAAGAGACATATTTCACCATGTTATTTTTTACTTAGAGTGTTTTTCCTTTTAGTCTTTGCTCTGATTAGTATTATTAAGTTTATTTGTTGTGAAGGTGAATATATTTTGTTTTAATTTTAAAAAGTATTCTTTAAGAAAATAACAAAAATCATGGTCTCTAGCGTGATGTTTTTAGGTGTTTTCTGGTTCTTAGGTGCTAAATCTTAACATCATCCTTTTGTAAATACTGCATATGCCCAGATACCCAACATAAAGTTGCAAATGAGTTCTGTCAGCCAGTTTGAGGAATCAAAAAAAAAAAAAAAGCTTCTTTTCAAGGATACTCTACACCTTCAAATGGTGGTGGAAAAGCTACATTACCAAACTTAAAGTGAATTTTTGCCTCGCTTATACCAAATGAGAGTTTCCCATTCCAGATTTTGAAATCCTAAAATCTAACAACAACTTGTTCACATGTATGTAGACTGATATTCTCAGAAGATTAGTGGTTGGGAGGTAGGCAGGGGTGGGTGGTCATATGGGAGCAATAGCCATGTTTCCCTTCTTGACTCACTCCATCTCCTGACACTCCTAAACCTAAACAGTAAACAAGAATAGAGCCTGGCATGGTAGGTTTTGGAGCCAGGCATATTTACCTTTGAATCTTAGTTCTAGCATAAGATGACAAGATCTGTGATTTTGAGTTTCTTGGAGTGTCATTTTCCCCATATATAAAATGAGGGGGTACCCAGTCCAGTCTTCTTGGCGGGAAAATCCCATGGACAGAGGCTGACTATAGTCCATAGGGTCGCAGAGTTGGACACGACTGAACACACACACATACATCCATTTTACAGAATTATAAGTGTTTTTATGTAAAGTTACTAGCACAGAGCAGGCATATGATAAAAGTTATTATTATTTTACTACTCAGAAGTAGTGGGATAAGATTATTGCTCCTCCAAGAAAAAATTTAATCCTCAACTTCAATTATGAAACCAATGAAATAATTTTCAGAGCTTTTATTAATGGAAAGAAAAACCCTTTAATATATTTAAAATTTTTATACTGTGCTAGGCACATATATATTATCTCATGTAATTTCTTGTTCCTGCTTTATTTTTCTCCATGGCACTTATCACCATTTGAAAACTACACATTTTACTATATTGTTTGTCTCCCCTTGGTACAAAGCTAGTTGCACAAGGGCAGAGATTTTTGTCTATTTAGTTCACTGATGTTTCCTTAGCTCCTAGAATAGTGGCTGGCATGTGGTGGGGTTCAGTACATTCTTGTTGCATGAATGAATGAATCCACATACCCTTTGAGAGAGGCAATTTGATTGTATTCAGTACGTAGAAAATGAATTCTCTATTGCAGTGATGCTTTTCAAGGTTCTGAACACCCTTGAGTGACTCTTGCTTTTCCACATACCATGTCAAGAAGCCCTTGTGGCTGGTGGTTAGGTCATTATACACCATTCAGTTTCTAAATCCTTCCACTGAAAGCAGCGATATTGCCCAGACATCTTTGATGGGCTTCCCCTCTCTATGGGGTTTCTAAAAGAGAGCTAGAGTTTCCCAGGTCATTTGAAAGATATGTCGATTCTCCTACTGGTGGTTGTCTTCTTTCTCTTTAGCGAATTTGAGTCTCCTTCAGGAACAGTTCTTTATCCTCCTTTAAGTCATGACTCCTCAGTGGATTGAGTGATACATTAGTGAGTTTCAAAAGAATCTTCAAGGAAAGCACCAGATAGGGAGAATGATAAGCCATGGAATCAGCCCTTTCCCGTTGCTATAAAAATGCTCTAATGAGAAATAAAGCAAAGCACAGGCACATAACAATATATTTGCTTGGTCAGAAGATCATACCACCTCATGATGAAGGAAATAATTAAGATAGACAATTTCTGCTGTATATTTTAAAGTAGAGGCAAACTATCTTTTAACAGTGGATGTCTATAGCTGATTTTTTTTACCAAAGACATATTCTAAATGTCATACTTTTGAACTGAGTATTTGTTTCTCAACCAACAGGTGTAAGATTTTTTTCTTGAAATTCAAACCATTTTGACAGCATTTTATTTTTAGAATCCTTCCTCTTTTAAAGGTCAAAACAATATCCAAAAGCAATTAGAAAAACATCTTGGGAGAAGGCAGTGTTCTTGTTATACCATAATATTGATGGGCTGAATAAGAAAATGTAATAATGTTAAGTTTATAGTTCATAGTGTTTTTATTTTATGGTTATGAAACATATTTAATATATTTACTTTTAGCAACCTCCTCATGCTCTAGGATAAAAATTATGCCCTAGGAATATTTCTTTCCATCTGCAATATATGCCATAGCCTGTTACAGTGTACGAGGACATCATTATGTTCAAATAGCATGTTATTCAGATCTATTTCAAAGAGCCCTGGACTGGAAGTAGGAACCTGAATTTTAACTCCTGCTAATACAATCTCCCTGAACCGTAGTTTCCTCCCCAGTAAAACAAAAGGGTTAAAGTAAATGATTTGTGTTTCCTTTAAGCGCTAATATTTTAAGGCTCACTTACAGGGTTCTCCTTCTCTTTCAATTGTTCAGCCTTGTGATTTTTTCCAAAATGATGTTCCATAAACCATTTTAAATTTGCTTAATGCCCTGATACAGATGAAAACATAGTTTATACACCATTTAAATTTCACACGTGTTTGACTCATTAGCTTGTGTTTCACAATACTCTTGGTGGTTAACCTATAGTGAATACATAAGGTTTCACTTAAATTAACAAATTACTGTCTTTCACTACTCTCAAACTACCGCACAATTGCACTCAACTCACACGCTAGTAAAGTAATGCTTAAAATTTTCCAAGCCAGGCTTCAGCAATATGTGAACCATGAACTTCCAGATGTTCAAGCTGGTTTTAGAAAAGACAGAGGAACCAGAGGTCAAATTGCCAACATCCGATGGATCATTGAAAAAGCAAGAGACTTCCAGAAAAACATCTATTTCTGCTTTATTGATAATGCAAAGCCTTTGACTATGTGGATCACAATAAACTGTGGAAAATTCTGAAAGAGGTGGGAATACCAGACCATCTGACCTGCCTCTTGAGAAACCTATATGCAGGTCAGGAAGCAACAGTTAGAACTGGACATCGAACAACAGACTGGTTCCAAAAGGGAAAAGGAGTACATCAAGGCTGTATACTGTCACCCTGCTTATTTAACTTATATGCAGAGTACATCATGAGAAACGCTGGGCTGGAAGAAGTACAAGCTGGAATCAAGATTGCTGGGAGAAATATCAATAACCTCAGATATGCAGATGACACCACCCTTATGGCAGAAAGTGAAGAAGAGCAAAAGAGCCTCTTGATGAAAGTGAAAGAGGAGAGTAAAAGTTGGCTTAAAGCTCAACATTCAGAAAACGAAGATCATGGCATCTGGTCCCATCACTTCATGGGAAATAGATGGGGAAACAGGGGAAACAGTGGCTGACTTTATTTTTCTGGGCTCCAAAATCACTGCAGATGGTGACTGCAGCCATGAAATTAAAAGACACTTACTCCTTTGAAGGAAAGTTATGACCAACCTAGATAGCATATTGAAAAGCAGAGACATTACTTTGTCAACAAAGGTCCGTCTAGTCAAGACTATGGTTTTTCCAGTGGTCATTGTATGGATGTGAAAATTGGGCTATAAAGAAAACTGAGCGCCTAAGAATTGATGCTTTTGAACTGTGGTGTTGGAGAAGACTCTTGAGAGTCCCTTGGACTGCAAGGAGATCCAACCAGTCCATCCTAAAGGAGATCAGTCCTAGGTGTTCATTGGAAGGACTGATGTTGAAGCTGAAACTCCAATCCTTTAGCCACCTGATGCGAAGAGCTGACTCATTGAAAAAGACCTGATGCTGGGAAAGATTGAGGGCATGAGGAGAAGGGGACGACAGAGGATGAAATGGTTGGATGGCATCACCGACTCAGTGGACGTGGGTTTGGGTGGACTCCGGGAGTTGGTGATGGACAGGGAAGCCTGGCGTGGTGCAGTTCATGGGGTCGCAAAGAGTCGGAAAACGATTGAGTGACTGAACTGAACTGAACTGTCTTTCACAACAAACTTAAATTTTTTTTCCAGTTTTTATTGAGAAATAATTGATATACATCTCTGTATCAGCTTCAGGCATGGAAGCTGATGGTTTGATTTGTATATACTGTGAAATAATTACCACACTAGATTCAGCTAACATCCACCTTCTCATATAGACACAATAAAAAGAAAGAAGAAAAGAATAAAGGGAAAAAATTTCTCCTTGTGATGAGAACTCTTACGATTTACTCTCTTAACTTTTCTAAATACCATATAGCAGTGTTAGTTATAGATGTCATGTTACTATGACATTCCTAGCACTTAATTTGTGTTATAACTGGACGTTTGTACCTTCCTCCAATTCTCTCTCCTCTTACCACCCCCCCGCCCCAACAAACTTTTAAACACTTCCCCTATCTTACAATCAAGTATTTTCTATGTATTCTTTCTCTTTTTAGTCATAACATGCATTTTCTATTAATGAGCTGAGTGAATAGCTGGGTTCTCCTCTACCCTTCCTGTTGGGTGTGGAATTTCTTTAGAAACTCACATTGCTGCTCTAGACACTCCCCAAAATACCTGTAAGTGCTTTTAGAAAGTCATACTGTGTGGAATTCCCAGTTTTGTAGATAAAAAATGGCCAAATATCATCAGTTTCATGTAGTTCAACCTAATAATTTAGTAATTATCATAATAATGTCTTTACTATTTTTATAACAGTGATGAAAGTCAGTCCTTAAATGAGTTAAAAAAAAGTAGTGCAAAGAGCACACAGAGGCTTTAATGAAAGACTCATCTGGGATCGAATTCCTCTTTTCTGGAAGGGGAAAATGTGCCTTCGGCAAGTTGCTCAACTTTGCTGAGCTTTGTTTTCATTTGTAAAGTGGAAATACTGTTGCCTGCCTCAAGGGCTTGCTGAGCACAATCCTTATGACTCTTAGAATGGTGCCTGATTTTATATTCAAACTCTGTAACAGTCATAATGTTGTTTCAAATAACCATTCTTATACTCCCTCATTCATAAATATCTAAATGTTTAGCTAGAAGAACAAAGGGCCCTAAATAGATTAAATGAGAAATGGTTGCAAGGAGCAGATTCCTGGGAAGAGTCCTATCTTCCAGGGCTGTGTAGATTTTTAATAAGATCTCCAAGGGACATTTTGGGGGAGAATAGGAGAATTGTCTTTCATGTCATCTTCATATACCTATTTCTGGAGCAATAATTCTATTATTCATCTGGCGTCTGGAAATTTACTTCAACTATTTTCCCTTTTATACTTTGTTTTTTGAAAGCAACAGTAACAAACCTCTCATGAAAATGGTTGACTTTTAAATTGTATTTATTTATAACAAATAGATTAAAAATTTTATTTGTAAAATTGCACCAAAAAAAAGTCATAGATCTTAAAGTTTCACAACAAGTATTCCATATGTTTTAATACCCACTAGGTAAATGAATTTAATGTTTTATGTAGCCTAAAATAACTCCTGTGAGACTGTCTCTTTCCGAGACCAGAATGGACAAAATCTTTAACTCTCCTCCATTTCTCAGAATGATCCTGTGCTTGTTGATGGCTTCTCCTGTAACCCTGTGCTGATGACTCATGAATTCAGATTTTTACCCTCTGATTATTTATCCTGAGATACAGACTTAATATTTTTCCTACCTTCTGTCTGTATTCTCCAGAATCTTCCTTGAATACCTTTACCCTGCACATCTAAAATTATCTCAGCCTCTTCCCCATTCCAAACTTGCTCTTCTTTTTGAATTGTTTGTCTGGAATAAAGCCTTGTCTTCTGTTCCATCCCTCGGGGCAGAGACTGAGCGTCATCCTTAGTCTTCTGTTTTGCCTCTTCCCTCACCCAGGTCCTGCTGAGTCACCAAGACTTGTAGAGTTCCTAACTCTCTAACTCTCTGGGATGGTGAAAATGAGCTTAGGGTCACATCACTCCAAATAATTTTTTATTGTTTAGTAGATTTAGGTCATGCTTCCCTACCTCCTGGTGTCCTCTTACCTACACTATAGACCTGATATTATTAGACTTTCTTTTCAAAGCCCTTCCATCCCCATAATCTTTCTAGCTGTGCTCTGACCTTTTTCCAGCTCTGTTAAAGCCTGTGTCTAGGACAGCGTCAGGTGTTCAGTGTGGTTGGTGTGCTGTGGTGAAGACGGGGAGAAAATGCACAGTGTGAGCACTGACAGGGACTCCAACAAACAAGAGATGTGTTATCCTAGATGGAAAGAGTGTGTTATTGTTATTATTGTTTTTTTACTTTGAAATAAAAAAATATTTTATCTGATCAGAGAGTTTCAAAAGTTGATATATAAATTTACTACACCCTAACTCAAGAGGATTACACACTGTTGACTTCAGCACCAGAATGTATTTCCTTTTTGCAGGCATTATTCTCATATGTCTTTTGAATTAATTCCAGTGGACAGGAGCCAGTTTTAACTCTGTGGCCCACGACACTGGCATTGTTCACAGTAATGTTCACAAGAGGAGCAAATCAGCAACCATTTTTTTCCCCTTAAAGGATTTAGATGACTGGCTCCCATGAGGAAGGTGGTGGTCTGTTGGTGAGCTGTGCTTGGTGTCAGTTAGATCTTTTGAGTTCAGATTACAGTCACATGCAATTATTAGCTCTGTGCCTAAGGAAAGTTGCCCTTCTGGGCTCTGCTTTTCTTCTTAGTACCTCACCTGTCAAGTATTCTGTAGTTTGGACACAATATATATATATAATACAGTACCTAGGGCTTCCCTCCTAGCTTAGTTGGTAAAGAATCTGACTGCAATGCAGGAGACATGTGTTCCATTCCTGGGTCGGAAAGATCCCCTGGAGAAGGAAATGGCAACCCACTCCAGTATTCTTGCCTGGAGACTGTCATGGACAGAGGAACCTGGTGGGCTACAGTCCATGGGGATGCAAGAGTCGGACATGACTAAGTGACTTTCACTACAGTACCTAGGATAAATTCTCAGGAGTAGTCAGTGGCTGCTGCTAAGTCGCTTCAGTCATGTCCTACTCTGTGAGACCCCGTAGACAGCAGCCCACCAGGCTCCCCTGTCACTGGGATTCTCCAGGGAAGAACACTGGAGTGGGTTGTCATTTCCTTCTCCAATGCATGAAAGTGAAAAGTGAAAGGGAAGTCACTCAGTTGTGTCCGACTCTTAGTAACCCCATGGACCGCAGCCTACCAGGCTCCTCCATCCATGGGATTTTCCAGGCAAGAGTACTGGAGTGGGGTGCCATTGCCTTCTCCGTGGTCAGTGGAGGCTGGGGGTATTCATAGTGTAAAAGATTGACTGGTGGCCAGCCTGGTGGCCTGACCTTGTTTTAGTAGGATTTCTATCCTAATCCCAGACCTGTGAGATCTCAGGGGTCAAAGGAGTCTTGCGTCAGCATCTTGTCCAGCTTCAGCTTCTTCCCTAAATTGAGCAGGAATAACCACATTTTGTTGTTGTTGTTGAGTCATTAAATCGTGTGTGACGCTGACCCCATGGACTGTAGCACGCCAGGCTTCCCTGTCCTTCACCATCTCCCAGAGTTTGCTTAAACTCATGTCCATCGAGTTGGTCATGCCATCCAACCATCTCATCCTCTGTTATCCCCTTCTCCTCTTGTCTTCAATCTTTCCTAGCATCAGGATCTTTTCCAGTGAGTTGACTCTTTGCATCAGGTGGCCAAAGTATTGGAGCTTCAGCTTCAGCATCAGTCCTTCCAATGAATATTCAGGGTTGATGTCCTTTAGGATTGACTGGTTTGATCTCTTTGCTGTCCAAGGGACTCTCAAGAGTCTTCTCCATAATCACAATTCAAAATCATCAATTCTTCAGTGCTGACCAATGTTTATACAGATCTCCCTTGACTTCATATGGGGTTATCCAACATCAGTTGAAAATATTGTGAATCAAAAATGTAATTAAAAAAATGTAATTAATATGTATAATCTAATGGACATCATAGTTTGGCCTAGTCTACCTTAATTTGCTCAGAACACTTACATTAGCCTACAGTTGGGAAAAATCTTATAATGCATTACCAACTTAATAATCAAGTGTTGAATAGCTCATGTAACTTACTTGAATATTATACTGAAGTGAAAAATGGAATGGTTGTCTGAGTACAGAATGATTGTAATTTTATCAGTTATTTATCCTCTTGCCAGTGTGGATGATGAAACTCCCACTGCCCAGTGTAAGAGAAAGTATGATACTGTATATCACTAGCCCAAGAAAAGATCAAAATTAAAATTCAAAGTATAGTTTCTACTGAATGTGAATGCTTTTGTACCATAAAAAGTTGAAAAATAGTAGTTGAATCATCATAAGCTGGGGATAGTCTGTATCAGTTCAGTCACTCAGTCATGTCTGACTCTTTGTGATTCCAAGGACTGCAGCACACCAGGCTTCCCTGTCCATCACCAACTGCCAGAGCTTGCTCAAACTCACATCCATTGAGTTGGTGATGCCATCCTACCATCTCATCCCCTGTCGTCCCCTTCTCCTCCTGCCTTCAATCTTTTCCAGCATCAGGGTCTTTACCAATGAGTCAGTTCTTCACATCAGGTGGCCAAAGTATTAGAGTTTCAGCTTTAGCATCAGTCCTCCTAATGAATATTCAGGACTGATTTCCTTTAGGATGGACTGGTTGGGTCTCCTTGAAGTTCAAGGGACTCTCAAGAGTCTTCTCCAATACCACAGTTCAAAAGCATCAGTTCTTCAGCAATCAGCTTTCTTTATAGTCCAACTCTTACATCCGTACCTGACTACTGGAAAAACCACAGCTTTGACTAGACGGACCTTTGTTGGCAAAGTAATGTCTCTGCTTTTTAATATGCTGTCTAGATTGGTCATAGCTTTTCTTCCAAGGAGCAAGCATCTTTTAATTTCATGGCTGCAGTTACCATCTGCAGTGATTTT
>NW_011494814.1:1521115-1582944 GCF_000754665.1 Bison bison bison | reverse complement strand
CCAGATGCCATGATCTTCGTTTTCTGAATGTTGAGTTTTAAGCCAACTTTTTCACTCTCCTCTTTCACTTTCATCAAGAGGCTTTTTAGTTCTTTGCTTTCTGTCATAAGGGTGGTGCCATTTGCGTATCTGAGGTTATTAATATTTCTCCCAGCAATCTTGATTCCAGTTTGTGCTTCATCTATCCTGGCATTTCACATGATGTACTCTGCATGGAAGTTAAATAAGCAGGGTGACAACATACAGTCTTGATGTACTCCTTTCCCGATTTGGAACCATTCTGTTGTTTCATGTCCAGTTCTAACTGTTGCTTCCTGACCTGCATACAGATTTCTCAGAAGGCAGGTCAGGTGGTCTGGTATTCCCATCTCTTGAAGAATTTTCAACAGTTTGTTGTGATCCAAACAGTCAAAGGCTTTGCTGCTGCTGCTTTTAAGTTGCTTCAGTCGTGTCCGACTCTATTCGACCCCATAGATGGCAGCCCACCAGACTCTGCCGTCCCTGGGATTCTCCAGACAAGAACACTGGAGTGGGTTGCCATTTCCTTCTCCAATGCATGAAAGTGAAAAGTGAAAGTGAAGTTGCTCAGTCGTGTCCAACACTTGTGACCCCATGGATCGCAGCCTACCAGGCTCCTCCATCCATGGGATTTTCCAGGCAAGAGTACTGGAATGGGGTGCCATCACCTTCAGTCAATAAAGCAAAAGTAGAGATTTTTCTGGAACTCTCTTGCTTTTTCGATGACCCAATGGATGTTGACAATGTGATCTCTGGTTCCTCTGCCTTTTCTAAATCCAGCTTGAACATCTGGATGTTCATGGTTCAGGCACTACTGAAGCCTGGCTTGGAGAATATTGAGCATTACTTTGCTAACGTATGAGATGAATGTGATTGTATGGTAGTTTGAACATTCTGTGGTCTGTATATCAAATTTTATTTTCCTTATGCTTCCTTTCTAATTTGGGGAAAAGGTTTCCATAGAAAATTGTTTTAAGCCCAGTGAATAACATTTACTATTAAACTCTCATAGTCTTGTCAAGGGAAATTCCACACTTTAATGTGCATTTATTACTTTAATTCAGATTCAGTTCAACAATCTGTTGCACCTTCAGGTATTAAAATATGGTAAATAATTGATTTCACTTCCCCCCCCCACCCACCCACAGATATTGAATAAGTTGGAGACACAGAGGTTATGCATCTATTCTCAGGGGACAAGATTACCTAGAGAGATTTTCCCAGTACAGGTAGTCCTTTGCCTTGGAGATGATTATGTGATTTAGCAGTGAGGGGTAATATTCTTTACACTGTCAGATGTGGTGTAGGCTGGAGCCTCTCAGCTTGAGTTGCGTCCATCAGTGAGCTACAGACATGTCTGGATATGTCCACTGAATGTCTGCCCTGTGTTGGTGATGAGTGGGTGGTCTGTTCCCTTCAAGGGACAGAGTGTATTGGCACCAGGGACAGAAGAGATTTCTGAAGAGAACTCATTCCAAGGGAAGTGAAGTCAGCCATGATAAACTCTAATTTCCAAAAGGTGAAGTGATTCTGAGCTCAGTTGGAAGTGAGACACAAGTTATCCTCTCTTGGTCATTCCCTGAACTCATGGCTGAGACCTATAAAACTTAGGGAGAGGCAAGTGTACTGTGCATAAAAGCTATTCAGTTAAAGAATCTGTACCCGATTTGAGCACAAGACCACTGCTTTAGCAGCCTTGAAAATAAAAGTGTTCATAGCTCAGTCATGTCTGACTCTCTGTGACTCCATGGACTGTAGCCTGCCAGGCTCTTCTGTCCATGGGATTTCCCAGGCAAGCATACTGGAGTGGGTTGCCATTTTTTTCTCCAGGGCATCTTTCCAACCCAGGAATCAAACCCAGTTTTCTGGCATTGCAGGCAGATTCCTCACCATCTGAGCCACCAGGGAAGCCTATTATTACAAGCTTTAGACAGTGTATTAAATAGGAGAGAGAAAGGTATGTTCCCCTTTCTCTACAGGTGCTGTAAGCAGAGGTTTCCAAATTCTTTTGATTGACAGTCTTATCTGTTAAAAAAAATGTATACGCCCTCACTTATATTAATATATATTTTATAAAATGCACACAAAAGTAAAAATAAAAAAGAATGAAACAAAAATTAAGCAGAAACAAATATTTCCTCACATTACCAAAGGTTTGCCTTACATCTCCCATGGGGTGAGCCCCAGCCTGCAGACCCCTGCCCAGAGAGCATCAGTGAGAGGGGCCTGCTGGTGCCTGGAAATAACAGCTCTTCCTGGTGAAGGTGCCCATGCTGTAATGAGTGTGCATCCATATTTAGCATTGAAACATCATGAAATTCTACCCTGGGCCCTCTTTTCAGGGAACTAGACTCTGGTGAGCCTGGTAAAAGAAAGAAACTAGTAAATGCAAAACATTGCCAGTAGTGTGACTACATGTGTATCCCCTAAGCTGGCAAACCCTGGGGAAGATTGGGTTGTACAAATCAAAAACAGCTCTGAGACATGTTTGTACTGGATTTTCAGAGTTTATAGTAGCTTTTTACAACAACAGAGTTATCTTCAAAAACTCTGTAGGATATAAAGGATGAAAATTGAGAATTTCCTTAACCCAGTCTGAGAGTCACACCTAATTCTTAGGTTATTTTTGGAAATCGTAGTAGCTACCTGAGAAGTTTGAATTGATAATAATTAACTACTCTTCCACAGCCTTGTTAACAAGTTGTAATGAACAAAAGCCTTGAACAGACTCACCACACATACAGGTACTTATTAGACAAACATTCGTTAGCAAAGTAGGCACAAAGTATTTCATATAGTCTGCTTGATAGGTTTAATGATGTTCCAGCTCTGTTTCTTCTTAGGTGCTCCAACTGTACAATATTAAGTAAAAGCTTTATTCCAGGTAGAATTCTGTACCTTTTAGGAAGCATCACACAATCAAGTTCTTCTACACCAGTGGTTGAAGACAAGGACACATTAGGGCCTTATGTGAGGCCGCACGTATCTGAGCCTCAGATAACATCACTAAGGGGCACATTTGAGGGTCCTTATTCTTTCTTTCTGAAAGTGTTTCTACAGTGTTTTAACTAGCTCACATGTCTTCAATACATTTAATCTTTCCAGGGAAAATCCATTTCTAATTTTCATCTTTCTAAATGACAAAGCAATGATTATTTATGGAGGTAGGAGAGAGGTTACCCCCTTTTTGATATAATGCTTCTTGGCACATTAATCCACCCCCCCTTTCTGGACCATATTTATCAGATATAACTTTTGCTGACTATATCTATAATGAAGCTTAAATTAATTGTCATATATATCCACATATTATACTGAAGTACTTTAAAGTAAATTACAGATTTTGTAACATTAGGTTACCATTTTACATTGAAACTTATAGTCTTATCATTTGCTCAGAGTCTCTTTGCTCATGAGGGTAATTCAGAAACTGACTGCTGCTGCTAAGTCACTTCAGTCATGTCTGACTCTGTGCGACCCCATAGACAGCAGCCCACCAGGCTCCCCGGTCCCCGGGATTCTCCAGGCAAGAACACTGCAGTGGGTTGCCATTTCTTTCTCCAATGCGTGAAAGTGAAAGTGAAGTCGCTCAGTCGTGTCGGACTCCTAGCGACCCCATGGACTGCAGCCTACCAGGCTCCTCCGTCCATGGGATTTTCCAGGCAAGAGTACTGGAGTGGGGTGCCATTGCCTTCTCCCTCAGAAACTGAACCCAGGTATAAATAATTCTCTATCCCGCACTTTCTTTGTAATACCAGTACACTTGACTGTATGCACTTCTAGTGCTGGCTGCCTGGGATTGAAGCCATCTGCCACTTGGCCACTTTTCAGTCAAGTCTAAAGTTTAGTTAATAGTTATAGGCCAGTGTTAAAAAGTGTTAGGTCCATTAGTCTGGAAAGTTAGGTCCATGAAACAAGGTAAATTGGAAGTGGTCAAAAAGGAGATGGCAAGAGTGAACACTGACATTTTAGAAATCAGTGAACTAAAATGGACAGGAATGGGTGAATTTAACTCAGATGACCATTATATTTACTACTGTGGGCAAGAATCCCTTAGATGAAATGGAGTAGCCCTCATAGTCAACAAAAGAGTCTGAAATGCAGTACTTGGATGCAATCTCAAAAGCAACAGAACGATCTCTGTTCATTTCCACGGCAAACTATTCAAGATCACAGTAATCCAAGTCTATACCCTGACTAGTAATGCTGAAGAAGCTGAAGTTAAACGGTTCTATGAAGACCTAAAAGACCTTCTAGAACTAACACCCCAAAAGGTGTCCTTTTCACTCTGGGGCACTGGAATGCAAAAGTAGGAAGTCAGGAGATACCTGGAGTAACAGGCAAATTTGGCCTTGCAGTACAAAATGAAGCAGGTCAAAGGCTAACAGAGTTTTGCCAAGAGAACGCACTGGTCACAGCAAACACCCTCTTCCAACAACACAAGAGAAGACATGGACATCGCCAGATGGTCAATACCAAAATCAGATTGATTATATCCTTTACAGTCAAAGATAGAGAAACTCTATACAGTCACCAAACACAAGACCAGGAGCTGACTGTGGCTCAGATCATGAACTCCTTATTGCCAAATTCAGACTTAAATTGAAGAAAGTAGGGAAAACCACTAGACCATTCAGGCATGACCTAAATTAAATCCCTGGCAATTATGTAATAGAAGTGACAAATAGATTCAAGGGATTAGATCTGATAGACAGTGCCTGAAGAGCTATGGATGGAGCTTCATGACATTGTACAGGAGGCAGTGATCAAGACCATCCTCAAGAAAAGAAAGGCAAAATGGTTGTCTGAGGAGGCCTTACAAATAGCTGAGAAAAGAAGAGAAATGAAAGGCAAAGGAGAAAAGGAAAGATATACCCATTTGAATGCAGAGTTCCAAGAATAGCAAGGAGAGATAAGAAAGCCTTCCTCAGTGATCAATGCAAAGAAATAGAGGAAAACAATACAATGGAAAAGACTAGATATCTCATCAAGAAAATTGGAGATACCAAGGGAACATTTCATGCAAAAATGGGCACAATAAAGGACAGAAATGGTATGGACTTAACAGAAGCAGAAGATATTAAGAAGAGGTGGAAAGAACACACAGAAGAACTATACAAAAAAGATCTTCATGATCCAGATAATCGTGATGGTGTGATCATTGGATTAGAGCCAGACATCCTGGAATGCAAAGTCAAGTGGGCCACTGTGAACAAAGCTAGTGGAGGTGATGGAATTCCAGTTGAGTGCTTTCAAATCCTGAAAGATGATGCTGTGAAAGTGCTACACTCAGTATGCCAACAAATTTGGAAAACTCAGCATTGGTCACAGGACTGGAAAATGTCAATTTTCATTCTAATCCCAAAGTAAGTCAATGCCAAAGAATGTTCAAACTACTGCACAATTGCGTTCATCTTACACACTAGCAAAGTAATGCTCAGAATTCTCCAAGCCAAGCTTCAATAGTATGTGAACCGTGAACTTCAAGATGTTCAAGCTGGATTTAGAAAAGGCAGAGGAACCAGAGATCACATTGCCAACATCCATTGGATCATCGAAAAAGCAAGAGAGTTCCAAAAAAAACATCTGCTTTATTGACTATTCCAAAGCCTTTGTCTGTGTAGATCATAACAAACTGTGGAAAATTCTGAAAGAAATGAGAAGAAACCTGAGAAATCTGTATGCAGGTCAAGAAGCAACAGTTAGAACTGGACATAGAACAACAGACTGGTGCCATATTGGGAAAGGAGTATGTTAAGGCTGTATATTGTCATGCTGCTTATTTAGCTTCCATGCAGAGTACATCATGTGAAATCCTGGGGTGACTGAAGCACAAGCTGGAACCAAGATTGCCAGGAGAAATATCAATAACCTCAGATATGCAGATGACACCATTATGGCAGAAAGCAAAGAAGAACTAAAGAGCCTCTTGATGAAAGTAAAAGAGGAGAGTGAAAAAGTTGGCTTAAAACTCAACATTCAGAAAACTAAGATCATGGCATCTGGCCCCATCACTTCATGGCAAATAGATGGGGAAACAATGGAAACAGTGAGAGACTATTTTCTTGGTCTCCAAAATCACTGCAGATGGTGACTGCAGCCATGAAATTAAAAGATGCTTGCTCCTTGGAAGAAACGTTATGACCAACCTGGACAGCATATTAAAAAGCAAAGACATTACTTTGTTAAAAAAAGGTCCATCTAATCAAAACTTTGGTTTTCCAGTCGTCATGTATGGATGTGAGAGTTGGACTATAAAGAAAATGAGCACTGAAGAATTAATGCTTTTCAACTGTGTTGTTGGAGAAAACTCTTGAGAGTCCCTTGGACTGCAAGGAGATCCAACCAGTCCATCCTAAAGGAGATCAGTCCTGAATATTCATTGGAAGGACTGATGCTGAAGCTGGAACTCTAATACTTTGGCCACCTAATGCAAAGAACTGACTCATTGGAAAAGACCCTGATGCTGGGAAAAATTGAGGGCAGGAGGAGAAGGGGATGACAGAGGATGAGATGGTTGAATAGCATCACCAACTCAATGGACATGAGTTTGAGTAGGCTCTGGGAATTGGTGATGGACAGGGAGGCCTGGCCTGCTACAGACCATGGAGTTGCAAAGAATTGGACATGACTGAACAACTGAACTGAACTGACCCACCCCTGGTCACCACTGAAAATACAGCATGTGTAATCACTAAGCCTTACTCGGTGGACTTTTCAAGCTGGCCTAGTCATCTCCCCATCTTACTCACATCTGACAGCTTTTCTCCCTCTTCCACTGTCCCTGGGGAACCCCAGCTATCACTCCAGCTCCAAAGTAAACAAGCTGTCCAACATCCTGCACCTATTCTCAATATGTTCTGTTCCCCTCCCAGTTTTATTGGGATCATGGCTCTCCTGTCATGCTGGTCCTCTTGGGAGGTTAAAAGCCAGAATATACCTTGAGTAAACTGCTATGCCTCACTGCATCCTAGTCCCCCACCCAAAATACATGTCAGAGAACAAACCTAGAGGGAAACAACACCAGAAACAAAGTGTACCCAACTATTTAAAATCCAAAACTTCATTCTTTATTAGAAAATAAGCAAAGATTCATTTTCATTCAGGGAACAAATAATTTGTTCATAAGTTGAGTATCTACTGCAGGATTTCCCTAAGAAGAGGAATTTCAAATTCTAGAGCAAGAGAGTGTAATAAGTGGCAAAGATCAAATGCTGGCCACAATTTATGGTGCATAACCATAAACTGAAAATTTGTACTTGCAAACCCGTCCCAGAGTTCTAGACCAGGAAGTTGGGAACTGGAAATGTACCCTCTGCAGAGCCACAGCTAATGCATGTGATGTTTCAGTACTCTTCAAGCTGCTGTACTTTTCAAGCTAAGTAAGCAACAGCCGAAACACAATACTCTGCCGTGCTCTGATTCAATTCTATTGGAGAAAATGCATGGTCTGAGAGTCATCTGGATATGCCCAAAGTTAGCTTCTTCTCCCCTTAAGTAAAGTGTAGCTGATACTTTTTGGTTTTCATTTGCAAACTTTTATCATCTTTTGAAAGATAAGTAATTGGCAGCAAAACTACATAAGAGGAGAGAATGCTAAATACAACCCAATAACTAAGACTGCCGTGTATGCCACAATGCAGGCTGTGCATTAAACAAGGGCACCCCTTCTAGTGGGACTCTTCACATCACAAGTACCACAGTTTGCGTATTTACTAGTGTGGTTTTCCAGAAAATGGCAATAAAAGTGCCCTATTCTAATAAAGTCAGTATATGATGACAATTTCCTAAAAGTGGAAGTGAAGTGTTTTGAAGAGAGAATATCTTTCCAAACTGCATAAAGGTGCCATATGGGCTGGCAGCAGCCATGATTTTACTTCATGCTATAAGATTGCTCTCTAATCAGTAATTCTGTCTCTAAATTCTTAAACACCAGTCCATAGTGAGGACCCACAAATATTCTTGACTCTTTGGCAATTGCTCTAAGAGGTTTTACCTGCAGTAAATCTAACCTCGATTTAGATAAACATTTATAGATATGGTGAAAAGAAACAATTTCACACAAAATAATAATATATCCAGCTAAAAGAGTGCCTTAAAACAGACGTGGTTGGCTGAGCTTTTATATCAGAAACTCATACCAGCTTTTAAAATGCCTCTAATTTCACTTCCCCTGCACTACCACTGTTCCTTGACCTAGTTTCTCCACTAGAGAGGTCCAATTATGTTACAAAGTGAGGCTAAAATTTTGTCCTAAATTTATAATGGGAAAGACTCATTAATTTGCTTTCCTTTCCTGAAACAAACTCCTCCTTACGTGAATCACATAGTGTTATTTTTATTTTATTTTTGTTGTTTTTGTTCAGTCACTAAGTCATGTCTGACTCTTTTGTGACCCCATGGACTGTAGCTTGCTCCTCTGTCATGTGATTTCCCAGACACAAGAATACTGGAGTGGGTTGCCATTTCCTTCTCCAGGGGATCTTCCTGACCCAAATATTGAACCCGTGTCTCCTGCATTAGCAGGTGGGTTCTTTACCATTGAGCCACCAGGGAAACCCTTTATTTTTTTAGTAACACTAAAAGTGTCAGTTGCTCAGTCGTGTCCAACTGTTTGTGACCCCATGGATTGTAGCCTGCCAGGCTCCTCTGTTCATGGGATTTTCCAAGCAAGAATACTAGAGTGGGTTGCTATTTCCTTCTCTGGGGGATCTTCCCAATGGCGGGGGGAATTGAACCTGGGTCTCCAGCATTTCAGGCAGGCTCTTTACCATCTAAGCCACCAGGGAAGCTCCAGTAATACTAAATATGTCAACATATGTCCTCCTTTAGTCCTTGAACCTATCATATGTCCCCAGGAAAGTTTCTATTATTTTACTAGTTCATAATACATGATTCACAATTGTGTATTGGTATATTTCTCTTTTCTACTAAATTGTGAAGTTCTTGAGGAAAAGAATCATATTCTATTCATTTATGTATTTCCAGATCCTAGTATTGTAGGAGCTCTTAGCTACTGTTCCTAACAAGTATTTGTTGACAGTAACTAAAGTAACTAAAGGAGCTGAGAGGCATTAACTACACATGAGGCATCAAAGATGCTTCCAAGAATCGGTATCAGTTAGGGTTATTCTACCATAAGCAATAGTGCCAGCTATCTCATGTGAGCAAAAATAAATGCATTGTGAAGTGAAACAGGGTGTCCTCTGTTAAAACCATGGCAGTGAGCAAAGAGAAGTGG
The DNA here is from genome assembly GCF_000754665.1 of Bison bison bison. Classification (NCBI taxonomy): domain Eukaryota; kingdom Metazoa; phylum Chordata; class Mammalia; order Artiodactyla; family Bovidae; genus Bison; species Bison bison. The sequence continues at coordinate 1,573,685 of NW_011494814.1, read as the reverse complement.
GACAACAGTAAGAGATAAAGGCAGGATCAAGGGAGGGGTCTTTTGGATCTTGTTTACTTTAACCTGGAAGCTATTTGACCATATTTATAGACAGAGGAAGGGTTCAGAAAAACAAGAGAAATTTAAGATCTGGGTGATGGATTTTTTCTGAAAAGAAGGTTCTATTGCCATTTACCACACCAGGCACTTACTGTGCTAAACAGACTTCTCCTGCATTATCTTCTAATACTACCAAATGAACACTGTAATTATGCCCATTTCACAGAATGGGAAATGGAGTGTTGAAAAATTTTAAGTGAAATGTTCAAGGTCACACAGCTACAGTGGCAGAGCAGAGAATGGGTAGATTTCTTCCTGACTCCAAAATCCATGCTTTTAACAATATTTTGCCTCTTTCTATAAAAGCAGGGCTTCCCTGGTGGCTCAGATGGTAAAGCGTCTGCACACAATGCAGGAGAGCCAGGTTTGATCCCTGGGTGGGAAGATCCTCTGGAGAAGAAGAAAGAAAAGGCAACCCACTCCAGTACTCTTGCCTGGAAAATTCCATGGACAGAGGAGCCTGGTAGGCTACAGTACATGGGGTTGTAAAGAGTCGGCCACGACTGAGCGACTTCACTTCTGTAAAAGCAGGAAGAGAAAGTAGGTGAAGGAGATATACCAGCTTATAGATTTGTATTAAGGAGGCAGGACATGCGAGGGATTCCTATCATTAAGCTTCTCTTTTCTCTGCAGGATACAGCAGCCATTGGTGGAGAAATGGGAGGTTGGGAATGGCACAGTGAGGGTGACTAGTGAAGGACTGTTACAGTGTGGGCTGGAAATGGGAGAGAAGTATGACAGGAAAAAAAGGCCTGAGGAGCATGCTGAAGACTCTCCTACACCACACACACACACACACACACACACACACACACACACGCACACATAGTTCCTCAAGTTTGCACAGGAGCCATTGCCTATGGCTGTGTAACTCTCTACAGTGTCTACAGCAGGGCTACCCAGTCGGGGTTGGAGGCAGCACAGCAAGATGCTAAGACAGAACCATGTTCAAGTTCCAGCTCTGGCTGTGTTACAAAAAGGGGTGAAAGTAAAGAAAATCTTACTCAAATCAGTAATTTCTCTGGCTCTGAGCTCAGATAATTAGAGATTATTATTCTTATCCTAAGGAGGCAGTAAAGTAATGCTTTAAAATTATATACACAAATATACCTGCACATACACAGAAATACATTCAATTTCTATCACTAACAACCTCAGTTAACATCCATCTACAATTATGACATAAATGTAGTCAACTAGCAGCATCTTTCCTATTTCTATTTTATTAATTATTAATAACTTTATTTTCTAGTCTTTGTTTCTTAAAAGTCCATGATTATCAAAGACTATTTTTAGAGCAGATCAGGTAATAATCTTGGGTACTATGACTAAAATTTAGAAAGGCCTAAGTCATCTATAAGAAGTACATCTAGAAGGCTTAAAAATTGGGTAAGATGTAGATGTGATAGCTAATGCCTCTCTGGAAGCAATACTCTGTCAGGAATATTTAAAAGTCACCTGGAAAATCATTACATTCTTTCTTGAAGCTAATTCCATGATTTTGTATTTAGTAGAGAAAAAATAAGTCATAGGACAGAATGAAAAGCAAGATTCCAGTTGTATATTTTTAAAGTATATACATAAAGATCAGAGAAAACATCTGGAAAAATTTATACCAAATTGTTAAACTATATTTACCTCTGGGATTGCAGTGGGGTGGGCTTAGAGTTTCTACTCAGAGAGGAGAGGAATTTTTTATTTTCTATAATACTCTGATTTGAAAAAAAAAAAGCCTGTATTTTTTTAAGCTTTCAACTCTTTATTCACCAGTTTATTCATTCATTTATCTATATCAGTAAACTATTTTTTTGTTTTGGAATAATTTTATATTTACAGAAAAGCTGCAAAGAGAAATCAGAGAGTTCCCTAACAACCACACACAGTTTTCTCCTTTGTTAACATCTCATATTACCAAGGTTCATACGTAAAAACTATAAAGCTGATTTTGGTACATAACTATTAATGTAATAGTCTTGAGAAAGGCCAGCTGTTCTGTAAAATGTCCCTCAGTCAAGGTTGTCTGATGTTTCTCTCATGAGAATCCCCATGGACAGAGGAGCCTGGCAGGCTACAGTCCATGGGGTCGCAAAGAGCTGGACAAAACTGAGTGACCAAGCACATAACACACATGGGTTTTTGGAAAGACTGCCATGGAGATGAAGCACCCTTATCATCACACCAGAATCAGTGGTACATGATTTTGGCATAATATCACTGTTGAAGTTTACTTCATCACTTGCCTATGGTGGTGTTTGCCAGACGTTACTGCGTGTTTTTCTTTCTCTGTGCTCTGTTCCTTGGAAGTGAGCCACCAAATCTAGCCCACCCTAATTTGGCGGTGGTCAGGAGCGGGGGTAGGGGTGGGGAGCTGGGTAGGGAACTGAGGGGTGGGTTAAATTCTTACTCCTAGAGACAGCAGTACTACTATACATTATTTGGGAATTCTTGAGTAGGGAAACTTGGCTCTTTTCCCCTGTTCATTCATTTATTCATTCATTTATTTATATTAACGTGCACTATTGTATATTTGTTTTATACTTTGGAATTATAATACAATACTATATTATTTATTTATTTTGTTGCTCAGAGTGTTCCAAATTCAGCTATTAGCAGCTCTCTCAGGGAATTCCCTAGTGGTCCAGCAGCATGGACGTGGTGCTTTTACTGCTGGGACTGGGTCAGAGAATAAGATTCTGCAAGTGTGGCTCAACTGAAAAAAAGAGAAGCTTTTCAGCTTGACTCCTATGTCCCTCTGACATGCCCCATCCTTTTGCTTTTGTTTTGTGAGCACCTCCTTACTTTCTCATACTACGTGATATTCATGCCCACCTGAAACTCTTCGTATCCTAGAAAGTTATTCCTTTTACTGAAGAAGGATGTTTAGAAACCAGGGTCAGGGCACGGAGTGTGTCCTTTCAACTACCTTTTATCAACAATAAATTGGCTGAAGATTTAATAAGTTAGCACTTATTTAATGTGAAACACTTCTTAACATACAGCCTGACACATAATTAGCACCCAATAAACAGAAGAAAGTCATTGCTGTTGTTATTATTATTTTTATTACTACTATACACACTTTCAATAAATTTGAACTTCCAAATTCTAAACCAAAATTATATCGCATTAATCATTATATCAAGCCCAATAGGCCTACAGATCTTTCTGTACTTCTGAGGCTCAGGACCATATAAGGCCAAGAAATAGACAGTCCTCCACCCCTGGCCCAGGACTATACAGTCTTTGGTCATAAGACATTTTTCCTTCCTTCCTTAGCATCTACACAGAGCCATAAAATCAAAAGACTACTGTAGGAAAAGATGTCCCTTGATTTTTAAGTTTAAATGAAATGTCTGAAGGGTGTCTTAAAAAGAATCACTCCCATATACAAGTCAAACCCACTTTGAATCTATAGAGTACAGTTCTGAATTCTTGCCCCAAAAATTGTTGTTTAGAAATACTGCAGTGTCACTGGAATGGAAATGGCTATTGTCCAACAGATTTGTACAAATTCCTTTGAGTAGCTTCCATTGTGTCAACCACCAATGCCATGATTCTTACTGAGTAATAGGTACTAGAGAGTCCCTTTTATGAATTAGATAGTGAGAGTCCTAAGGGGATGACTTAAAGGGGACCTCTACCTTAAGTACTCTGGCCAGTTAAGAGTGGAGCTTGAGAATCAGAAAGGTGTCCTGAGAGACAGATCCTCAGAAGATCTTGGGGAGGACCCTAGACCAAAAGGCAGGCTCAGGACACAGGAACAGGAATGACTGAAAAATACAGGGTCACTTGCAACTTTCAGGGCATTATCTGGGCCCAGCAGAGTTGCTAGATGGGAAGTACTGTGCTGTGGAATATTCACCCTGGTTACGATGCATCTGAAAGCCAAAGAGTCCAGGGGAAAAGTACTGCAGGAGGAATGCTAGGAAATGAAAGGAAGCAGAAATTCTCCAATAACAACAGAACTCTTCGTAGTTTTTCAGCATCCACATTCTTCTTCCTAAACTTTTTGGGTTTCTATTAGCTTCTGGAAAACTGCTTTTGCTCTTGGTATCTCAGAAGGTATTAATTTAATTTTTTGTCTGTCTTACTCTGACTTCGGCCTATATTCTTCTGAGCAAGGCTAACTGATCCCTACTATAAGGTATGTATGTGTGTGTGTGAGTGTGTGTGTACATGCGCGTTCAGTCATGTCCAGCTCTTTTGCAACCCCAGTAGCTCATTAGGCTCCACTGTCCATGAAATTTTCCAAGTAAGAATACTGAAGTGGGTTGCCATTTACTGCTCCAGAGGTTTCCAATCCCAACCCAGCGATGAACCTGCCTCTCTTGCATCTCCTGCATTGGCAGGCAATTCTGTACCACTGTGCCACTTGGGAAGTCTGTAACCTCTAAAATCCCCTGGCTCCTGTCTAGAATATTTCTGGTCCAGCCTACCTTTAACTTCTTGCTTTTGCTGCCAGCATGATCCTATCCAGCTCTCTCTTCCAGGTCCTTGACTTGCCCAGTCCTTCATCTCTATCTCACTGTCCAGAGCAGTCTCTGCCCTTGGGTCATGGCCATCAGGTACCATGTGGCTTCATAAAAATGTCCTCCGGGCCCTGGAAAGTGTATCCCAGTATCCTTGAGGAAAAGAGTTACAAGAACCAGAGCAATTAAAGCCACATTTTGGGAATGGAAGCAAAATCTCATAATTCTGGTAAGGATTATCTTTCCTCTGCTCAGGAAGAAGTACAGGAGGAACCAGATCAGCAGAGGAGCCAATTCCTCACTCTTTAACATTCAGTTCATTTCAGTCACTCAGTCGTGTCCAACTCTTTGCAACTCCATGGACTGCAGCGTGCCAAGGAGCATGAACATCCCTGTCCATCACCAACTCCCAGAACTTGCTCAAACTCATGTCCATTGAGTCAGTGATGCCATCTAACCATCTCATCCTCTGTCATCCCCTTCTCCTGCCTTCAATCTTTCCCAGCATCAGGTCTTTCCAGTGAGTCAGTTCTTTGCATCAAGTGGTCAAACTATTAGAGTTTCAGCTTCAGGATCAGTCCTCCCAATGAATATTCAGGACTGATTTCCTTTAGGATGGACTGGTTGGATCTCCTTGCAGTCCAAGGGACTCTCAAGAGTCTTCTCCAACACCACAGTTCAAAAGCATCAGTTCTTCAGCGCTCAGCTTTCCTTATAGTCAACTCTCACATCCAATGACTAGTGGAAAAACCATAACTTTGACTAGATGGACCTTTGTTGGCAAAGTAATGTCTCTGCTTTTTAATATGCTGTCTAGGTTGGTCATAGCTTTTCTTCCAAGGAACAAGTGTCTTTTAATTTCATGGCTGCAGTCACCATCTGCAGTATTTTGGAGACCAAAAAAAAAAGGCTCTCACTGTTTGCCATCTAATTCTCCATGAAGTGATGGGACTAGCCATGGTCTTACTGATGCCATGGTCTTAGTTTTCTGAATGTTGAGTTTTAACTCCAGTTCTAACTGTTGCTTCTTGACTTGCATACAGATTTCTCAGGAGGCAGGTCAGGTGGCCTGGTATTCCCATCTCTGAAGAATTTTCCACAGTTTATTGTGATCCACACAGTCAAAGCCTTTGGCATAGTCAATAAAGCAGAAGTAGATGTTTTTTTGGAACTCTCTTGCTTTTTCGCTGATCCAAAGGGTGTTGGCAATGTGATCTCTGGTTCCTCTGCCTTTTGTAAATACAGCTTGAATATTTGGAAGTTCACGGTTCACATATTGTTCAAGCCTGGCTTGGAGAATTTTGTGCATTACTTTGCTAGCGTGTGAGATGAGTGCAATTGTGCGGTGGTTTGAGCATTCTTTGGCATTGCCTTTCTTTGGGATTGGAATGAAAACTGACCTTCTCCAGTCCTGTGACCAATGCTGAGTTTTCCAAATTTGCTGGCATATTGAGTGTAGCACTTTCACAGCATCATCTTTCAGGATTTGAAATAGCTCAGCTGGAATTCCATCACCTCCACTAGCTTTGTTTGTAGTGATACTTCCTAAGGCCCACTTGACTTTGCATTCCAGGATGTCTGGCTCTAGTCCAGTGATCACATCATCATGGTTATCTGGGTCATGAAGATCTTTTTTGTATAGTTCTTCTGTGTATTCTTGCCACCTCTTCTTAATATCTTCTGCTTCTGTTAGGTCCATACCATTTCTATCCTTTATTGTGCCCATCTTTGCATGAAATGTTCCCTTGATATCTGTAATTTTATTGAAGAGATCTCTAGTCTTTCTAGATACATTGTATTGTTTTCCTTTATTTTTTTGCACTGATCACTGAGGAAGGCTTTCTTATCTCTCCTTGCTGTTCTTTGGGACTCTGCATTCAAATGGGTATATCTTTCCTTTTCTCCTTTGCCTTTTGCTTTTCTTTTTTTCATAGCTGTTTGTAAGGTCTCCTTAGACAACCATTTTGCCTTTCTTTTCTTGAGGATGGTCTTGATCACTGCCTCCTGTACAATGTCATGAAGCTCCATCCATAGCTCTTCAGGCACTGTCTATCAGATCTAATCCCTTGAATCTATTTGTCACTTCTACTGTGTAATCACCAGGGATTTGATTTACGTCATACCTGAATGGTCTAGTGGTTTTCCCTACTTTCTTCAATTTAAGTCTGAATTTGGCAATAAGGAGTTCATGATCTGAGCCACAGTCAGCTCCTGGTCTTGTGTTTGGTGACTGTATAGAGTTTCTCTATCTTTGACTGCAAAGGATATAATCAATCTGATTTTGGTATTGACCATCTGGTGATGTCCATGTATAGAGTCTTCTCTTGTGTTGTTGGAAGAGGGTGTTTGCTGTGACCAGTGCATTTTCTTTGCAAAACTCTTGTTAGCCTTTGACCTACTCGTTTTGTATTGCAAGGCCAAATTTGCCTGTTACTCCAGGTATCTCTTGACTTCCTATTTTTGCATTCCTGTCCCCTACAATGAGAAGGACACCTTTTGGGGTTTTAGTTCTAGAAGGCCTTGTAGGACTTCATAGAACCATTTGACTTCAGCTTCTTCAGCATTACTGGTCGGGGCATAGACTTGGATTACTGTGATACTGAATGCGTTGCTTTGGAAATGAACAGAGATCATTCCGTTGTTTTTGAGACTGCATCCAAGTACTGCATTTTGGACTCTTGTTGACTATGAGGGCTACTCCATTTCATATAAGGGATTCTTGACTACAGTAGTAGATAATATGGTCATCTGAGTTAAATTCACCCATTTCAGTCCATTTTGGTTCGCTGATTCCTAGAATGTCGACATTCACTCTTGCCATCTCCTGTTTGACCACTTCCAATTTGCCTTGATTCATGGACCTGACATTCCAGGTTCCTGTGCAGTATTGCTCTTTATGGCATCAGACTTTACTTCCATCACCAGTCACATCCACGACGGGGTGTTGTTTTTGCTTTGGCTCCATCTCTTCATTCTTTCTGGAGTTATTTCTCCACTGATGATCTGTAGCATATTGGGTACCTACCAACCTGGGGAGTTCATCTTTAGTGTCCTATCTTTTTGCCTTTTCATGCTGTTAATGGGGTTCTCAAGACAAGAATACTGAAGTGGTTTGCCATTCCCTTCTCCAGTGGACAATGTATTGTCAGAACTCTCCACCATGTCCTGTCCATCTTGGGTGGCCCTACACAGCATGGCTCATAGTTTCACTGAGTTAGACAAGGCTGTGGCCAGGGGTGGTAGAGATGAATTATCCTGGGACCGACTGGTTCCAGAGCTCTGCTTTAAAGTTGCCTGCTGAGGCCCCAGGTGCTGAGGTCTAGAGAAACCGCAGCTGGCAGGCCAGTCTCAAAGGGAGGTTGGCTCCAGGCCTGTCCCTGGACTGACAGAGTCTTCCTTACTACCAGTAGCTCAGCTTACACTCATTGGATTCTCAGTGCTGTGTAGGATTAAAAAGGCCTCTGCCTCCATAAAGCTTCAGAGAGGAGAGACACAGAACTGTAAAATAAGAAGAATGAACTGAATGCTGCAACAGAGTCTCTGAGCAGACAGAATCCTGAAGGAATGCGGTTGTTGTTTAGTCGCTCAGTCATGTCTGACTCTTGGTGACCCCATGGACTGTAGCCTGCCAGGCTCCTCTGTCCATGGGATTCCCCAGGCAAGAATGCCATTTCCTTCTCCAGGGTGTCTTCCTGATCCAGAGATCGAACTCTCATCTCCTGCATGCAGTGTGAGGAGCAATTTACTCTCCTGAGAGAAGCCTTTGCCAAGAAAGTTGTCTTTAAAAATGAACATCTTTCTGTTAGTTTCTGATTTTTCAAGGAAAACATGTTCATTTTAGAAAAGTGAAAATATACATACGTAAAAAAGCAAAAAAAAAGAGAAAAGGTGTACTTTAAAAAACATTTTATTTTGAAATAAATTTAGATTTACAAGAGTAGCAAGGATAGTATGAATGTCTCCATATATCCTTTACCCAGCTTCCTCTAATATTACCAGCTGACATCACCATGATATATTCATCAAGACCAAGAAATTAGCAATGATACACTACTAAAGACCAAACACTTATTTCCCCTCCAGATTTTCCTTTTGTTTTTTTTTTTTTCCCATCAAAGCCCCTTTTCTATTCTAGGATCCCATCCAGGATATCCCACAGTGCACTTAGTCATCACATCTCTTTAGTCTCCTCCAGTCTGTGACAGTCCCTCTGTCTTTGCTTGTCTTTTGTGATCTTGATACTTTTGAATACTGGTCATCAGGTATTTTCTAAAATGGCCCTCAATTTTAGTCTGGCTGGTGTTTTCACCTGAATCAACTAAGATTATGGATTTTGGGGAGAACACCACAGACGTGATATGCCTTTCTCTTCATGTAAATCAGAGGGCTCGTGCTGATTGCTGGTGATTTAACCTTGATCATGTGGTTAGTAACAGTAAAGTTACTGTTTTTCCCTTTCCATGCTCTATTCCTCAGAAGCAGATCTCTAAGTTCAGTGTCACTTACGGTGAGGGGGCTTGAGCTTCATCTCCTGGAGGGAGGTCTGTCAAAGGATCTGTGTGCATATGTTAAAAGCAACGCAGTCCTTAGTAAATTTGGGAGGTAGTACTTTGAGGCAGTGCTAATACCATCTTTCTCCTGAACATTTTCTCCACTGATTTTAGCATTCATCAATGAATCCTGCCTGTAGCAGTTATTACTGTAGTGTTATAGTGGTGGTTTTCTATTTCCCTCATTTCCCTACATTTATTAATTCAAATTTTTGGTAAGGAATGTCACTCCCTTATTTCTTTATTCAGTCATTTATTGATATAAGTATACACTAATGGATATTTACTTTATACTTTAGGTTATAATTCAGTACTGTGGTTATTTGTTACATTGCTCAAATTGTGTCACCTTTGGCCATTGATGTATTTTAGAGAGGCTGAGGAAGGTCATCGCAGGCTGAGAACAGTGTGAGCAATGATCTGGTAGGAAGAACGCTGGTGGGATCAGGGAATTGGCGAGGTTGGGCTCTGCTATAAATGGCAGAGGATGAAGGGAATAGGGGTGAGAAGCACCAGCCAGGAGGCCAGTGAGGCCAGCGCTGGAAAGAAGGCAGGAAACAGCCTAATTGGCAGCTGTTTCAAAGTCCAGTAACTAATGAACCGCTGGACCTTTTAAAGGGACGCCATCTAGAGTTTTGTTTTGGATTCTGCTGGGTAAAGTGTGATGTGAGGGACTAGTCAGTTTTCTTCATTGCTTCTGAAATCTTTCTCTTTCCCACAGGGGATATTTCCAGCTGCACTTGTAATATGGATTGGCTCCTCATTGATTTTATTAAGCTTTACTATCAGGAGCTTCCCTGATAGCTCAGTTGGTAAAGAATCCACCTGCAATTCAGGAGACCCTGGTTTTATTCCTGGGTTGGGAAGATCCACTGGAGAAGGGATAGGCTACCCATTTGAATATTCTGGGCTTCCCTTGTGTCTCAGCTGGTAGAGAATCTGCCCACAAGGTGGGAGACCTGGGTTCAAACCCTGAGTTGGGAAGATCCCCTGGAGAAGGGAAAGGCTACCCACTCCAGTATTTTGGCCTGGAGAAATCCATGGACTCTATATTCCATGGGGTTGCAAAGAGTCAGACATGACTGAGCAACTTTCACTTTCACTGTTTATATGGCTCAGAATCAACAGAGACCAGGACTCAAGCTACAGGGAAGATCATTTGATTTCTGCTTGTTCATGTATTATTCTTTAAGTTCTCTTTCCCACTTATTAGGCCCAGTGGGTGCTGCTGTGCCTCAGGGCTTAAAAAGTCCTGCTCTTCAGGCTTATCTTCAAATTTCAGGTTAGTAGTAGGCTTTGCTGCTGGCCAGCTGCAGGAACTTGGCCAAGTCTTTTCTCTCTGAGTTTACTTTTTTCCAGCATTGAAAAGGAAATAATTTGCTTATCTCACAGGTTTGTTGTGAGAGATAGGTAAGATACTTGATTAAAAAAACTCACCTAGCATCGTGCTTGCCCTGTTGTACTCAATTCATGCTAAGAGATCAGACTAGAACTAAGGGTGCTTGAGGGATTAACTAGTCCATCCTCGGCCTGGAGGCCAATGAGTGCCCCTAGAGTTCTGGTTAAAGTTTCTTATTTTCTTTTCTAATATTTCTAAACATGTCGACTACACAGGCACCTTCAACAGTGGTGACAACATTTATTGAGAACCTCCTGTATGTTGTACAATATGGCTTGTGTACATTACAAAGATGAATTAGATGTGTCTAAGACACCAACAAATTATAGTATTGTAGTGTACACAGCTGTGTAGACAGTATTAAAATTCAGTGCATTAAGTGCTATACTCCAGGTATGAGCCAAATAATATGTGGATGCACCGTGAGAGAAAAAAATGGGTTCTGCCAGACTTGAGAAAATATTCAGAGCAAAGTTGATATTTGAGCTGGGCTTCTGTCCCAAACAGGAACTTGCCAGGGAAAGGTATGTGTGTGTATGTTTGTGTGTGTTGTGTGTGTATTTGGGGAAAGACAGGCGGGGGTGGCGTTCCAGGTAGGGTGAAGAGCACATGCAGCGGCTGGGAGCAGGAACAAACATGGCGTGCACCAGCTTAATGTGACCTGAGCGTAAGTCAGATGGCTTATGCTCTGGCTGGTTGGGGCAGGAAAGCACAGAGAGGTAAGAGAGAGGACTGGAGAGGTGAGTTGGAACTGAGCTAAGGAGTTAATAAGACTTTATCCTATTGAATAGAGAAGTTGCACAATTAGACCCGTGCTTTAGAAAATTTGCAACAACTTGAAGTGTCATTCAGTGGTGGGAGGACTAAAAGTGGTGAGCAGATTATTGTCATAGGTCAGGTAAGAAAAGACCAGGGCTGGCATGAGGCGGGCACTCAGGGATTGCAGAGCATTAAAGGGACAGTCACTAATTGAGACGTATACACCTGGATTTCAATGGAGTAGGGAAAGAAAGAAAAGGATGAACCAAAGATGGTCCTATGGCTTGTAGAATGGCTGAATGGATGGAATATTATCTGAAGTATGGACTAGATAACACAGTTTTAATTTTTAACTGATAGATGCCATGCTTTTCTGGGCAGTGGTGCTACTGAGAGAAAACATCCCTAGTCTCGAGTAATTTACTGTCTTAGTGAGTAGACAGAAGCACAAAAAATCACCAGCCAATCAGCCCCTACCAGAAACAGGTTGATTATGTACTGTGTGATGTGGGAACACAGGAAAACAAATATTTAAGTCTACCAAGGGGAACAGAGAAAGGTTTCACTGGGGAGGTGCTGATTTAGCTTCTACTAAAAAGGTGATTAGTTGGTTGTTAGGATAATAAGAGGACAGTGGCTAGTTCATGCGAGAACATTTGATAAGTCAAAAATAGAGAGGATTGTGGAGGCAACAGCTGGCTTGCCCATTAGATTGTAAGTGGGGTGAGGGCAAGGGTCTTTTTTGCTCAGCATCATGTCTCAAATCTGAATGGTAGGAGAAAGAATTAGGAACTGGAGTAAGGGTAGTAGCAGGAAGTCTCTTCACACTGGGGTGAGGTTGTAGAGATAATGAATCTGGATTGATTTTTGTGAAAAAAGCTGAAGAGGAAAAGGAAGGTGTGAGAAAGAAGGTGGCAAGTTTTGAGAGAAATAAACTGATGCAGAGAAATGAAATAGATTTAGACCAGTTCAGTCCTCTCTAGGATTCTTCTTGATATTGATAGAGAGAGGCATTCCTTGTAAGCTCCTCTTTCCCTCCTTTCCTCTTAGCACAACCAGAGCCCTTGGAAAATCTGTTTGGATTGTAGACAGTGGATGCTGCGTGGTGGGCATGGCAGAGTGGTGTACCCCATCTGTTGAAGGGCAGATGGTGGTGGGGAGTGGGATTATCTGAGTAAGTATCTAACTAACTACTTATCTCTTTAGCTAGGGTGAATAGCCCTGATTTCTTTTGATCTTTCACACTAGTGGTATTTTCAACCTTTTAGTCATTTGGACTATGACCCCTCCCCCCATTCCAATAGTTCCCTTTTCCTGTTTCACTCTCACCTCTCAGTGAAGTGTAGAAATTTCAAGGAAAAATAAAGAAGATTTTTACTTCAAATAATAAGTGAAAAGGGGGCTTTTTGAATCATTTCCTTCAATTTATATTTCAGAGGTCCCAGTTGAGAAAACTACTTTTCTAGATGATAATCAGTGACACAAATAACAAATTATGACAGCCACATTGGTCTCCCAGATTGTTTCCCTTTTATTTGTTGCTAGGTGGTAGATTTAGGTTGCCAGAGATGCTCGGACTCTGGAATAAATAGAATTGATGATAGAGTTATAAAGAATAATAGAACCAGGAAATGGCTTAGAAATCCTCTAGATTCTAGGACAAACTCCATACTTCACAGATGTAGACACAGAGTCCAAGCCTTGCACTCATGTTATCACAGGAGCCAAGCTAGGCTTTCCCTGAGTCAACAGGCCTGACCACTGCCCATCTGGCACACAGCTGTACTGTAGACCACAGACGCAATACTACATTTCCATTCCCTGACCGTTGTCAGCTGCTCTGATTTCCGCCTTTATTGCAGAAGCTGCAGGGTGGTAGTACCTGTGCAAATGAGTCATCTCAGCACAGGACAGCTGCTTCTCTAATGATGGGGTCACAGAACAGTAGGGAGAGAGATTCTCTTGGTGGGAGTCTTCTGCAGCTCATTTCCACACTGCTCTTTGGTCCTGGGACCTAGTCTGTCCCTTTTGTGAAGCTCTCACACAGACATTGCCATCAAGAGGGTCTCTTGTCTCACTAGGACTTACTGATGACCCCAGGACCCATTAAGCCTTCTTTTGAAACACACTAGATAATGTGTACCTTGTGTGGTCAGTTAACCCTCATGACTACTGATTCCAGACCTTTCCCTCCTCCTCTGAATAGCTTCCTTCAGCTGCCCTGGCCCTCTGGGACTCCACTCTCCTCTGTGATCTCCCATGGGAGCTATTCTTGGGACAGGCTGGTGGTCAGAAGGGCCTCTGGACCATCTGGTAATCCTCCCGGTCAGCCTTTCCTCTGTCTTCTCAGAATCACTACAGACTTTCGTCTCCTGCCCCCAACTTCACCAAGAAATGGTTGATCATAGGGTGAGAACTTCTCAGTTCCCACACCCAGCCTTGCTGACCATCATTTGCACTCACTGCTTTCCCTTTCCTCGGGGGAGATGTGTCCCTGCCCTGTCTGCAGTTATTCTCCCCCTCCGCCTCCCTAGGGCACTTGCTCACAAATCCTCCCCAGTCTATCTCCTGTATCTTCAAACTTTTCTCTTTGTTGACTCTTTCCCTTAGGCTATAAGTACCCTCCAAGGTCTCTCCCATTAAAATAGACAGACATGAGCAAAATCACACTCATCAAACAACAGTCCATTGGTCCTTGCCTCCCCCCGGCATCCTACCCTTCCTTGGTTGCCCCCACCTCTGCTCAGCCTTTATACCATCGCTCCCATCCTGCTCCTGCCCATTTGCAGTGGCCTGATGCTTGATTGCCAGACTTCATTATTTTATTTGCTAACCAATCTTTCTTCAGATGCCAGGGATCCTCAGGAGTTAATTCTTTGTGGGGCAGCCCCTTCTGGGGTCAGAGTCCTCTCTGGATGAGTCGTCAGACTATGGGTTGATAGTCTGTCTCTGACACCACCCAGTGGCCTGTTGTGACTATGGGTGGAGTAGGGGGGTGGCTGTGATCTTTGGCAGATACTCTCTGACTTTGGTCCAAGGTCTTTAGAAAACCATTGTGAGAGCAAGACAATCTGTCCTGAGAACTAGGCCCTTTAATTTTTAGAATGTTGACTTTAACTGGCATCGCATGTTTTCTCTCTTGCTGTGTTTCTTTTCTAACTAGAGAGCGAGCTCTTGCTCCCTTTACATTTGGATTAGAAAACGCTGTGTGTGTGGGAAGGGATGGGTGGGGAGCAGTGGTGACAAAACTGCAGCAAGCGTTTCTGTTTCTGTTAGTCAAAATGTGAAATGTGAAAACCCAGGTGTTTAAGTCTCTAATTTGTGCCCTAGGAGAAAGAAAGGCTTTTGCAAGGTCATAGCACAGCTCAGAGGAGGCTAGGGGAAAGAATTTGGATACACACCAGAGTGCTTTACAAACCACCCTGACCCCCCTGAGCCCTGGAATAGATCCTTGAAATGGGCCTGCGTGGTAGCTAAACATAGGGGTATTTGAAAATCCCCTGCAGTGGGCTGCTGCAACGCACACCATGAATAATTCAGTAGATCTTTTGGAAGTCCTCCTGGGAGCAGCGATCCCACTCCCCTGGGATAGGCTCTTTTGAATGAGAGAGGCTTAGCCACTTCAGATTTGCTGTTGGGAGTTTCTTTCCTGTCCCACCAAGTCCAGTCCTCCCAAGATCGGAGATCCAGAAATAAGTCCTTCAAAACAGAGATCAGTGTCATTAGTTTGTCACCTGGAGTCTTACCGCAGAGCCCCATAAGACATGGATGTTTGCACTAGTACCTTGAAGGATGGGTTAAGGCTATGAAGTGGTCGAAAGTATTGTGGTCATGGAATTAAGTGGTCTGAAACTCCATCTCTTTGCTTGTTTGTTTTTTAAATTATTAATTGCTCAGGAGCTAAGATTATGAACACAAGTGTTATTAGATATTATTAATTATGAAAAAAAGATCAGACCTTTTTTCTCTTTATCTTGAACTAAAGTGAACAGATTTTTCTTTTTCTTTGGATTTATTAAAAGTTGACTACTGAATCCATTATCTTCTTGTATATTTTTATTGTATTTTAAACAGGGATCGATTAACATCAGTAATTTAATTTTCTCCTCAATGACTGCTCACCTCTAGTATCCTACTCCTTAAACTTTGCTTCTTATCCTGCTTGACCAAGCCTATTTTTCTTCACAGGTGTGTAGAGTGGAGACAGGGATGAATTCCCAGCCAGCTCAGTGAGGTATGCATGAGAGTCTTGGGAACTTCCCTTCTCATCTGACCAACCTGCTTTAACCACCTTAATCTCTACTCTAGTCCAGCCTCACTCCCCCACCAAGTCACCATTTGCCTTTAAGGAATGCCTCACAGACAACACATTTATATTTTGGTAGCTTTGACTAGTAAAAAAGCCCAAACCTGTTGTCCTCTAATTCCTTCCATTGACTCTAGAAGGGAAACGTAGACTTTTCCTTTCTTCTAGAAATATGAAGGCAGTTCTCATTTCTTTGTTTCCTCCTTCCCCTTCTTTTCTAGGCTGAACTGTCTCAGTTTCTGTGTTGTAGTCTGTTAACCTCCCTGACTGCTTTCCTCTGAGCAGGCAGGGCTATGTTTTTATTAACAAATGGTACACAGGACTGAACATCATCCACCGAAGAGTGAGGCAGGACTGTCATCCCATTTTATCTTTATACTGTACCTTTAAGATCGCATTGGCTTATTTTCATTAATTGAACAGTAATGTGTTAGTTTCCTCCCATGTGGTAGACATTGTAGTAGATGCCTGGGTGCTGGGAATGTGTATAAGTGCTATCAGGGACCAAACATACTAGAAAAGGAGAGAGGGAGAGAGTAAGCAAAAATAGGTAACTAGAAAGCAAGTATGATGAGTACTAGCCTAGGAGTACAGGGTGGTGTGTGCATAAGTAGTTGGGGGACATTTCCTAACTGGAAGGCTAGGAAAGGCCTCTGAAAGGAAGGACTTTAAAGCAGGACCATAAAGCAATTGGACAGGAGATTAGGTGCAAGAGAGAGGGAAGGAACGGAATGTACCAGGCAGAACAAAGAACATATGCAAAGGCCTAGAGGTGAGAAGCAACTGAATGTAGCACAATCTGTCTGAAGATTAGACTATAAAGAAGAGAAGGCAGAGATGAAGTAGGAGATACAGGAAGTGTCCACACTGTGGGTTCCTTAAAAGCTAATTATTCAACACATGTTTGAGCACTCTTCTGGGCTCTAGAGTCATGCAAACAGACCAAGAGAAAAATCCCTTCCCTCGTAATACATAGAGTTTAGTGGAATTAAGTTAAAAAAACCTTATCAAAGAACTTGGATTCTACTCTAAGAGCAGGTGGAACCCGCTGAAAGGGTTAAATGGAAGAGTAATGTGGTTAGAATTGTGCTGTTTTAAAGTTAGGCATATGATTTCACCCACTGGGAGTATTTTTGACAATGAAAGTAATTATGCACAATTGTGATAGAACAATAGAACTTTGGCTGGTTCTAAAGATAGGCAAAAGTAAGAAAGATAGGCACCCTTTTAAAATATGGGCAAAAGACCGGAAAGAAGCAAGACTGAAGGCAGAGATTGGCCACTGCAGGGCCCAGGGGAAAGATAGCGAGGCCTGGTACCGAGACGTTCAGTGAGGTGGAAGGAAGTGGATGGATTTGAGAAGCACTTAGAGAGAGAGACCTGTTGTCCAGGCAGGCAAAGGACAAGAAATGCAGAGTGGCACCAAAAGCCTTCTTCCGGACTGATTAGGACTCAGAAACCAGTAACCATTTGCCAACTTCATTGGATTTGTTACTGGTTTCCTGCTTTCCTGTTACCTTCTCTACATCTTGACCGACTAAGTCAGAGTTCTTGATGGAACCTATACAGGTATGTATACCCATCTATTATGTTTTTCTGAATTGTTTATCCAGTGAAACAAATGTTTAAAAACAAATAATTAAGGGATGATTAGCCTCATAAGTGGAGAAGGAAATGGCAACCCATTCCAGAATTCTTGCCTGGAAAATTCCATGGACGGAGGAGTCTGGTGGGCGGCTACAGTCAATGTGGTCGTAAAGAGTCGGACATGACTGAGCTACTTTGCTTTCACTAGCCTCATAAGACTTGTTCATAATGGCCTCTTGATCGCGAGATTGCTGCTTCCTTTCAAGTGTTGGCTTACAGTGTACCAAGTTAATCGGGGTTCTCCAAAGAAGTGCATGCACGCGCGCGCGCGCGCACACACACACACACACATGTATATATATATATATATATGTGTGTGTGTGTGTGTGTCCATATATATGTGGATATTTCTTATAGGAATTGGCTCACACAGTTACAGAAACTGACAAGTCCCATGATCTGGTATGTCTACAAGCAAGAGAATTAGCAAAGCTGGTGGTGTGACTCAGTCCAGATCCCATGGCTTGAGAATTGGGGAGTCAGTGGTGTAAGTGGCAGTTTCTGTCCCAGTGTCCTAGAAACAGGAATGCTGATGTCCGAGAGCAGGAAAAGATGAATGTCCCAGCTCAAGCAGAAAGAGCAAATTCGTCTTCCCTCTACCTTTCTGTTCTATTCAGTCCCTCAACAGACTGCATGGTGCCACCGATACTAGTAAGGACAATCTTTTTTACTCGGTCTACTGATTCAAATGCTAATATCTGCCAGACACACTCTTACAGATATACCTGGCAAGAATGTTTTACTAGTTATCTGAGCATTTCTTAGCCAGTCAACTTGACACATAAAATTAACCACCACATGTACAATACACGTATAAGGTTAAATTCTTTCCCAGGAGAACAATCCATTTTAAGTGCTGAGTTTATCCTTTTAGTGGTTGACTTGTTCCAAATAGAAACAGCAGTTCTCTTAGTTGTTTTCAGTCTTTTTCTTTAAGTGTGTAAGTTCCCTTTAAATCATAACTCCCTAGAGCAGCGTAACATCAGGCCATTATATGACCATTATTTCTGAGCCAGACTGTTTTGTTCCACTTTGGCCACAGAGTATGTGATGTATGGCATTTTCAGGACAGGGTCAGAAGTTCTGAAATACCGTTAACCATCAGGAGAGGACCTAGTAAAAGACTGAAGAACTGTGGACAAATCAGCACAAACCAGAAACTGCTGTTAGAGAAGCAGCTTGGTTCTTACCCTCAGAGGAGAAGCATCTCTTTCATGCAGAATGAGGGGACTTTCTTGGTCCCTGACCACCCTAACTTTGTGACTTATAAAGACAATACTATTGATCTGGGGGTGATGTTCTAGGTTCTTAGGAAGAATATTTATCAACATTGTTGCTGAACATGCTAGATGTGCAGAATGCTATTTAAATGCTTAATTATCAGAAGTGAACCCAAATAATGACTGAGTTTGATTCCCTATGGACTAGAACTGCTGTTCCTGATGAATGACCATTAGTAGAGTTTTCCAGTGTCTCTAATTGCACAGTTCTGAGACTTAGCCATAAATAACTTACTGATTGATTGAGGAGGAAACCAGAGGCCCTGTTAGTGCTGATGAAGTGCTAGGTGCCTGAAAAAAATCTTTTACTTTACTATTAAATGATGGTGGGAAGGAGGATAGTCTCTTAAAGCTAAAAGATATTACTCTTATAAAGGCTCTCAAAATGTAAACAAACGAGTAAGTGGTTAAAGATCTGTTTGGCATTTGCATTTTCTAGGTTCACTGGCATGCGGAGACTGGGGCAGGTTTTAGTACTGGGGGGACCTGCCTTACTCTTTGTATGTTCCATTCCATGATTGCATCTCCTTTCCTTGTGCAAGAGGAAGAAGGGTGACTCATGATGACTCCTGGTTTTAATTTCAGTGAATTCCTGAAGGTGCAAACTGAGTCAACAAATCGTCTCATTTAGCTTCACTCTGGCTTATTTCTTTTGAGGGGAGATATTTGCTAGTTTAGATAGTAATTTGAGAAGTAGATTATATATTAAACTATGGCAAGAGAAGTCCAGAAACATGAAAATTAACTAAGGCCTAGAAGTAAATGCTCATCTTGTTTTCTGTGACCTAAAAGATGTTCCTAAGCCACACCCATGAGCCACAATCACTGCCTCTCCTTCCCTCCTGTCAATACAGAGTTTATGGAGCACTGACTTTATCCCTGGCACTATCCTATGTCCTGGGGGTGTAGAATGCACCCTTCACCCCATGTTGTTGCCTCTCATCAAAGAGGAGACCAACAAACAAATTGCCATACAGGAGGATGCGTGTGGTCCTGAGGAGGCCGGGCTGAGAAAGTGGCTAACAAACAGGCTGGAGGTTGGGAGGCTTGTTATGCAATCAAAACTGTGAGCATTTTGTAAAAGCTGTTTGTTAAGTTAACATTTTTCTTTTGTTTTTGTTGGGTCCTTTGTGGGTTTCTCTTGACTGTAGAGGAGTTATGAGTCACTGTTGAAGATTTTTGTGAAGAAATACATCATTTATTGCTAGGCAGAGGAGGAGGTATTTTAATTCAGTGAACCTTGGAGCAATGCAAATTTAGTGGATCAGAAACAGTGTTTGTAATGGGTACGAAGTACTGCTGCTGCTGCTGCTAAGTCGCTTCAGTCGTGTCTGCCTCTGTGCGACCCCATAGACGGCAACCCACCAGGCTCCCTCGTCCTTGGGATTCTCCAGTCAAGAACTGGAGTGGGTTGCCATTTCCTCCTCCAATGCATGAAAGTGAAAAATGAAAGTGAAATCGCTCAGTCGTATCACACTCTTAGCGACCCCATGGATTGCAGCCTACCAGGCTCCTCCATCCATGGGATTTTCCAGGCAAGAGTACTGGAGTGGGGTGCCATTGCCTTCTCCGATAAAGTACTAATCACCCAAATCAAATGCCATCACAATGAACCTGGAAAGAGTCCCTTTTTTTCCAACTGGAGTAAAACTTCTTTATAATAAATGTATTTGTTAAAAATCACATTTTTGGTTTTTGGACACTGGAGACAAAGTATAGGGAATGGCGAGACTCAGCTTTTTGGAATCAAACATTTACTTGTTCAGTTGACAAGAATTCTCCTGAACAAGTGGAAGGAGCAGTTAGAAATGCCCCAAACAAGATTTTGTGTAGTTCACAGGCTGTTTCTTATGAGAATACAGAAAAGTGTTATTGCTGATTGTTGCCTGTTAAGTTTTAGGGGAAGATAAAGAACGTTAGGTGCAAGCTTTGGTAAAAATTCTGAGGGACTTTTCAGTGTTTCAGTGTCTGATGGTTCTATTTCTTTATAATGCAGAATTTCATTTTAAAACTTAAGAGATTTTTGTTGTTAGCACTTTTAGAAACAGACCAAACATCAGCTAGTTATAAGTGACCTTCTCCTCTCTTACATGTTGATGTAAAAGTCTTTATAGGAAGAAAAAACTCTTACTCCTTAATTATAGAAAATACACTTGAAATGTGTGCAACCCATTTGGATTAAGATAGAACAGCTATACAGCCTGGGATCACAATTATCCATGGCTAAAGATGAGGGGTGATGAAAACAACTGTTATATGGAACAGAGGACATAGAGATTGCTTCTGAATGAGGCAAAAGGCTGAGAGATAGCAACTTACAACTCTGTGTAAGAAATAGCACACTTAATCTGGTGCACAGTTTAACTCAGAGACATGTTTTAATGGCCTAGAATGTGTCCACACTATTCTGAGTATTGTGTATACAAGAATTGAGAGACATAGTTCATCAAGAAACTCCTAGTAAGCAGTTCAATGGTTAAGACTCTTTACTTCCAATGCAGGGAGTATGGGTTTGATCCCTGGCTGGGGAACTAAGATCCCACCTGCCATCTGGTGCAGCCAAAATAATTATTAGAAAAAGTTTTTAGTACAAGCAGGAAAAACTAACAGTAACTTATTGATATAGCAATAGTTAATTTTGTTCAGGAGGTCATCTAAGAGGGTGTGCTGCTGCTGAGAACAGTTAGACATTTGCTAGATAGAGAAATAATGGAAGAATCTTCTAGACAAAGAGGAAAGGCTGGTAAAACCTTGGCCATATGAGTCTACAAGGTATTAAGGCATTTGACTCATTTGGCTAGAGCATAGGGTCTGTACATGAGAGTTGAACTGTAAAGAAGGCAGAGCTCAGAAGAACTGATGCTTTTGAACTGTGGTGCTGGAGAAGACTTTTAAGAGTCTCTTGGACAGCAAGGATTTCAAACCAGTCAGTCTTAAAGGAAAGCAACCCTAAATATTCATTGGAAGGACTGCTGCTGAAACTGAAACTCCAATCCTTTGGTCAGCTGATATAAGAGCTGACTCACTGGAAAAGACCCTGATGCTGGGAATGACTGAGGGCAGGAGAAGAAGGGGTGACAGAAGAGGAGATGATTGGATAGTATCACCAACTCAGTGGACATGAGTTTGAGCAAATTCCAGGAGATAGTGAAGAACAGGGAAGCCTGGCATGCTGCAGTCCTTGGGGTTGCAAAGAGTCAGAATTGACTTAGCGACTAAAGAACAGAACAACAAAATAGGGTGTAAAATCAGGGGGAAGATTGGGAGCCAGACTGTGATGGGCCCACCTAAGATGTTTGGATACATTCCTCTAGATGACAGGGAGCCAGCATGATCCTCCACCCACCAACATTTTATTATGAACAGTTTCAAAACATATAGCAAAGCTGAAAGAATTCTACGTGAACACTTGTACAACTATCATTCAGTTTGTGTTTTACTATAAACATTTTATTACACTTGTTTAATCACCTGTCTATCCAACCATCCATCCCTTTGTAATCCATCAATCCATTTTATTTTTTTTGCCTTTCAAAACAAATCACAGATCTCAGAACATTACTCTTTAAATATTTCAACATGAGTATCATTAACTGGAATTTATTGTTTAAACCATTTAATGTAAAATTATAATCGTCATAGATTTTAAATGAGAATAAGATAATCAATTTTGTATTTATGAAATATAATGTGAAGAACCTATTGAAATAGGGAAACAAATTAGAAACTTGCTTCAAAAATCGAAGTGAGAGATGCTAAGAATGTGATTGAAGCCTGCAGTACGAATGGAGAAGTGAAGTGAAAGTCACTCAGTCGTGTCCAACCCTTTGTGACTCCATGGACTGTATAGTCCATGGAATTCTCCAGGCCAGAATATTGGAATGAGTTGCCTTTTTCTTCTCCAGAGGATCTTCCCAACCCAGAAATCGAACTGGGGTCTCCTGCATTGCAGGTGGATTCTTTACCAACTGAGCTCTCAGGGAAACCCCAGGAATGAAAAGGTACCAGTTAATTCAAGAACCATCCCAGAAGTGGAGTCAGTGAATCAGTTGACAAGCTGACTGTAGGGAGGGGAGCAGTGGAGGACAAAGGCAGGACGGTGGGAGTATAAAAAGGGAAGGATGGATCCAAGGCTTTCTATTCTGGACAGCTGGATGTTTGATGATGTGATATGCAATAGAGAGGGGGAAAGAAGTTTGGAAGTAGAGCAAAAAATAAGTTGAGGCCATCTCTAAAGGAAAACATTCAGAGTAAGCAGAGAATAGGGGCTAAGGGGACCACTCTGGGGAAAGCCAGTGTTTAAGGAATAAGAGGGAAATGCTGAACCAACATGGGAGGCAGAGAGGAATAGTCAAAAGGCTAGAAATTTAAAATGCTCAGCTGTTCAATTTGAAATGCTCCATGTCTTCTACACAGGCCCACATTCTTCCAGATCTTCCCTATCAAGCCTTTGATAGACAGACAGACAGACAAAGGTTTATTATGTGTTTACTATGTTCTGGAGTTCATAAGTGGTTTGTAAGTCAGGGACTCTTTGAATCCTTGTAACAACCCTATTTTATAGATGAGGGGAAAAAGGGAACTTAGGGATAGAAATGTCAAGTAATTTACTGAACGTTTTGCAGTTAGTAAGTGTCAGAGCCAGTTCTGAACTAAAGTTATTCAGATTTATCATTGTGACGGCCAAGGAAAGAGGGAGATTGCAGGAGAATGTACTCAGAGCGTCACAGGCCTCCGTGATCTGAACCCTAACCTACATTTCCAACTTTGTCTTCTAATTACTCTTCACTTACTTGAGACTGACTGGTCAATTTGAAATGCTCCATGTCTTCTACACAAGCTCATACTTTCCCAGGGCTTCCTAAAGTGTTTTGTGGGCCACTAGTTCCATGAGATCGGAGAAGGCAATGGCACCCCCCTCCAGTACTCCTGCCTGGAAAATCCCATGGATGGAGGAGCCTGGAAGGCTGCAGTCCATGGGGTCACTGAGGGTTGGACACGACTGAGCGACTTCACTTTCACTTTTCACTTTCATACATTGGAGAAGGAAATGGCAACCCACTCCAGTGTTCTTGCCTGGAGAATCCCAGGGACGGGGGAGCCTGGTGGACTGCCATCTATGGGGTCGCACAGAGTCGGACACGACTGAAGCGACTTAGCAGCAGCAGTTCCATGAGATAGTCTGTGAAAAATAGTATCCTGTGGTTAATGCTGCCAGCTCCATTCTCTTGGAAATTTGTGATGTATGTTAGTCCATCAAAGGGGTACTGGGAAGTGCCACAGTAAAGAACCTACTCAAACTTTGTCTGTCAAATGTCTCCCAGATGTAGTTGAACTTATTTGACTTTGGGACCCATCCCTCTTTTACTTATAGAAAATCTGTAAACTCCCCTCATAACTAGAATTCTGCAACACTCCTAGTGAACCTTGACTTGACTTTTCCTCAGGTGATTTTAAGTGAGATACATGGCATAGCTTTATCTGCCTCTCATTCTTCCTGTCCACGGGACACATTCTCTCCTGGACCATCGTTATTTGTGCCTTGCTTTCCGCCCAGTGCCCAGGGCTTACGTGGGAGCTAGCACAGTCACTGTTTCATCTATTTCTGTGTAAGTAAAATGAATAGAACACAGAGGAAATGCGTGCTTTTTCTTTTGAAATGAAACTTTTCTCTTAAAAGGACTTTTCACATACATCAGAATGTGGATGTAAATTTAGACTCAAACCAGGCTTTTCTTTGAGAATAAGAAGAGTGTATGTTTCCAGTTTTAATTTTCA
This sequence comes from Bison bison bison, assembly GCF_000754665.1. Lineage (NCBI taxonomy): Eukaryota > Metazoa > Chordata > Mammalia > Artiodactyla > Bovidae > Bison > Bison bison. The sequence continues at coordinate 1,549,398 of NW_011494814.1, read as the reverse complement.
TTTGAACTGTTTGCTCTTGGGGTCAGTTGAGGAATAAACTTAGAAAAATAACATTTTGGTCACTTCTGTTCTAACTGTTTAACAGGATATACCATGAGGTCTTGGAAACATCACTTTTCTTGAGCAGTATCTGGTCTTGTCATATCATTTAAAGCCAGACTTGGATTTCTTAGCTAAGTCAGTGCATACTTATACTTTGAACTTCCTTACCAGTTTGTTGTAATTATTTCTCTTGCTTATTCTGACTTAGGGTTGGTGGTAGTCCCACTAGTTTCATTATTTCATTTATGAATCCTTATATGGAATTTAATCAAATGTGGGGTTGTGTCTGATCTTCCTCTCCTTTGAACTGTGTAACACATTCAGCTATGCCCTTCTCTCTTTTCCCCATGGAGAGAGAGGAGAGCCTTCTCTGATTCCCTCCCACTCTCTTTCCTGCATCATACAGCTCATGACTCCCACGTGTGGTTGTCCTATAGAAGTGTGTGTGTGTCTATGAGAGAGAGAGAGAATGTGTGTATGTACAGGGCAGGGGAGTCATGTGGAGGGAGACAGGGCAGTCATGAACATAGGTAGTCTCGGGAGCATGGAGATCCCTAGGAAAGGCCTGAGCATTAGGGTAAAAATGACTGCTTTCCTCCTCCACATTAACCACATCTGCATGCAGGTTTTGTTTATTCCTTAGCTGGATGTCCTGCCGCTGGATCAGGACACCAGTGAGTTTAGTGGGCTCTGTAGGAGTTTTATTAGCTCACATGCTTGTTTACAAGCTCCTGATTAATCATGATTATTGTTTTAGAATGAGTCGGAGGTTTTTTATGGAGAAGACAAGCCCTCCTTGAAATATATTTTTATTTTCAGAGTCTCTTTAATGCCACAAAGAGTTAAGTGTTTTGAATTTTTCTTATGTGAATGTGGTGATGGTACATTAATAATCGTCCTTCAGAGAAACAATAGGTCTGGTGGTCACTTACACAAAAGTTCAAAGTTTATTATAGTAAATGATTTGAAATTTAAGAGGAAGAGAGACCTGAGAATCAGATCTGGCTATGTATAATAGAAGAACATTGTGCTATCAAGAATAAGTTCTCATCATTTTCCATAGTGACATTATGGTATGCAGTTAAAATGGCAATATTTTACGTGGTGTGACAAAATTGTATTGTCATGGCCACCATATCATCAAGAGAGAAAATTAACATTTAGCTTCACTGTTAATAAATAATACTGAAATGTTTAGAGCAAGCATTAGAATTTTTTTAAGAATGAACAACTAGTATGATGTCATCAAAATGGAAAATGTTGCAAAGGGAAGAAAACCCTTTTGGCTGAATGCACAGCAGATACCGATGGTATTCATTAAGCATGAAACAATAAGAGGAACAAAATTTTCATCTCCGTGCCTTCCCCTATGAAATATCTTCTGTGTTTTCAGTGCTCCCTTTGAAGTCAGTATATGATCTTTGCTTTAATCCATTTTTAAAGCTTCCTTTGAAGTCAGTGGGAGCTCATGCCTGAAAGAGAGGAAAGTGTCTGAGGATTGGATGCCTGCTGGGGAAGAGGGACCAGCCTAATCATCACTGGAAAATAACATTTATTGATTGTCTTCATGTGCATGGTCCATTAGACTCCACACTAAAGTGACTTTTTTATACTGGTTTGATTCATTTCTAGTATTACATAGAAGATGACCCAAACCAGTTACTTCTTTTTAGGGTAGGGGTTTTTATTTCAAATGATTGGAGAAAAATGAGTATTTTAAATTGAAATAATTATTTTGTCTTGACACTCTGACAAAACCCTGTTTCACCTAAGTGAATTTTCCAAATAGCTGAAACTAGTACTTGTCTAATAGAGTAAGTCTTTCAAGGACAAGGGAAGAATGTAGGATTATTTTCTCCTGTATGAAATTACTTCAGACTGCTTGGCTTTAAAAAAATTCTCATTAAACACTTTGGAGCAAAGTACAGGTAATTTATTTCTCATTCTTCCTGCCTCGTCCTTTACTGCTGCCGCTTGTCCTCTGTAGCACAGGTTGTGTGTTATCTGTTTCTATTCTGCCTTCTTACTGTATACAGAGTTGCCTGAAGAAGGGGCCAGGGGTCTGAGGCATCTCTATACCTTTCCTACAGGGTGAAATATAAAGACGTTCTCTTATTTCATTTCCTTTTTCTCTCCCCTTGTCTTGTCCTGTTCTTCATTTTCTATCTCTGCTCTCCTTGAACCACCTACTTCTTTTCCTTTTCGTTGTGGCCCACCCTCATGATGTCAGCCCCACCTGTGAACAGAGAGGACCTCCATCGATATCTGCCCCCGTACTTTGCTTGCAGGTTCGAACTCTGCATCTCTGGTTGGATCCTAACTTGGATTCCTCTTGGGGTCTCAAACTCTACTTCAAAGCTGAGCTCAGCAACTCTTGTCAAGATCTTCATTTTTAAGTACTGCGAATAGTATCACCTTCCAGCCAGCGTCTGCCTAGCCTGAAAATCTGTGAACTGCCGTCGACAGTGATGTCTCCTCCCTGTCACACCACCTCTAGTCATTTAGCAAATCCTGTCATGTCTATCTCGGAAACTCAGGATCTGCTCCTTCTTCCCTCCTCTCGGCCACTATCTCATCTAGTCCCTCATCCCACCTTGCCAGTGGCCACAAGTGCCTTCTCTCTGGTCACTTTCTTACACAAACTTGTCTTCACAAGGTTGCAACTTTCCTTCCTAAAATTTGATGCTGGCCATGTCATTCTCAAACTTAAGAGCACTCCCCACCCCTTTGCCTCAACTGAGCATGTAAAGTCTTTTGTAATCTGACCTGACTCTCCAGCTTCTTTTCTATGTAGTAAGCCCATGGCTCCTGCCACTGAAAATGTTCCCTGATTCATTTGGCAAATGTCTGCATATCCTTCAAGACCAGTTGGAGTGTCTTTTCTCCGAAGCCTTCTCCAGTGTCTTCAGGCAGTCCTCTGCCCCCTTTTTGGGTTCCCACTCTCTTCTTTCAAAGAGACATTTTTGATGGTCTGTTTTTATGTGTCACCTATACCAGAATGAAAGCTCCTGGAGAGTGCAGTTTATAATTTGTTTCTCTCTCAATCCTCATCCCAGGGCCTACCTCAAATAAGATACAAACTAACAAATGTTTGTTGAGTAAAGATTTTGAGAAGTCTTTTTCACTTACATTTAGGCTTGAAGTTGTATTCTGTTATTGAAGATGCTGGTTCAGACATTAAAATAATAAAACATTTTAATGGATTCTCCCTTCAAGAGGCATATGTTAGAAAATATTTAAGATTTTTGTTTCCTTGAAGAGAATACAATCCCTATACACTGAGGCTAGTCTAGCAGAAGGACAGAAAGTTCCATCCATAGGGAATATTTTTTTTCTCTTTGAAGAGAATACAATCCCTATATACTGAGGCTAGTCTAGCAGAAGGACAGAAAGTTCCATCCATAGGGATGTCCTTAAACCCTTGCATCATCTCCAGAATCATCTGCTGCTAGAGTCCTTGTCACATGAGGAAAGTAAGCCCCTGTCATTAAAACCACACTAATCAGGTACAGGGAACAGCTACCTGCTTCAGAGCTTTTACTCTCAAGATTTCTGAGATTTCGGCTGAAAGCCTCTAATTAAAATTTTTTCTCGGTGTTTTCAGCAAAACCTATAGATCAAACATACAAATCCTCAAAGTCTTATTTTATTTTTTAAATCTTTATTGAATTTATTACAATATCACTTCTATTTTATGTTTTGGTTTTTTGGTAGTATGGCTTGTAGGATCTTAGCTCCCCAACCAGGAATAGAACCCATAGCCCCCTGCGTTGGAAGGCAAAGTCTTAACCACTAGACCACCATGGAAGTCCCAAAGTCTTATTTTAAAAAATGATGACACAGTAGGAGAAACATCCAGCCAAAGGACATAATTTATGGTAAAAATGGGAAACCTTTTTCTTTCTTTTAAAGAAATGTAGAAAATATCAATAAGATGCCCTTACATGGAGAAGCTTGGTTTAAATTTCAGTGAAGTTTCTGAGCAATGGTAGAGACAGAAAATTGTCTGTTTAACTAATTTCAAAGTTGAATGAGAGCATCTGACTATTAAATTCATAAAATAAAAATCAGTTTCAGCTTCATTGTTTGGGCAATTAAAGGAGAGGGAGTAAAGTAAGTGTTACCTGGAGGCAGAGAAGTGTTTGGGGTGGGGAGTCAGAGGCAGAGCACAGCTTGCCTTAAAGGAAAGGCTGGGAGGGCAGAGCGAGCCCACAAGAGGAGGTTGTTCCCATAGTTCCCCCCATAACCTCGTCTTCGAGGTCTCTGCTTTCATTGGCCCTGCTTCCTTTCTAACTTACCTCATCTGGCTGAAACCCTCTTCCAACAGCATGTCTACCCAAGACACTTCAGGTTCTTCTCTCTCTTTCTCATCAGTCTGCCTCCCCAGCCTCTGCCTCCAGACCTCACCTGCTCAGGGTCCAGGGTCCCACTTGCTGTGGGATATCATCTCCTCCCTCTCTTTCCCTAGAAGGATGAAACTTCTACCTGCTTATCTGTAGCTCAGCAGAGTCCGAGCTTACTATTGGTGTGTGATTTAACCCTCTGGGCCTCAGTATGCTCATCTGTGGAAAGATCGTTAGTAACACATGCCTCTCAAGATTGTGAGTTGCCCAGCAGGTCCTCAACAAGCATTCATTTCCCTTCCCTTCTCTGCTTTTTGCTGCTGTTCTCACTGACTCACTTCCACCCTGCTGATACCAGTGCTCTTCCAGCCAGTCTTCTCAGCATCTGAGCCATCTGCTGGAAATTTCCCTGGAGAAGGAAATGGCAACCCACTCCAGTCCTCTTGCCTGGAAAATCCCATGGACGGAGAAGCCTATTCCGCCTGGAGTCCATGCCTGTGTCTGAGAGTAGGGTTTCAGAGGGAGGCTCTGTGGTGTAGACCTCTCTGCAGCAGCTGCAGAATCAGACATCGCAGGTTCAGCTCCTTGTCCCACCATGTGCTCCTGTGTGAGCTTCAGGTAGGTTGCATATTCTCTTGATGGGCTAGTTTCCTCATTTATAATTTGGGAATAATAATTATTTGTGCTTCTAGGGTCATAGAAAAGATTAGATGAAGTGTTGCATGTAGTACCCAGCACATTGTAAGTGCTCAGTAAATGTTATAGGTAACCTCAAATGAGAATATTGACTGAGTACCTTGTGACCAGGGTTTCCCTGGTAGCTTAGTCGGTAAAGAATCTGCCTGGAGAAGGGAATAGCAACCCCCTCCAGGCCTGATGTCCTCAATACTCCAGCTTCATTATCTCATCTCAGAAGGAAAGCGTGGCAGGATTCAAGTGCCAGTTACCAGGGCACATCCAGAGCAGGCCCTTGATAGATGCTTGCTGGGGTTCACTGTCTGTGGAGGAGGCGGGTGTGGGGGTGTGCACCAGCTTTGTTTTGCAGGGGAAGGAAGCTGTATCAGCAGGCAAGGATGCCATGACTTGGTTGTGGCTCCCTGAAATGGGATAGCTGGTGGCAGCAGGCAGAGGAGAGCGGGCCAGCAAAGGGTGCTGCTGCCATCACCTGAATGCTTTCGGTATTTCTATTGGCCTCACCCTCTTGCCGCCAGCTTGGGAGTTATCAGAACCCTGCAACCCCTGCTTTAAAAAAAAATAAATTGCCTTAGAAAGATCATGCACCATTCCGAGATAGAATTTTGAGATTCTACTCAGGAGGGAAGAGTTCAGGTATTTTTTTTTTTTTTTCCCCCAGTGAAGAGTAGAGAGAGAAGCTGAAGATGAAACTACTTTCAAGGATGAGAAAACTATTTAGATGTATAAAACCAAAATTATCCTAAAGCGACTTTAAAAAATCTGTTATTTCACTGTTTGTCAAAAATAATATTATGTCACATTCTGGCCTGTCACAGAGCAGACCTCTGTGTTTGTGAATGTGTGTGTGTGTGTGTGTGTACAAAAGCACACTATGTCATTTCCTATTCTACTCTGAAAAAAGCAGATTAATTATCTTTCAAGGGCCTGTATTATTTTCTAAAATCACTATAGTATCTGAAACTTGTAATTTATCAGCTATTCTGAGGCTGAGACAGAATATCTGAATTTGGGCAGTTCCAGAAAATCCGGTATCCTTGCCTGGTGACAGTACAGTGGAGTTTTACATCATGGGACATTTAAAATATACAGACTCAGCCAGTAACTTGTGGAAAGGAGTTTAAATATTGTGACTCGTCCTACATGCTGAATTACCCCAAAGCCTAGGCTTGTCTGTGGAGCTCCCTTAGGATGCGAGACATGCTCTTGCTTTTCCTCAGTTGATCTCGGTTCCCCTGGGCACCCTAGGGTGGAGCATCTTCCTGAGCTGAAGGTAATTCTGGGTTTAAACATGGCTCCTAAGTGCAAGCCAACTTTTCATCTCTTACTTAACCCAAGAAAGAGTCAGTTGTTCCTACCCTGGAGAAAGGTATTATTGAGGGGCCAAATGTCAATCTCTAATATGGTGCTTTCTTAATGGATTTTTGAGGATGATTTTCAAAGTGAGTTTTTCTTGGATTTAAGCCCTGGTGAAACACAGCTCCTCATTCTGCCACCAGCTGCCTCCCCTTACCTGCCTTGCCACACTCCCTCCCCCAACTGATATTCTCTACCTTGGCCATTGTGCATGTAAGTGACCAGGGATAGCCTGTGGAAAGGCTGGCTCCTGACCAGAAAGTGGCCACTGGTAACGTGATGTGCATTTCTGGGATTAGGAGCACCTGACCAGGAGTGAGCACACTGCACACTGAAGGCTTAGGGAAACACTGTGAAGAAGCAAAATCCGTTAACTTGTGACACCGGGCTCTAGCACACAAGGGATCTGGTCATTGTGTCCCATCTTGCTAGATCAGTGTGAGGAGGGCTTTCTTTTCAGACTCGGTTAGTTCTCTCAATACCAGGGCAATAGGTGGAGGATGAGATCGTTGGATGGCATCACTGACTCAGTAGGCATGAGTTTGAGTAAACTCTGGGAGACGGTGAAGGACAGGGAAGCCTGGCATGCTGTAGTCCATGGGGTCACAAAGAGTTGGACACGACTAAGTGACTGAACAAGGTAGAATCTCTAGGGTACAGATTCTGTGTCTTGCATTGCCCTAATATGCTGAGTATTCAGGTTGTTTTTAATACGACTAGTTAAATTCTCATGGGGGAGTAGGAGATAAAACCAGGGAAATCCTGAGGTTGTCATCTCATGTTTTGTTACTGTTGCTTAGTGATATGGGGAGGAAAGAAGCAAGGGACAGCTGAAAATGGCTACCTATGAGAAGCCAAGTGCATGCTCAGTCTCTCAGTTGTGTCTGACTCTTTGCGACTCTATGGACTTTAGCCCGCCAGGCTGTCCATGGGGATTCTCCAGGCAAGAATACTAGAGTGGGTGGCTATGCCCTCCTCCAGGGGGTCTTTCCAACCCAAGGATCCAACCCACATCTCCTGCGTCTCCTGCATCGGCAGGTGGATTCTTTACCACTGAGCCACCTGGGAAGCCCAGTGTAAGCCATAGGAACATAGAATTTTGGGAATGGAGGAGGCCTCAACCCTACTTCCCGAGTTTTAGAGCTGTGAAACGATTTAAGGTCAGAATACCGAGCAGAGCTAGGACTAGAACTTCAAGTTTTCAGACCCCTAGCTCGTGTTCCTTATTACGTTACAATGTCTCTGATGAACTGGTTTAATAGGAACTGGTTTGGCCTGTTTTGTGGTAATGCAGCCTCACCCTTTAATGAGCTCCCTGTAAGGGGGAGAACAAAGTCCACATTCTTCTTATTGTTTCGGTTTTAGGGGGCATGACTGTCACTGGCAAAGTGCCATGTGTGCCTAAACTCTGAAAACATTTTGTGCTTGTGTGTGCAGGGGATGGGGAGGAAGTAGAATGAGGTGGATTATGATGGGTGAAGGGGATGGGTGATGCTAACAATGAAAGCCACAAATGCAAAAATTGATTGCATTGAATGGTAATGGATGTTTAATGGAATTAATGGGGGTTTTATGCATATTTCCTGCTTTGATCTGTTTGGCATTAGGCAAATCTAAAAGGAGTAAATTTGAAATGAGACATAGCTCCAGACTGCTTTCTTGGTACTTCACCTTTATAGAAGGAAAGGAATTCTTTCCTTTTATCTTTTGATGACATTTGAGTGGAATAGTTTGAATGGAAATTTTATTTTACTAAGATGATGATGATTATATTTTTTTTACTTGCTGTTGGTGGCCTCTGCTTTGTAAGTGTCACATTTGCTACAGTGTGGCATGTGCCACACCCAATGGAAATAATCTTGTTTAGGTACCAGTGTGTAGAGGACTGGTTCCCTACCCCCTGGGTACAGGATCTATAGTTGTTCTCTAGGACCAACTCTTCACAGATATTTATCCTCTGTTCTCAGATTCTTTACTGTGAACTTTGTTGATGCAGCTAAAGTGTGAAGGACCCTATATTGCTAACTGTTAATCTAAAGTGAATGGCAGATACCATGCAGCATCATTCTCATATTGATCTCCAGTACCTCCTGATTGGCAGGAGGTTGGCAAAACTCCCAGTTGAAGTATCTCTGCCCTTGTCTTACTCACATCTTCTTCTCTGATGATGTCTTGCTCTCTGGTCTACAGCTTTTCCTTTTCTGCATTTCTTACATATTTCTATAGAAATATATGAAAATGCAGCATATTAAGTTTAGTTTCCTCGAAAGCATTTTCTTTGGAACCAGCTCCTCCCTGACCTTTGGGCAGTTGAGAGAGCAGCTGTGTGGTCCGCCTAGATTCCAGCTGGGGGGAAAGCAACTTTGCCATGGATTCTGACCCAAAGCCTCCACCGCTACACAGGACTCACCGCCTCTCTTGGCTGCAGCCCGCAAGTGTGCACGTACTGCTGGTGGGGGTCACCTGATGGGGGCGGAGATTACTCTCAACCATTTTCTGGATGAGCTAAATCAGCACAAATGAGTATTCATACATGAAAGAGTTCATCATGAATCTTATGCCCAAATATAGCTCAGCAAATTTACTAGCTTTCTAATTGTCAGCTGTGTTGCTCTGCTCATGCCATCTGTGAGTGCACAAAAGAGGAAGAGAGAAGGGAGGAGAGGAAAGAAGGAGAAGCATAGGGAGTGGACAGAGTGAGGGCAAGAGGGTGAGCCAGAGAAAAGATTGAGAAAGAGAATATTTACTTGAAGGTTTCACCTTCTGCTGGATTACACTAATATATGATTTGGAAATTGGCTCCATATTTCACCAATGTCCCTGAAAAGGAAGATGATACATTTCAACTGCATTTTCAAAGACGGAAATATATATGCTAGACTTTCAGATACACAGGAAGAGTTCGGCTGTATTCCAGGATGTCATTAAAGAGCAGAATATATCTCTAAAATTCTAGCATCAGAGCTGGAAAAGATCTCAATTTAGCTTTTCATTTCCCAGAATCAGAAATTGAAGTATAATGATGTTATGTGACTTTGCCAGAGCTCACCAGCTGATCAGAGGCAGAGCAGGCACCAGACACAATTCTCCAGATTTGTACTCTGAGGGCTTTCCGCTGCACCCCGGACATCATGCATGCATCAAATGCCAGAAAACTAAACATACTGGAGAAACTAGAAGGGAAAAAAAAGGATTGGTTGGAATTGAGTTGGAAGGGAAGATGGGAGAAGCTGACCTATTCTTCAGTAGAAATAAGACTGAGGTCAAGATTTTGAGGGAGGGGCTCCCTCAGGCAGCCTGCAATGGAGCAGAGTAGAGTCTTAGTCTTAGCAGAGCAATCTGATGAGAAGAACCTCTTCTGCAGAGAATAGACCTTTGTGGTGACCTTGGGAGTGGTAAGTGTACCTGGCTGATAATCCATCATATCCTGACTTATCTGGCTAATTGGAGAGAAAGAAACAAAAGATTGGAACAGACATGTCACAAAAGAAAATACAGTGATGGCAAATAAGCATATGAAAAGATGCCCAACTTCATGTGTAATCAAGAAACTGCAAATTGAAACAGTGGTAAGACACCACTACTTACCTGTTGCTGCTGCTGCTGCTGCGTCGCTTCCGTCGTGTCCGACTCTGTGTGACCGTATAGACGGCAGCCCACCAGGCTCCCCTGTCCCTGGGATTCTCCAGGCAAGAACACTGGAGTGGGTTGCCATTTCCTTCTCCAATGCATGAAAGTGAAAAGTGAAGTGAAGTCGCTCAGTCGTGTCCGACCCTCAGCGACCCGATGGACTGCAGCCCTCCAGGCTCCTCTGTCCATAGGATTTTCCAGGCAAGAGTACTGGAGTGGGGTGCCATTGCCTTCTCTGACTTACCTGTTAGAATGGCCAAAATCCAGAATGCTGACATCACTAAATACTGATGAAGATATGGAGAAACTGGAACTCTCGGTTATTGCTGGTGGGAATGCAAAATGGTTTCCAACAGCCACGTTGGAAAACAGTTTGACAGTTTGTTAAAAAACTAAACTTATTCTTACCATATAATCTAGCAATTGGCTTCTTGATATTTACTCAAAAGAATCGACTGTTTATAGCCACACAAAATCTAGCATGTGGATGTATATAGCAGCTTTATTAATAAGTGCCAAAACTTGGAAGCAACTTTTAGTAGATAAATGGATAAATAAACTGTGATATGTACAGACAGTGGATTATTCAGTACTAAATAGAAATGAGCTATCAAGTCATGTAAAAATATGAAGAACCTTAAATGCATATTACTAAGTGAAATAAGGCAATTCTAAAAGGCTACATACTATATGATTCTAAGTATATGACATTCTAGAAAAGGCAAAATTAAAAGATCACTGGTTGCTAAGGGTTAGTGGGGACGGAGGTATGCATAGGTAGAGCACAGAGGATTTTTAGGACAGTGAAATTATACTGCATGATAGTGTGATGGTGGATATGTGCCATTATCCACTGTTATACTACAACAACATGCCATTACACATTTGTCAAGCTTGTAGAATGTATATCACCAAGAGTAAAGCCTAATGGAAACTTTGGACTTAATGGTGATAAAGATGTGACAATAGCTTCATTGGTTTTAACATTTTAACAAATGTACCACATTTTAAAGTGTTAAAATGTTAACATTTTAACAAATGTACCACTCTGGTGCAAGATTGTGATAGTTGGGGAGATTGTATATGTGTTGGAAATCTCTACCTTTAACTCGATTTTGCTGTGAACCTAAAGCTGCTCTAAAATAAAGTCTATTAAAAATTCAGTGTAACACTGCATAAATTTCTAAGTATTATAGGGCTAAGTATAAGAGTCTTTGTCTTATTCCTCTAGAAAGCAGAGCCTAAAACAAGAACTTCAGTGCTTCATGTGAAGGTGTAAACACAGGTGATGAGGTGTAAAACACAGTCTTATTAATGCATAAAATCTATTTTAATTTATGCCTAATAGAGTAAAAGGGAAATGAAGAAGGGAAGATACCAAGTTGCATGAGGCAAAGCAGGCACTTTACTGTTAAGTACAGGCTGGCACTTAACGGTGAGAAACAGGTCATTCAAGACTCCTCCAGAGGAGTTGCAAGAAAGACCTGACCTTTCAGGTATTCCGCTGAATCTGAAAGTGAAGGAGCAACCCAGTGCCACTAACCAAGAGAAAGAAAAAAGGAGGTGGTAAAGGAATTATGGAGATATGCAGGTTTTGAGTGTTTTTGCCAATGTATTAGGCAAAAAAGAATGAGGAATGAGGAAAATGTATGAAGAAATGGCATCAAAAAGTCAGAAAGGGCGGTAGGCAACTGTTTCAAGGTTCTGGACCCATAATGGAACAGGATATTAATGCTGGAGTTATACCTAGATTTAAATCTGTCATGTAGCAGTTGTGTCACAAAGGGGGAAAAATTAGATCACCTTCTAAGCATGTTTTCTTCACTTCTGAAGATGAAGTGAAATATCACTTAATATGGTAATTTTAAGAGATAAATATTTTAACTTAATGAAATTGCTTGGCACTTAGCATACATTGGGGTTTCCCTAGGGCTCCAAATTTGGCTCAAACAGTAAAGAATCTGCCTGCAGTGCAGAGACCTGGGTTTGATCTCTGGGTTGGAAAGATCTCCTGGAGAAGGGAATGGCTACCTACTCCAGTATTCTTGCCTGGAAAATCCCATGGACAGAGGACCCTATCGGGCTGTGTTCTATGGGGTTGCAAAGAGTTGGTTGGATATGACTGAGCAACTTACACTTTCATTCAGTATACATTACTTTCCTCTCTTCCAGTTCTATTGTTTCATTTCACAAAAGTCTGTCATGCCAGTTTTCCCCCAGCATCTGCTTCTAGGGAGATTGGGACATTTGAGAAGGAAGAACTCAGTGTTGTTCCCTAACTTTGAGAAATGGCCCAATAAATTTGAATTCCCCATAGCTTCTTTTATTCTCAGCCTGGCTAATGCCAAGGGAAAGTCTCCTGATTTTGTCATTTCATTGGGAAAAAAAGAACAATAAGCCTTCTCTTGAAAAGTGAGTCATTCATTCAGATTACTTTCTTTAGGTTCAGTGTTAACAATTTCTTAAGAAAACGCCTTTTTTTTTTCTTTTTGGTAGTTTTTTTTTTTTTTTTTTGGAGGGGCCTTGTATGGTGGCTTAGATGGTAAAGCGTCTGCCTACAATGCGGGAGACCCGGGTTGGGAAGATCTCCTGGAGAAGGAAATGGCAACTCACTCCAGTATTCTTGCCTGGAGAATCCCCTGGACAGAGGAGCCTGATAGGCTACAGTCCATGGGGTCGCACAGAGTCAGACACGACTGAGTGACTTCACTTATATTTAAAAGGTGACAATTAGCTTGTTTGTTAGCTTTCCTCTGATAGTAAAGCCATGAGTAACATCGCTAAATATGGTTGAAAGCTAGAACATTTGGTGTTTCACTGCCTTTGAAAAGTGCAACTGCAGTTTTATCATCAATGAAGATGGTTTTCTTTAGTAGTCCAGCATGAGCTTTAGCATTGTCAAAGACAGCTAACTTTCTAGGTAGCCATTTCTAACTGCTGTAGAGTCTTATTAATGCATCAAATCGATTTTAATTTCTTCCTAATTAATACTTGAAATATAGTTTCTTATTTTCAATGGTTAGTGACTTGCTTTCCTTATGCTTTTTCTTTTATTTGTTGCTGAGTAGTTTGACACTCATTTGGTTCTCAATTCTTTTCATTTTGGAGATGGAAGAATTTTCTACACAGGAAAATGGCATCATGGAGATCATGGAGAATCCTAGAACCTGCATTCTCAATAGAGGCACTGTTACACCCCTGCCCTAGGAGACGAAAAGTGGTTTTTGCCCAGTAAAAAAAAAAAAAAATAATAGTAGAATCCTACTCTTTTGATATTTAAAGTACAGATATACATATAGTACATGTAGAGTGTATCTGTGGTAGTAAAATTTTATGAGTGGTGATTACAAAAATATGTCTAAAAGAGCACCTGAGAGGTGTTGATAATGAAAAACAAGTTGAGAAACACTGATTTAGAGCCAGGAAAGGTGATTTTTAAGAGATAAAACTCTGATATAACCTGAGAGATTCAGAATAACTGCCTCTGTTAACACTGCATTATCCCTGTTAATAATCACCAGACCATGGAACAAGCTGACTATGTGAAAGTTTGGTTATTATTTACATCATCCCTTTTGCTTTCTAGCCTGTTAGTGTTTGTTTTGTTTTTGTTTTCTTCCTAGCCTGTTAGTTCTTATAGTTATTATTCATTGTTTTCCGTGATGATTAAATTATAGAAAAAGATACCAATTGGTGTCTGGTGAGTTGTTGGGTAGAGTTGGGAGGACTCTCTTATTCTGAATTTCCAGGGCACTTTTTAAAATCACTTCACTGTCACATGACCTGGCATTATAGCCTTTTCCTTAGTTCTATTTACTGTACTTCTTAGCTTCCTAGCTGCAGTGTCTTCAGTTCAGTTCAGTTCAGTTGCTCAGTCATGTCTGACTCTTTGTGACCCCATGAATCGCAGCATGCCAGGCCTCCCTGTCCATCACCAACTCCCAGAGTTCACTCAGACTAACGTCCATCGAGTCAGTGATGCCATCCAGCCATCTCATCCTCTGTCGTCCCCTTCTCCTGCTGCCCTCAATCCCTCCGAGCATCAGAGTCTTTTCCAATGAGTCAACTCTTTGCATCAGGTGGCCAAAGTACTGGAGTTTCAGCTTTAGCATCATTCCTTCCAAAGAAATCCCAGGGCTGATCGCCTTCAGAATGGACTGGTTGGATCTCCTTGCAGGCCAGGGGATTCTCAAGAGTCTTCTCCAACACCACAGTTCAAAAGCATCAATTCTTTGGCGCTCAGCCTTCTTCACAGTCCAACTCTCACATCCATACATGACCACTGGAAAAACCATAGCCTTGACTAGACGGACCTTTGTTGGCAAAGTAATGTCTCTGCTTTTCAATATGCTATCTAGGTTGGTCATAACTTTCTTTCCAAGGAGTAAGCGTCTTTTAATTTCCTGGCTGCAGTCACGATCTGCAGTAATTTTGGAGCCCAGAAAAATAAAGTCTGACACCGTTTCTACTGTTTCCCCATCTACTTCCCATGAAGTGATGGGACTGGATGCCATAATCTTCGTTTTCTGAATGTTGAGCTTTAAACCAACTTTTTCACTCTCCACTTTCACTTTCATCGAGAGGCTTTTGAGTTCCTCTTCACTTTCTACCATAAGGGTGGTGTCATCTGCATATCTGAGGTTATTGATATTTCTCCTGGCAATCTTGATTCCAGCTTGTGTTTCTTCCAGTCCAGCGTTTCTCATGATGTACTCTGCATATAAGTTAAATAAGCAGGGTGACAGTATACAGCCTTGATGTACTCCTTTTCCTATTTGGAACCAGTCTGTTGTTCCATGTCCAGTTCTAACTGTTGCCTCCTGACCTGCATACAGATTTCTCAAGAGGCAGGTCAGGTGGTCTGGTATTCCCATCTTTTTCAGAATTTCCCACAGTTTATTGTGATCCACACAGTTAAAGGCTTTGGCATAGTCAATAAAGCAGAAATAGATGTTTTTCTGGAACTCTCTTGGTTTTTCCATGATCCAGCGGATGTTGGCAAGTTGGTCTCTGATTCCTCTGCCTTTTCTAAAACCAGCTTGAACATCTGGAAGTTCACGGTTCACGTATTGCTGAAGCCTGGCTTGGAGAATTTTGAGCATTACTTTACTAGTATGTGAGATGAGTGCAACTGTGCGGTAGTTTGAGCATTCTTTGGCATTGCCTTTCTTTGGGATTGGAATGAAAACTGACCTTTTCCAGTCCTGTGGCCACTGCTGAGTTTTTCAAATTTGCTGGCATATTGAGTGCAGCACTTTCACAGCATCATCTTTCAGGATTTGAAATAGCTCAACTGGAATTCCATCACCTCCACTAGCTTTGTTCATAGTGATGCTTTCTAAGGCCCACTTGACTTCACATTCCAGGATGTCTGGCTCTAGGTGGGTGATCACACCATCGTGATTATCTGGGTCATGAAGATCTTTTTTGTACAGTTCTTCTGTGTATTCTTGCCACCTCTTCTTAATATCTTCTGCTTCTGTTAGGTCCATACCATTTCTGTCCTTTATTGAGCCCATCTTTGCATGAAATGTTCCCTTGGTATCTCTAATTTTCTTGAAGAGATCTCTAGTCTTTCCCATTCTATTGTTTTCCTCTACTTCTTTGCATTGATCGCTGACCATAATAACTGGCATTTGGAAGGTGCTCAACAGATATTCAATAATACTTCATTAATTTACAAGATAATTTTAATATAACACAAAAGGGGGATACTGGAAATGATGAAATAATTTAACATTTATATGGGATATTTTTCTGAGTGAGATGCTTTACCCTGGGTGAGTGAGGAGCTGTTTTTGTGCAGTAAAAGGAGGAATCCTGCCAGGTTTAGGTATGCTTATCTGTGCAACTGGTGTTTTTAGAAACATTTTCCTCTAGGAAATATTAGTTAAAATATTCCAGAATTTGAACAAGTTGTCATATACTTTTCCTCTATCCTTCTGAAGAAAATTTCACCCCCAAAACAAAAGACTTAGACTATAATCTCTGTGAAGTGATATAGAGTAGTTTCCTTGATATAATAAGTGAAAAAAAGTAAAGATAAATGATTATCTATAGTATGTTACTTTCATGTAATAAAGACAGGCAAAAAAGAAAATACTCATTTGTGAAAAAAGAAATACAAGATGGATAAACCAGAAACAAATGAGACTGGTTATATAGAGAGAGTGGGAGGGAAAAAGTATGTGTGTGTTGTAGGGTACAGGGACAGTGGAAATGGAATGAATGAAAGGAGGGGCGAATGACTTCTCTGAATATACCTTTCTCTGTACTTCTGACTTTTAGAACCATGTTAATGTTCTGTTTACTCAGAAGGCCATCCAAGATGTGGGCAAACTCAGAATATAAATAATAACTGACCTAATGATTGCACACGAACAACATAACCACAGTGAGTGGTCAGGAGAAGGAAAGAATTAATTTCAGCAACTCTGGGAAACTGGTTTTGACTGTGTATTGTAAGGCGGCCAGACTAAAAGGACTGCACACCGTGTTCTCCATTAACAGCTTGTTTCTTCACAGGAGTGCGGCTTAGCAATTTCAAGTCATCAATGGATGCTAAAACTAGTAGAAAAAGTATTTGCATGAATCAAAGTATCTCTCTATGATATACTTATTAATTTCAAAGAGAAAAATAGTAACTTTATAGTGGAGAAACCTGGCAGACACCCCTTAACCTAATGAACAAAGTTAGTATCATCAATAAATATCGACATATTGACATCATGTGTCTCCTGCGCTCATACACTGAGAAAGGTACAATATCAAATCTGTGGTATCCTGGACAGAATTGAAAACTTGAATTTAATAATGAGCAAACATCAAACAAACCCAAATTGAGGTTTATTCTACAGAATAACAGGCCGATACTCTTCAAAATTGTCATGGTCATAAAAGACTTGAGAGGTGCTCCAGGTTGAAGGAGACTATGACTGGAAAAAGCACATCAGTGGAGCAAATGACAAAATTTGAATTGTTTATAGATTGGATAATAAAATTTTATCAATGTTTATTTCCTTATTTCAACAATTGTACTGTGGTTGTATAAGATGTTAACATTTGGGGAAAAGAAGGGAAGAAGGAATTAACTGGACTTATTTGTCCTATTTTGCAACTCTTTTGTAAAGCAAAGTGAAAAGTTAAAGTTAAATGTTTTAAATTCAAATTTAAGAAATTAAAGAAAAATTGTGGCAAGGAGATATTTAAGGACAAATATGGGTTCTGGTCCTCTTCTTGGCTATTACTATTTCTTGGTATGACTAATAATGATAAAAAGTAAGAAAGTGTTCTTTAAAAATAGGTACATTGATAAACACTTGAGATTTGTCATGTATTGAAAATTCTAACTGGCACAGTTGAATATATGAGTAAATAATAGAATGAGGTATGGAAATTAACTGGAAAGGAAATTTTTTAGAGAAAACAAATCATGTAGAAAACATCTACCTTCAACCAGGTTCCTCAAGTTTCAATTACTGCATATTTAAAATCAATAATAACCACCAAGCACTCTCTTCTACAGAGTCAAGTTAAATGATAATACTTAATTAACATAGGTGCATGAATTCTGCTTATTCAAGTATGAAACTCACAGTTGGTAGTATAACAGTCAGTAAAGTGATCTTCGAGCAGTAGGTGAAATTGAAAGCCATTTGACACTGGTATTTCAGGAGTGTTTCTGATACTCTTCTTCCAAGCTGATTTTCTGCTGTTACCATCTAGAAAGTTTACTGAGCGTTCACGATGTGTTGCATGCCACCTGCAAGGGATACGCTCTTTGCTTGATTGAGGCAAATGTTCTAAACTTCCAAAGATTTAGGATTCCAAAGGAGTCTGGCAAATATGTTATAATATTAGGGAGATTAAGTTCCCAAACTGGGATCAATGGGGTGGTCTTACAGTTCTACACGGTAAGATGAAGCATCAGACTCTGAGTCTCAGAAAGAATAAAATAACAAACTTTTTGGGACTGGAAACGTGGGGTCACTGGTGCATGAGAGCAAACAGACTAAACAGCAGTCAAGATGACCGGCTCTTGAGGAAGTCTGTGCTCACATCACCCAGCAGCTGTCTCTCCCTCTCTTCTCTATGCCTGAATGCAAACACGCACACACATGGATACCCCTGAACTAGGCTGCAGCATATTTCTTTGTTGCATGTGTCTGTTTTTGCTGGGGTGACCTTTTATTCTAGTCAACTGAAACATGTAGTTTTCTTAAGTTTACTTCTGTTATTTAGTGGGAGAAGCAGTTCCTGTAAATATGGCTTTGTGTTTATATAAAAGTCACTGTATTTGTCATTCTTAGCAACTAAAGGAAAAGGAGGAAAAAGACCCTTATCTCTGAAAAATTGTGGGGTAGAACAGTTTTGTGCATGTGAAAAATCAGGTGTCTGCTTGATAGCATCATTCGTTATAGAGTGGACTTGTGCAAGTTAGGGCCACCTTAGTTTCATTTCATTTCAAGGCCCCAGTTAGGGCCTTGGTTACCACAAGTTAGGAGTTGACTTCAGGAATTAATTAATAACAGCATTAGCCTTAAGCTTCTGTCCTCACCTTTTCTAGCCAGGGCTCAGAACAGATCCTGTTCATACCTACTCTATACAATCATGGGAAACCCAGACATATACTCTGTCTCCATTAGGCTAAATATAACTCTGTTCCCTTTTTTCCCCACCTCTGAAAGCACATGAGAAATAAAAGAGGTTTATAGTGATAACCTTGAACCCGCTTTCATTTATTAAGTGGTGAATTATTTGCATATGTTAGTATTTTATAATTAGTAGCAAGTTACTTTCAAAATATGTCAATACAATTGTGTCTGAACCCCTGCACTGAAGGAGAGTATTCTGCCCTGGGCGGATCTGCTGCTTTGTTATACAAACGAAATACTTCGTTATCTATGTTGAATTCTAAGGATTGGCCAGAAACTTAACTTTCCCTCCTTATTTATCTTTCAAAACCTTCCTGGAGTATCACCTCCATCCTTCATATCTCAGGTGGATTTTATTGCTTTGGTGTATGGTATGTTTACAGTGTGGGCATGTGTCTGTTATTGCCCACTGCCCCCTGAATTGTGCTCTGCTGCTGCTGCTAAGTCGCTTCAGTCGTGTCTGACTATGTGCAACCCCGTATACGGCAGCCCACCAGGCTCTACTGTCCCTGGGATTCTCCAGGCAAGAACACCAGAGTGGGTTGCCATTTCCTTCTCCAATGCATGAAAGTGAAAAGTGAAAGTGAAGTCGCTCAGTCGTGTCTGACTCTTAGCGACCCCATGGACTGCAGCCTACCAGGCTCCTCAGTCCATGGGATTTTCCAGGCAAGAGTACTGCAGTGGGGTGCCATCGCCTTCTCCGATTGTGCTCTGCTAAGTGCTGCCAAGTCACTTCAGTCATGTCCGACTCTGTGCGACCCCATAGACGGCAGCCCACTAGGCTCCTCTGTCCCTGGGATTCTCCAGGCAAGAATACTGGAGTGGGTTGCCATTTCCTTCTCCAATGCACGAAAGTGAATTGTGCTCACCTGTTCACATATCTGTCCTCCATTTCACTGTGGGTCCTAGAGATGAGGACCCACCTTCATTGTATCCTCTTTGCTTAACATTACCTGGCTTAGAGTTACCAGAGCTTACTATTTCATAGTAAGCTATAGAAATAGTTCCAGGATATACTATTTGTGAGTGAAATATGTCATTAATTATCTATAAGGAGTATTCATGTAACACTGGGGAAATGGCCAGAAGACCTCAGCTATTCCTTAGAAAATTGTATTGTCGGGGTGGGAGAAGTAGAATAATGGATAAGAAATAGAAAGGAAATAGTTTTTATTTTTCACTCTACTCCTGAGTTTTCCTTTGAGATTTGATGACTTTCCTTCCAGCCTAATTACTGTTCAATGCTAAGGGCTGGAGTTTGTGGTTTTGGCTTTCTAGACTCATGATATTTAGCTTTAATTGCCATGTCAAGAACCGATGATTTCCTTTACTGAGAGGATATTCTTAATGAGTTGACACCTATCAGTCATTCCTCCTTTCTCCTGTCTAGCTGAAACCCTGATTTTCTTTTGACATCCACCCTCCACGTGGGGGTGGGGGGAACTAACTCCACCCACAGATATAGTAATGGGCCTGTTTATTCCCACTCTTTCTGCCAGTAACTGGTTCAGGAATGACTTCATATTGTAATTTGGATCCATGATAAAAGAGAGGAAAGGTGTGTTGGAGACTTCTGGGAAAGTTTTCCTTCACTCTTTTGGGAGTTGCCAGAAGTGAGCCCTCTCTCTTCCAGTGGAGGCTTTTGTGTGCAGCTGTGAGATGGAACTGCTGTGCCATCTCACTGACCACCTGGGAGGAGGGTGGGATTTATAGAATTCTGGGAAAACCCAAGTCAGAGCTGGTGGATTAGGTCAATGGGGGAACCTGCCCTATGCTAGTTTTCCAATTAGGTGAGCCAGTCAACATTCTCTGGAGAAGGCAATGGCACCCCACTCCAGTACTCTTGCCTGGAAAATCCCATGGGCAGAGGAGCCTGGTAGGCTGCAGTCCATGGGGTTACAAAGAGTTGGACACGACTGAGTGACTTCACTTTCACTTTTCACTTTCATGCATTGGAGAAGGAAATGGCAACCCACTCCAGTGTTCTTGCCTGGAGAATCCCAGGGACAGAGGAGCCTAGTGGGCTGCCGTCTATGGGGTTGCACATAGTCGGACACGACTGAAGTGACTTAGCAGCAGCAGTCAACATTCTCATTGTTTAAGCTAGTTTGGTAAGTGTCTGCTGTGACTTGCAGCCAGAAGGGTTATAACTTGTTAACAAAACAAAAATTCTCTAGTTTTGAAAAGGTGGAAAGTGGAAACAAAGCAAGACAGTTTGACAGGTGGCAGAACTTTAAAAAATCAGTTCACTTAAACCAGTGCTTCTCAAACTTGGACATACATTAGAATCACCTGAAGAACGTTAAATTGCTGAGAATCGGTCCCAGAGCTTCTGATTCCTTAGCTCTGGGCAAAGACTGAGACTTTTCATTTCTAACAAGTTCCCCAGTGGTGTTGATGCTCCTGGTCCAGGGATCACCTTTGAGAATTACTGCCTTAGAGTTCCAAGTATTCTGCCTTTCTTGCCAGGATACCCACGAGTTGGGGTCAGGGCCATGGTGCCAAGAAATGAACTCTGGCTGTTTCTGGAGGAGCCACCAAGTGCCTTAAAGCAAGAAAACCCACATAAAGGGCCAAAGTACAGTTTTGGTCATCTTTTTTTTTTTTCACTTGTTTATTTCCTTTCAGTTTATTGAGATGTAATTGACATACAGCACCGTATAAGTTTAAGGTACAGCATAATGATTTGGCTTTTATACATCATGAAATGATGATCACAATAACTTTAGTGAACATCCGTCATCTTGAATAAATAGAAAATTAAAGAAGTGGAAAAATATATTTTTCCTTGTGATGAGATGATTGTCTTCTTAAATGAACCACCTTCTTCATGAGAAGAGGATTTGTGACTTAGATTTAACACACGGCTCTAAATAGGCTGTAGGTACTCAATAACCCTTAATTAACTTACTGGAAGTAAAGAGCTGTCTGCCAAGCGTTTGTGGTTGGATATTTTAAGATGAGAGTAGGTACAGTACAGAGAAGGCTGAAACTAACACAGGCTGATGACCATGTAAATAAGAGTTCACTTAGTTGCTACAAAACTAGCAACTAGGAAACGTAGCACTGTGATCTCTTTGAAGCCTTAGGCTTCTAACCCGAAAACTAATCATCTGTCACTGTTCTACCTTTCACACTAACCCCACAATAAATCTCAGATGCCACTCTACTAGCTTGGCAGTGTTGCTTGTGCCTTCAATCACTTATCCCTTGTGTAGACACATCTATTCCAGGTTTATGGTAAAGGAGACCTTTGTGTTACAGATAGATAAGGAACTCTGACTTTGTAAGAGAAGAGAATCTTCCTGCTCTTTATGTGGCTTGCATTCAGACAAATAACTGCTTTGTAAACAAGGAACATAATTGGTGTTTGTACAAGGGCCAGAAGTGCTTCTCTGCTTTCTTTCCCAGCAGCAAACATAGGTCCCAAATGCAGTGAGGCTCTGCCTGTCTCCGGTGATGGAAGGAAATCTGTGGTGGGCAGGCACGAGGCCTTCTCCCTGGTAGGGAGTCGCTGCTTCCTCCAAGCCTCTATTTAAACCAGGAGTTCGTTCTCCCTGAGGCAGGGTCAGGCAAGGGCTTCTTGGCTTTAAGTTGCCTTTTGTGGTTCCTTTGGCCTCAGGTTTTGCCAAGTGATTCACGCATTTTGGAAATGCAGGGAGGAATGTGAAGGAGCGGCCTTCCTCTCAGCCAGGAATGGATTAAGACAGAAGCATCCAAGTTGATGAGCATAGTTTGATGCAATCCTGTGCTTTTCAGCCATCCACTTGTTATGTGCAGGCCTCTCCCGTGGTTTCAGGCTTCTGCTAGGTCTGGCAGCAGAAGGGTGTGACAGTCTGTGTGAATAAGTACATTTATGATGGTTACTGAACGGCAGGCCTTCACAGATGCGTTTCTCCAACACTGGAATGGAATTTGTATTTGGTACAAATTAATGATATTCTGCAACTTGCATTTCCCCCTTTTTATATTTCTACGAGTTATTAGAAATAAATTTTAAGGGAAATGCTCCTTATCTAGAAAACCAGAACAAAAAGTTTTAAGTTTGATAAAGAAAACTCACTTTGTTGAAGAGAGGTTTGAGTTTAATATAGTACTTTCTGAAATGCTTGCCTTTGTTGTGAAATACCACGAATATAAATATTAAGCTGAAAGGTGAAGTTCTGCAGGGCAAGAGATTTCACAAAGCTTTTCATCAAACATGCCCTCTGTATTCTTAAAAACATCATCACCAGTCATTTAGCTGTTGTTCAACTTCTCACCATGTTATAGCAGGCGACAGGAACAATCTCTCCATGTCGTGGTAGGGGTAGGATTGGATAGAGTATAAAGCAGGGCATTTTGGTGATTCCTTGCTTAGATTCTCAAATTACAAAATGCTTTGTGGAGCAATGAGATTAACCTTATGCTTTTCTTGCCTCTCTGACAACTTCTGTTGCAACCCAGGATGATTTCTCAATGAGGTCATACATTTCTTGTTAAGAATGATGTGTGTGTGCTCAGTTGTATGATAGAGGTTGGAAATTTCCTTATTGCATATCTTTTTCAAATCTGCTTTGTTATTTTATTTTTTTTTTGATAGTGTCGTGTTCCTTTCTCATATTTTTAATTCTTTCTTTTACTTTTAAAAATAATTTAAAACCTCCTGTTCAGATAATTCTATTATGTGAAGTTCATATTTGTTGTTTCTTTGAACCTTCAGCCGTGGTGACATTTCCTTCAGGTTTTGTGATTTAGGATTGTGAGCTCTTGTCTGTGAGAACCCTGTGTGGCCTGAGATGAGAATGTGTCTTTACAAAGAGGCTTCCTGGTTTCGTTAGCCAGGACCTCAGGGGCAGTGACAATCTGGAAACCAATTTTTATGTTACTTTCTTTGACTGGGGATTTATTGCCCTTGCTAGGAGTATAAATCCATGTTGAAAACTCACCGTGAGGGCAAGCCTCTTGTTGCAAATTATCAGGGGAGATTTTTTTTTTCCCCTTAGAGTTCAGCCTGAGGGAGAGGAGTTTCCTTGTCCTCCATCTGTAGATCGATTTTTTGTTTTAGTCTACGTGTTCTCAGGGTGTAGCCCTTTTAGGGTCCTGGCTCAATGTAAGAATCTTAGTTCTCTCACCCCATCTTGTGGCCACCCCATGTATCATTAACATGCAAGCACATTTCTTACTGAGAATGGCAGTGACCTCTGTCTAGAGTAATAGGAACTTGAGTACCTGTTTTTGAGATTTCTCTCGGTTTGGGGCCTTTGGGTGTTTCCTTTCCATTTTTGAGAGAAAAAAAAAAAATGTCTGTTGTATTTCTGGGCCGTCTCTTTAGGGTTGGTTTACTCTGAACTCTAAGAGGCAGTTAAGAAGTATCCTCAGGGAAGCCTCATAACCTGGCAATTTCTTAGAATTCCAGGACCCAAGGAAGACTATAGATTTGAGGATATTTCTCTGGTCAATCTTCATTTAAATATGAATATCAAGGAGTTCAGAGCCTCCCTAGAATACAGAGGCTAAGGCAACCTCCATCTTTCAGCTCTGGCATAATGAAATGAAAAGTGGGTTAGAGTCAGACGGCCTAAGTTCAGATCTTGACTTTGCTCTGTAAAATTGGATGTTTACTTAAATTGCTTGAACTTCCATTTCTTAAGCTGTAAAATGGAGACAGTAATACCTGACAGAGATACTGTATAGTGTTAAAGGGTATAGTGAAAGTAAAATAAAAAGTTGGAGTGGAGCAAGCATTCAAAATTGGTAATTGAATAAACTCTTCGGTCATCTTAATGGTTGGTCTGATCCCTCGACCATTGTCCTGGTCATTGTGGTTGGGAATCCAACACTCATTCTACTCTAGTCTAAACCAGTGGTTCACAAACTGAAGTACATCTGAATCACCTGGAATTCTTGTTAAAACACAGATTACTGCTGCTGCTGCTGCTAAGTCTCTCAATCGTGTCCGACTCTGTGCGACCCCATAGACGGCAGCCCACCAGGCTCCCCTGTCCCTGGGATTCTCCAGGCAAGAACACTGGAGTGGGTTGCCATTTCCTTCTCCAATGTATGAAAGTGAAAAGTGAAAGTGAAGTTGCTCAGTCGTGTCCGACTCTTTGAGACCCATGGACTGCAGCCTTCCAGGCTCCTCCACCCATGGGGTTTTCCAGGCAAGAGTACTGGAGTGGGGTGCCATTGCCTTCTCCGAAAACATAGATTGCTGTGCCTCAGTTCAGGAGACCCTGATTCAGTGAGTGTGGAGCTAGTCCTAATAGTTTACCTTGTTCCCAGGTACTGTTCATGGATCAGGGACTGCACTTTGACAACCACTCACGTTCTTCCCACTGGTGGTTGGTTTTGGAAGGGGCACATGATCTGAATCTGCTGGAAGAGATGCAAGGGGAAGTCTGCTGCAAGCTTCCAGGAAACATCCCCTCAATCCTGAGAGAAAAACAGGAAAGCCTAGATCTGTTTTTCCTCTAGCCACGCTGTCAGGACATGATCCCTAGAACTGCTATAGGCATGTTGCCTTCATCCTGAGGATGAAGCCAGTCTAGGGTAGAGAGCAGAGCCAAGTGAATCCCAGGGCAGCAGAGCTAGAATCCTGATAGTTTCTTTTTGGCTAGGTACTGCTCTGCCTCTGTTATTTATCATGTGAGGTATTGTATAAATGGGGGGGGGGGACTTTAAAAAGTTTTTAAGTACACTTTGAGTCACAAGTTTCCTGGTTGTTGACCACCCCAAATATTCTAAGCCATGTGGCATGGTATTAATTTGTTGGATCTTATTCTCGTTACCCCCAGCTATAGAGTGTCAAAGTACGAGTTCATTTAAAGTTATGCTTTCGTTTCTGTTTTTGACCTACTCGCTTTCTATGATACTTTCTTCTCCAATGTGCCTTTCCCTCCCACCCTCCAATTTTACCCAGTCCTCTGGGGATATACTGCAACACTGTCAAACTGTGAATCTCTTGAAAGGAGGCAACCGCTCCAAACTTGCATCTCCTTTCCACATATGAGATGGCGGTGTCCATTTCTGGTTGAATGTAGGATGACCATTTTACTGGATGTCTTCTTCCTTGTATTCTATTTCTATACATTGCTTTTTTTTTTTTTTGCAACCCTAGCTAATTAGTAACTTAGTCTCTTTTCAGACTTTTAATTCCATTTTCTAGAATTTCCCAATCAAGTCAACGTTGATTCTACCAGAATTTTAACTGTACCCTGTCCTTCTGTTGTGTGGAATTTTTGCTGGAAGGAATTGCAGCAAGAATCAAGGCTGTGTGATGTAAATAC
Source organism: Bison bison bison (assembly GCF_000754665.1). Lineage (NCBI taxonomy): Eukaryota > Metazoa > Chordata > Mammalia > Artiodactyla > Bovidae > Bison > Bison bison. The sequence goes on along the minus strand of NW_011494814.1, from coordinate 1,523,412 downwards.
CTCAATCCTGCATAGTCACTAGGGCTACAAAGAAAAGGAAAAGAGAGCTCTCTAGGGAGCTGAGCCAGCTCAGCACCTCCACATGGAGTCTGAGAAAAGGAATGGTGATTTTTCGCCCCTTCTTTTTAATCCCAGTTTGGACAGCTTCTTTATTCAGAACATCAAGGACTGTTGACAGTTGAGTGAAAAGAGTAGGGACTCATGGGATTGCTAATGAGATAGAAAGTCACCTCAGAATCAAAATAAATTTCTATTTGTTGGGCTCCTCTGGCCATGGGGAGATGAGTGAAGAGCCGTAAGCCAATTTCTACTGACAGGTTTCCTTGTCCTGGTGAACAGCGTTATGCGCCATCTATTAATAGTTGGCTTCTGAGAGGACAGGCCAAGGGCTGCCAGCTGTGTGCTGTCCTCCCAGCAGAGAGCTGGGCCGAGGTGAGCACGTTGGCAGGAAGCACAGTATATGGTTGGAAAATAAGATTCTTAACAATTGCAGGTAACACACAGTATTTTTCATAAAAGTAATTTTCTTAGCCTACAAATCCAGGCAAGTGTGAAAAGGAAGAATTCTATTATTTTCTGATATCAAATGCCATTTCTCACTTTCTCTGCAATCCTAATCAGCTCTCTAGACCACATCATGTTCCAAGTCTTCTTTTAAAGCCTTGCCTGACAACTCAAGCTAAAATTAATATTTCTTTCTTTAGAGTCCCTAGAGAAGTAATGACCCTACTCTTATATTGTCTTATTTTGCAAACTTGACCATCCAGCTCTTTGAAGGCGAGGACTATATTACACGTCTTTTCTGAGACTCTTCACACAAGATTCGGCACAGTGCTTTGATTGTAGAAGTCACCCAGTGAAAATATTGGTTTATCAGTTGATTCTTGTTTTTTTAATTTAATGAAGTATATACAGCATTGTAAACTTAGGATTCATTTAAGAAGAGAGTTTTCTCACATAAGGCCTATGGATGGACATCTGGGCTTCTGCAAACTCCCTGAAATTGAATGCAAAGTACATTCTGGGGAAAGGGACCATAGCCGTCAGCAGATTCACAAAGAAGTTCCTGATTCTCTCCTAAATGATGAGAATTTATTCATTTTCTTTTCTGCTGACAAAACTAGGTCCTAATGCCATGTCTCTGACTACACCAGTAAGAGTTCTCTTGGGATGCCTCAGTTTCCATTTTTAGTTGTTGTTCCTAAAAGAGAAGCAGAAATTAAATGGAATTCACATGCTGTGATAAGATGATATAGTTTTTAATTGCACACCAGTAAAAGAATGGTTTTTCTAAGTTCCAGTAGAGATGGTATGTCTTGGTGGTTTGATATATGGGTGCTAAGCCAGATGACCCACTCATGAATCCCAGCTCTGTCACTTACTAGCTGGATGGCTTTGGAAAAATTACTTAAATTCTCTGAATCTCTTTTTCTTCATCTGAAAATTGGGAACAGCAATAGTGATCTAATTCCTAGGATTGTTCTGAAGATTAAATAAGTGAATGCAGGTAGAACATTTAAAACTGTGCCTTACAAAAGTGTGATGCATTAGCTTTTTTTTTTTAATTATTCCTATTATTGTTGTTGTTTGACTCTATTTCTCATTTTCATCAATGCAGAGTAGTTAAGGTAATTGTTTCTTCAGTGGCGTTTCCACCACCAGATTCTCTCCTGAGTAATTACATTAGAGTCATATCAGATTGATGAATTGCTTTGCAGAAATCATGTAGTTTTGCTCTTTACTAAATAGAAATCTGTTTCCTTGCTTGAATTTGCTTGGCACTCTGATGTCAAATCCTCACACTGTGAGAGTATTTAAGTCATTTTAAACATTATAAGGGCAGAGAATAGAGATTAGTGTGCCTTTTCTCCCACACGTTTTTTTGAAAATTATTAACAAAAGTGTTTATTCCAAGAAATACTTTTAGTAGAAAAACTTAGCTATGCTTTTAGTTGCTGTTAACTTGGAAATGGATGAAATGAAATGCAGAGGATGTGGGCAGATTAAAGTCAGTACTGTCTGGAATTAAGTCTTCCCATTGACCATAAGATTCAGTTCAGTTCATTTCCTCAGTCATGTCCGATTCTTTGCGACCCCATGGACTGCAGTGCGCCAGGCTTCCCTGCCCATCACCAACTCCCAGAGCTTATTCAAACTCATGTCCATGAGTTTGTGAGTGAGGCCATCCAACCATCTCATCCTCTGTTGTCCCCTTCTCCTCCTACCTTCAATCTTTCCCAGCATCAGGGTCTTTTCTAGTGAGTCAGTTCTTCACATCAGGTGGCCACAATATTGGA
>NW_011494814.1:1513511-1521004 GCF_000754665.1 Bison bison bison | reverse complement strand
CTTTTTTCCAAGGAGTAAGCGTCTTTTAATTTCATGGCTGCAGTCACCATTTGCAGTGATTTTGGAGCCCCCCAAAATAAAGTCTGTCACTGTTTCTATTGTTTCCCCATCTATTTGCCATGAAGTGATGGGACCAAATGCGATAATCTTAGTTTTCTGAATGTTGAATTTTAAGCCCACTTTTTCACTTTCCTCTTTCACTTTCATCAAGAGGCTCTTTAGTTCTTCTTCACTTTCTGCCATAAGGGTGGTGTCATCGAAGTATCTGAGGTTATTGATATTTCTCCCGGCAATCTTGGTTCTAGCTTGTGCTTCATTCAGCCTAGCATTTCGCATGATGTACTCTGCATATAAATTAAATAAGCAGGGTGACAGTGTACAGCCTTGACGTACTTCTTTCCCCATTTGGAACCAGTCTGTTGTTCCATGTCCAGTTCTAACTGTTGCTTCTTGACTTGCATACAGATTTCTCAGGAGACAGGTCAGGTGGTCTGGTATTCCCATCTCTTTAAGAATTTTCCACAATGTGTTGTGATCCACACAATCAAAGGCTTTGGTATAGTCAATAAAGCAGAAGTAGATGTTTTACTGGATTTCTCTTGCTTTTTTTATGATCCAGTGGATGTTGGCATTTTGACCTCTGGTTCCTCTGCCTTTTCTAAATCCAGCTTGAACATCTGGAAGTTCATAGTTCACATACTGTTGAAGCCTGGCTTGGAGAATTTTTTTTTTTTTTTCTGGCTTGGAGAATTTTGAGCATTACTTTGCTAGCATGTGAGATGAGTACAATTGTGTAGTAGTTTGAACATTCTTTGGCATTGCCTTTCTTTGGGACGATTAAGATTAGCCCTGTTAATAGGCTTTGATTAATCTCAGAATGTATAAGTTTAATTTTTAGACATGGTATGACTGGTGAACTCTTAGATCTTAATTTGGGGAGATGCAGGAAAGTGATAGTGATTTTTGTGGAGAGAGATGTTGTGCTAAATGAAGCAATTTGTCCAGTGTTACTTTTACAAGGTGACTAGCAAACTTTGGAGAAGGGAAGTGATGTATAGAGGCTTTGCTGTAGCAGTTCATCAGCTAAGTGCACATCCACTTTCCCCTGAATATTGAAAGTATAAATAAACAACTGATATCAACTACTCCATTCCCAGGATCCTAAGACCCTATGGAATTAGAATATACATATTTAAGGAGGAGAAACATTTTCGTTTGAGATCTAGGATAATGAAGAGTTGTGATGGAAATTGGATTTATAAGAAGTAAGAATATACATTAATTAGGGTCTTTGTGGAAAATAGTTGACTCCTACAAAGTGGGTAATTTTCAGAGAGTTTAAATAAAACTAAATGTATAAAGGTATAGACAGGATATCCAGAAATGACCGGGGATAGTGTGGTATCCTCAGGCTACTAAGGAATGAGGGCAGTGCCTGTCCATCCCTGGGTCTGAATGAGCAGGTAATAATCACAATTGAGAGGAAACAGAGAGAGGGAGAGAATGGGTTGGAGGGGGGAAGAATGACTTTGGTCAAAGTCAAAGGATGGCGGGAATATAAACTGGTATAGCCATTATGGAAAGCAGTATGGAGAGTCCTTAAAAAAAAACACACACACACACACACCTAAAGAAATAACTACCATATAATTCAGCAACTCCACTTCTGATATATATCTGAAGGAAATGACATCAATGTAATCATATCCCTATGTCACTGCATCATTATTCACAGTAAGGAAGATATGGAAACAGCCTAAATGGCCATCTATGGGTAGATGGATAAAGAAATGTGGTATATTGGAATATTATACAATGGATTACTATTCAGCCATGAAAAAGAAGGAAATCCTATCATTTGTGACAAACTGGATGATTCTAGAGGACATTATGCTAAGTGGGATAAACCAGACACTGAAAGACAAACTTTTTTTTTTTAATATAGAATGCTTCACGAATTTGCATATCATCCTTAGGCAGCGGCCATGCTAATCTTCTCTGTATCATTCCAATTTTAGTATATGTGCTGCCAAAGTGAGCACGACAAACATCATTTAATCTTACTTGTATATGGTATCTAAAATAAACTTACTCAGAAAAAGAGGGTAGAACTGTGGTTGTCAGGGGCAGGAGGGTAGGGTAAACGGGGAGATACTGGTCAAATAGTACTAAATTTCACTTATGCAAGATGAAAAAGTTTTCAAGATCTGATGTTCAGCATGGTGACTGTAGTTAATAATACTGTATCACATATTTGAGAGTTGCCAAGAGAATAGACCTTAAGTGTTTTCACCATACACGCACACAGAGTAAATACATGAGGTGATGCATAGGTAAATTCACTTGATTGGGGGAATCATTTCACAACATATACATATTTCCAAAGATCATGTTGTGAACCTTAAGTTTTTTTTGGAAAAAATATTCATACGTTTTTTGGCTGTGATGGGTCATTTTTGCTGCACACGAGCTTTCTTTAGTTGCAGTGAGCGGGGCTACTCTTCAGGTGGCGCGTGGGCTTCTTGTTGCGATGCTTCTCTTGTCGGGGAGCACAGGCTCTAGATGCACAGGCCTCAGTGGTTGCAGCACATGGGCTCAGTAGTTGTGGCTGTCAGGCTCTGCTGCTGTTGCTGCTAAGTCACTTCGGTCATGTCCGACTCTGTGCGACCCCATAGATGGCAGCCCACCAGGCTCCCCCGTCCCTGGGATTCTCCAGGCAAGAACACTGGAGTGGGTTGCCATTTCCTTCTCCAATGCATGAAAGTGAAAAGTGAAAGTGAAGTTGCTCAGTCGTGTCCAACTCTTAGCGACCCCATGGACTGCAGCCTACCAGGCTCCTCCGTCCATGGGATTTTCCAGGCAAGAGTACTGGAGTGGGTTGCCACTGTCAGGCTCTAGAGCACAGTAATTGTGGCACAGTAATCCCAGCTGTTCCTCGGCATGTGGGATCCTCCCGGACCAGAGATCAAACCAGTGTCCCCTGTACTGCAAGGCGGATTCTCAACCACTGGACCACCTGTGCACCTTAAATTTATACACTGTTTATTTGTCAATCATATTTCAATAAAGCTGGGGAGAAATGTCAAAGGATGTTGCCAGAGTTGGGCAAGTCTGCAAGGAAAGGAAGAGATAAATGCCCCGATCTCGCTCTTTTTCTTTCCTGATCCCCACCAGTGGTCCAGTAAGAACCCAGTGAGAAGCCAGAGAGCAGAGGAGACACTTATGTGCTCCAAAGAGGTAATGGTATACCAGGCATTTTTGACACCCAGAACAGATAATTTTTAATACCCTTACCCTTGCTTATATAGGACAAAATTATTTTCAACAATAACCATGTGAATAATCAATCATAATTATTGATTCACCCTTAAGTTTTATAATAAATATAGTTAACAATTATTCATAAAAGTAATAATTTTAAAGTTTAAATTCAGTAAAATATTTCATGTATTAACTTTGCATTTATCAAACAAAACAGTATAATTGCACTGTTTTACTGCTTTAAATTTTAAGCATGAGTTAAAAATTCCATGTGATCAAACAGAATGGCAGAATTTATGTCACTCAAGTTTTAATTTTTCCTCTTGACAATTGCTTTTTCTAATTTGCTGTTTAAATGAGATATGTAGTACTCTGGGGGGCTGGAGGCAAGAATTGCTCTTGTAATAGCACATACCACTGACTCTGGACCCCTAAAATTTACTCTGGAAAGAAGTACCTCTCGCCGGATCTCTGTGTGTCAGGGCTGGAAGCTGATTGGATTAACTTCTATGTAGAATAAAATGTTTATTAAAGAAAGGTAGTGGGAGAGAGAATTTGAGGCCCACAAACCTATTATTAAAACTGTCGCAATTCTTGGTTTTAGATTTTTAGCCATGTGTTAATAAAATGCTGATTGGCTTTTGGTTGATTTATTCTTATTGTCAAATTTTCCAATTTTCCACAAACAATTCATCTCCTTATTGCCTGCACCAGACTTCCCTGGTGGCTCAGACAGTAAAGAATCTGCCTACAGTGTGGGAGACCTGGGTTCGATCTCTGGGTTGGGAAGATCCCCTGGAAGAGGGCATGAAAACCCACTCCAGTATTCTAGCCTAGAGAATCCCCATGGACTGAAGAGCCTGGCAGGCTCTTCAGTCCATGGGGTCTCAAAGAGTTGGACACGACTGAACGACTAAGCACACATTGCCTGCACCAGGGAGCAGGGCAGGAAGTCGGTCCAGAGAGGCAGCAGAAAGGCATCTTGCTCAGAACATTAAGTTAAGAATCGAGAGCTTTCTAAGCCAGAAGGAGTGAACTCTTCCGTTCTTGCTACCTGTCTTGCATTGGTATTCTGCTCCTTGTGTGTCTACATGAGATTGTCATGCATGTTAGCCTCCTGTTACAGATTTTGTGAGAGCTGTGTATTTGAGGTGAGTGGCTGAGTGGAGTGAAGACAACAAAAATGGAGGAAAGACCCATGGTTCTGTATAACAAATGAAAACCGTAGAAACTCTTTTTGCTGAAAGACTGCTTCCTGGAGCTTTTGGGAAATGCTGTCCTGGGGCATAATCTCCTTCCCTGAGAGTCTCCATCTCAAGTGCCTCCCGTTTTCCTGCCTTCCTCTTCTTCCTGGCTCTATAAGTTGCTGTTTGCTTTCGCCTTCTTTCTTGGCTTTTTCTCCCCACTCTCTTCTTGGCTACCTCTGTTTCCTTCTTCTTTCTTCATGGGACCAGACATGAATCTACTCTGGGAACTTTTAGTAATCTATGGAAAGGTTGTTAAACACTTCATGTCAGATGTTCAGTTGCTTAGTAACTCAAAGGACTCCTGCCAAGTTTATGTTCAGAGAATTAGACAAACCATGCAGCCCCCACTGTTTCCGGGCCTGGGCAGCATAAGTTTGCCAGCTCAGCTCTGTGTGAGGAGATGGCCACTCAGGCACCGAGGAGAGCCTTAGCCACCACAGAGCACAGAGCATGGGAGCAGAGGCTGAGCCCCCCTGGCCAGGCCTGGACAGGCACCTGGGAGGCTGACCCTCACAGAGGTGCGGGCACCAGTGTAGAGCCACAAACCTAAGTTACCACTGCATGTCAGTGAGGTGGTTTGAGATTGTCTCAGAGTGTCTCTACTTCTTCCTTCGTTCTTTTTTATGATCTCTCATTCGCATTTTGCTTCCAGGTAGTTTTCAGGAAGCCCATAGTTTGAGATTTAGAGACTTAATAAATGGTACCAGCTAACCTCAGAGCAATGGCAACTCCACAGAAACACAAAAACCAAACAAATAAACTCTCCTAGGATCCTGGGTTATGAGATACCCCTGGAGCAAGTGAGGCTTCCATAGTGGGGGTAGGATGAATCTGGGCAAAATATTTGGTTTAATGCCTATTAGGAGCTGAGGCAGAAAATCCTCAAGGTCCTGAAAAGAATTCCTTGCAGGACTGCAGAGGATACCTCCTGTCAGATAATGTGCAGAGAAGTGCCAAAAGAGTAGGCTTACTCTGGGTGGTGTCAGGTACCTCTAGTACCTGTGTAAATCACTGGCCTCGTAACTCCCCCAAACTGTAATACAGGAGAGGAGGAGGGCGAGGAAAAGCTTCTCAAAAAAGAGGAGCTGCCACTGCATGAGTAAGAATTAGTATTTGGCACACCAGAGCTAGCAGTGGGGATTGGGTAGGGAAGCAGGATCTTCTCCAAGACTGGCTGGCTGGGAGCCGGGATTAATCAAGTGGAAATGTACAGGGAAGGAGGGGAAAAGAACAGAATTCTACTGCAGGGTACAATGAAAATTTTAATGAGTCTTCAGCTGTTACATTATCTTATAAAAGTAGTATCATTCCAAATTTAGCTCTGAAATGATTGACTTGAATAGGGCTGGAGACTTAAAAATTATTACAAAAAAGAAGTGGTCTCAGATTAACAAAATTATTTTTGCTAATAAAATACTAAAAACTTTTCAGTGTTCAGAGTAAGACAGGATGGTTTTGGTGATGGTTTTAACTGTTGGGAGCTCATTTGATTTTCACTTAAGTGGATGAGAAAACTCTCTAAAGATAAGAATGAGAACTTGGGCGTCTGCTATATAGTTTTTCCTAAGAATACAGGTAAATTGAGTGTGACTTGATTTTAGCCTCTTTTCTTAATCAAAGATATTAATTATTCTCTGCTATAGTGTAAAGTATCTCCAAATGGGTGTATGAGATGAGGAAGATGACCTTTATGCCTCTCCAATAGTCTCTGAGTAGAAATAAGCATCACTCCTTGATGAATGGATATTGGTGAAGGGTAGAGGCTCAGTTAAGTCCGTGGAGAGAGGATGATGCTGGTGAAGGCTGCATGATTAGTTGATAAATGGATCAAAGACAAGGAGTCCATCCCTTTTGAAAATGCTAACTAGGTGACATTGGGTGTGTTTGAAAGGAGTTAGGGGTATGGAATCAGCGAACTGAAATGGAACTGAAATGGGTGAATTAACTCAGATGACCATTATATCTACTACTGTGGGCAGGAATCCCTCAGAAGAAATGGAGTAGCCATCATGGTCAACAAAAGAGTCTGAAATGCAGTACTTGGATGCAATCTCAAAAATGACAGAATGATCTCTGTTGGTTTCCAAGGCAAACCATTCAATATCACAGTAATCTGAGTCTATGCACCAACCAGTAATGCTGAAGAAGCTGAAGTTGAACGGTTCTATGAAGACCTACAAGACCTTTTAGAACTAACACCGAAAAAAGACGTCCTTTTCATTATAGGGGACTGGAATGCAAAAGTAGGAAGTCAAGAAACACCTGGAGTAACAGGCAAATTTGGCCTTGGAATACGGAATGAAGCAGGGCAAAGACTAATAGAGTTTTGCCAAGAAAATGCACTGGTCATAACAAACACCCTCTTCCAACAACACAAGAGAAGACTCTACACATGGACATCACCAGATGGTCAACACCGAAATCAGATTGATTATATTCTTTGCAGCCAAAGATGGAGAAGCTCTATACAGTCAGCAAAAACAAGACCAGAAGCTGACTGTAGCTCAGACCATGAACTCCTTATTGCCAAATTCAGACTTATATTGAAGAAAGTAGGGAAAACCACTAGACCATTCAGGTATGACCTAAATCAAATCCCTTATGATTATACAGTGGAAGTGAGAAATAGATTTAAGGGCCTAGATCTGATAGATAGAGTGCCTGATGAACTATGGACTGAGGTTCGTGACATTGTACAGGAGACAGGGATCAAGACCATCCCCATGGAAAAGAAATGCAAAAAAGCAAAATGGCTGTCTGGGGAGGCCTTACAAATAGCTGTGAAAAGAAGAGAAGCGAAAAGCAAAGGAGAAAAGGAAAGATATAAATATCTGAATGCAGAGTTCCAAAGAATAGCAAGAAGAGATAAGAAAGCCTTCTTCAGTGATCAATGCAAAGAAATAGAGGAAAACAACAGAATGGGAAAGACTAGAAATCTCTTCAAGAAAATCAGAGATACCAAAGGAACATTTCATGCAAAGATGG
>NW_011494814.1:1512206-1513411 GCF_000754665.1 Bison bison bison | reverse complement strand
AATCAGAGATACCAAAGGAACATTTCATGCAAAGATGGGCTCGATAAAGGACAGAAATGGTATGGACCTAACAGAAGCAGAAGATATTAAGAAGAGATGGCAAGAATACACAGAACTGTACAAAAAAAGATCTTCATGACCCAGATCATCACGATGGTGTGATCACTCACCTAGAGCCAGACATCCTGGAATGTGAAGTCAAGTGGGCCTTAGAAAGCATCACTACAAACAAAGCTAGTGTAGGTGATAGCATTCCAGTTGAGCTATTTCAAATCCTGAAAGATGATGCTGTGAAAGTGCTGCACTCAATATGCCAGCAAATTTGGAAAACTCAGCAGTGGCCACAGGACTGGAAAAGGTCAGTTTTCATTCCAATCCCAAAGAAAGGCAATGCCAAAGAATGCTCAAACTACCGCACAATTGCACTCATCTCACACGCTAGTAAAGTAATGCTTAAAATTCTCCAAGCCAGGCTTCAGCAATACGTGAACCGTAAATTTCCAGATGTTCAAGCTGGTTTTAGAAAAGGCAGAGGAACCAGAGATCAAATTGCCAACATCTGATGGATCATGGAAAAACCAAGAGAGTTCCAGAAAAACATCTATTTCTGCTTTATTGACTATGCCAAAGCCTTTGACTGTGTGGATCACAATAAACTATGGAAAATTCTGAAAGAGATGGGAATACCAGACCACCTGATCTGCCTCTTGAGGAATTTGTATGCAGATCAGGAAGCAATAGTTAGAACTGGATGTGGAACAACAGACTGGTTCCAAATAGGAAAAGGAGTACGTCAAGGCTGTATATTGTCACTCTGCTTATTTAACTTGTATGCAGAGTACATCATGAGAAATGCTGGACTGGAAGAAACACAAGCTAGAATCAAGATTGCTGGGAGAAATATCAATAACCTCAGATATGCAGATGACACCACCCTTATGGCAGAAAGTGAAGAGGAACTCAAAAGCCTCTTGATGAAAGTGAAAGTGGAGAGTGAAAAAGTTGGTTTAAAGCTCAACATTCAAAAAAAAAAAAAAAAAGCTCAACATTCAGAAAACGAAGATCATGGCATCTGGTCCCATCACTTCATGGGAAATGGATGGGGAAACAGTGGAAACAGTGTCAGACTTTATTTTTTTGGGTTCCAAAATAACTGCAGATGATGACTGCAGCCAGAAATTAAAAGACGCTTACTCCTTGGAAGG
>NW_011494814.1:1489713-1512054 GCF_000754665.1 Bison bison bison | reverse complement strand
AGAGTCCCTTGGAATGCAAGGAGGTCCAACCAGTCCATTCTGAAGGAGATCAGCCCTGGGATTTCTTTGGAAGGAATGATGCTAAAGCTGAAACTCCAGTACTTTGGCCACCTGATGCGAAGAGTTGACTCATTGGAAAAGACTCTGATGCTGGGAGGGATTGGGGGCAGGAGGAGAAGGGGACGACAGAGGATGAGATGGCTGGATGGCATCACTGACTCAATGGACGTGAGTCTGAGTGAACTCTGGGAGTTGGTGATGGACAGGGAGGCCTGGTGTGCTGCGATTCATGGGGTCACAAAGAGTCGGACATGACTGAGTGACTGAACTGAACTGAACTGAACTGAAAGACATTTTGATTGTTGTCACTGGACAGGTGGAAGTGCTACTGGCATCGGGTGGTGAACATGCTACAATGCACAAGTCAGCTCTTTATTATACAATATTGTGCTGTGCTCAGTTGCTAAGTCATGTCCTACTGTTTGCAACCCCCAAGGAATTTGCAGCCCGCCAGGCTTCTGTGATTATGGGTTTTCCAGGCAAGAATACCAGATTGAGTTGCCATTTGCTTCTCCTGGGAATCTTCCCAACCCAGGGATTGAACCCATGTCTCCTGTGTCTCCTGCATTGGCAGGCAGATTCTTTACCACTGTACCACCTGGGAAGCCATAATAAAGGATTATCTGGCCCAAAATGTAAATAATAGCAAGGTAGAAGAATCCTGCTATAGAGTGATGTTTACTGATGAACTAACCTCCCTCAATAATATCTTTCAGTCTTTCCTTCAGATCTGATCAGATTCCAATCTCCTGACTGAAGTTAAGGTCATGCTGATAGCATTTTGAGATCTGAGTGGAATAGATGAGATCTAAATATTAAATAAGTGTATTATTTAATATAAGTATATTAAATATAAATATAAGCTTAAAATTCTTCAGTTTAGGGTATGGTACCCCTGCCAAAGGACAATTCTATGGCCCTGGGGCCATAGAATGTTCAAGCTACTGTACAGTTGCACTCATTTCACATGCTAGCAAGGTAATGCTCAAAATCCTTCAAGCTAGACTGCAGTGGTATGTGAACCAAAAATTTCCAGACGTGTAAGATCGGTTTAGAAAAGGCAGAGGAACCGGAGATCAAATTGCAAACATCTGATGAATCATAGAGAAAGCAAGGGAATTCCAGAAAAAAACATCTGCTTCATTGACCGTGCTAAAGCCTTTGACCGTGTGGATGGATCACAACAAATTGTGGAAAATTCTTAAAGAGATGGGAGTACCAGACCACTTTACCTGCCTCCTGAGAAACCTGTGTGCAGGTCAAGAAGCAGCAGTTAGAACCTTACATGAAACTGACTGGTTCAAAGTTGGGAAAGGTATACATCAAGGCTGCATATTGTCACCCTGTTTATTTCACTTCTATGCAGAGTATATCATGTGAAACATTGAGCTGGATGAATCACAGGTTGGAATCAAGATTACCAGGAGAAATGCCAACAACCTCAGATATGCAGATGATACCATTCCTATAGTAGAAAGTGACAGACCTTTAATTATTCTTTCTGTAAAGAGCCTCTTGATTACAGTGAAAGAGAAGAGTGAAAAAAGTTGGCTTAAAATTCCACCTTAAAAAACGAAGATCATGATATCTGGTCCTATCACTTCATGACAAATAGAAGGGGGAAAAAGTGGAAGTAGTGACAGATTTTATTTTCTTTGGGTCCAAAATCACTACAGAGAGTGACTACAGCCACAAAATCAAAAGATGCTTGTTCCTTGGAGGGAAAGCAATGACAAACCTAAGCAGCATATTAAAAAGCGGAGATATCACTTTGCCAACAAAGGTCCATATAATTAAAGCTGTGGTTTTTCCAGTAGTTATGTACATATGTGAGAGTTGGACCAGAGAGAAGGCTGAGTGCCAAAGAATTGAAGTTTTTAAACTGTGGTGCTGGAGAAGACTCTTGAGGATCCCTTGGACTGCAAGGAGATCAAACTAGTCAATCCTAAAAGAAATCGGTCCTGAATATTCATTGGAAGGACTGGTGCTGAAGTTCCAATACTTTGGCCACCTGATGTGAAGAGCCAGCTCATTAAAAAAGACCCTGATGCTGGGAAAGATTGAGGGCAGGAGGAGAAAGGGTGACAGAAGATAAGATAGTTGGATGCTATCATCAACTCAATGGACGTGAGTTTGAACCAACTCTGGGAGACTGTGAAGAACGGGGAGCCTGGTGTGCTGCAGTCCGTGAGGTCACAAAGAGTTGGACAGACTGAGCGACTTAACAACAATAGACTCAGAAACTAGTTTAAGAGTACAGAGACTTGATGAGGTATGAGATACTCTCATCTGTGCCCTGGAGATCCTTGAAGGGCCTTAGACTAGGTATTAGTCCTATGCCAGCCGCAATCCAAGAGCAAGCCTGTTGGCATAGGAACCAGGCAGGAGAAACTCTCATATGGATCGTAGGAGACCTTGAAAAGGCCCTATACATAGCTTTAGCTTCCTCCCAGCCACAGTCTGCCAGTCTGCTGACAGTCCTGGGGCTCTAGGGTCCCAGCACAGGAGACACTCCCATGTGTGCCCTTGGAGATCCTGAAAGGACCCTTTACTCTAGTGCCTTTACGGTCTGCCAGCAGTTTTGCCGGCATGGAGATCAGGCAGCAGGCCCTGTTGTCCAAACTCTTGGAGATCCTAAAAGGGTCCTATACTTGGCTTTAGTACCTCTACTCACAGTCAGGGATCAGAGCAGCTTGCTCAGGGACCTGGTGGAAGACTTATCTATGCTTGCAGAGACAGGTCTGCCGAGTTCAGTTTTGGCTCTGGAAACTGAAACAGTCCTGGGGCTTACTTTTGGCCTCTCTCAGCCGAGGTTCACGATAGGTCCTGCCCACATAGGGACCCATCCAATGACCAGGTGGCAATCTTCCTAGAGACCACACCTGCCACACACCTGTAATAGGTTCACTGTCTGAAGACCCCACTGTGGATTCAGAAGTGAACAGTTGTCTGAACACTACTTACTCAATATACTTACTGAATAAGGTACTAGAGGCACCAGGCATTATCCACATCCACCTGAAACCCTGATAACAAGCCCACTGACCATGGATCTCACTGCATACCCAGCAAAAACCTCATAACCAGCTCTAGCCCAACATAACTGTGATTCTATAGGTTATTCCACCAACTGGAAGAATAGACAGGAGAAGATCTGTTCTTACTGAAATCAAACTATAAAGACTGAAAGAGGTGCTTGCTCCTTCAAATGTACAAAAATCAAGGTAAAGTTGCATGGATCATGAAGTGTCAGGCAATATACAACATGACCAAATAAAAATAATGAAACTCCAACCACAAAGAAATGAAGATCTATAATTTGCCTGACAAATAAATAAAAATAATCATCTTAAAGATTGCTTATCTCCACTTCATTTGGTTGTTTTTCTGAGGTTAGGTCTCATTTCTTGGTTTGGAACATAGTTGTCCATCTCCTCATTTTGCCCAGTTCTCTGTGTTTATTTCATTGTGTTGGGTAGCTTGGTTATGTTTCTCAATCTTGGAGAAGTGGCCTTATGGAGGAAGTGTGCTTTGGGGCCCAGAAACCCTCCCCTCTGGTCACCAGAGCTGTACACTCTGGGGTTGCCATCAATGTGGGACGTGTTTCCCTTCTGTTGTGCTGGAGCTGATTACAGTGGGTGCTTTGGGAGATCAGGATGGCCCCTGGTCTTATTGGCAGCAGGGTCATGCCTCATGTGGTGACTTCAGTGCCGCTGGAGGGTGGGGTAGGCTTCCTGTGCAGTGGGCTGTGTCATCTGGTGAGGGGGGCATGGAGCTGCTGCTGGCCTGCTGATGAGTGGGGCTGGGTCCCCCTGTGGCTGGTCACGCAGCCCTGAGGGGATAGGACTTGGTGTGGACCTGCTGGAGGGTGGAGCTAGGGCCCCCTGAAGCCGTGTACATGGCCTGTGGGGGAGGTGGGGCTGGTGCTTACTCGCTGGAGGGCAGAGTTGAGTCATATTTGACAAGGCAGTCAAGAATACTCAACTGGGAAAAAGTTTTTGTAGTATATGGAATAGGAGAAAATATTTGCACACCATATATTAGATAAGGAGTTAACATCTCAAATACATAAGAAACTTATACAGCTCAATAGCAACCCCCCTGAATAATCCCGTTTAAAAATGGGCAGAGAACGTGAGTAGATATTTTTCCAAAGAAGATACACAAATGGCCAACAGGTATAAGAAAAGTTGCTCTATGTTAGTAATCATCAGGGAAATACAAATCAAGACCACGATGAGCTATCACCTCACACTTATTAGAATAACTATTCTCAAAGAGACAAGTGACAGCAAATGCTGGTGAGGATGTGGAGAAAAGGCAACTGTTGTGCACTATTGATGGGAATGTAAATTGGTGTAGCTGCTGTGAAAAACAGTATGGAGGTTCCTCAAAAAACAGAACTACTATGTGATCCAGCAATCCCAGTTCTGAGTATGTATCCAGAGAAAATGAAATCACTGTCTTGAAGAGATATCTATCCTCAAGTTTATTGCAGCATTGGTCACAATATCTAGGACATGGGAAAAATCTGTGTTCATCAAGAGATGAATGGATAAATATAATGTGACATGAATGTGTGTATGTGTATGTATGTGTATATATATATAGATATAATCCATAAGAGGAAGGAAACCCTACTGTTTGTGACAACGTGGATTGACCTGAGAGCTAAGTGATAAAAGTCAGACAGAGAAAGGGAAATACTGTATGGTTTTACTTGTATGTGGAATCTGAAATAAGCCAAGCTCACAGAAATGGAAAGTAGAATGTGGCTGTTAGAGGCACTATCTTCCAGGTATAAGATGATTAAGTTCTGGGAATCTAATGGACAGTATTGTGACTATATTTAATACTAATATATCTTAAGTGATCTCACCACACATACACAAAATTGTAATTATATGAGTTGATGGGTGTATTAACTAACCTTATGTGGTTATCCTTTTGCAATACTTGTATGTCAAATCATCACATACGCTTGTGTGAATGCTTGGTCACTCAATCGTGTCCGCCTCTTTGTGACCCATGGACTGTAGCCCACCAGGCTCCTCTGTCCATGGAATTCTCCAGGCAAGAATACTGGAGTGGGTAACCATTCTCTTCTCCAGGGGATCTTCCCAACCCAGGGATCAAACCCAGGTCTCCTGTATTGCAGGCAGATTCTTTACCGTCTGAGCCAGCAGGGAAGCCCTCACATACACTTAAGTGTATACAATTTTATATGTCAGTTATATCTCAGTAAAGCTGGTAAAAAATGGAAAAATAGTACAGACTTATTCTTTATGTTCAGAGCAGTTTTTCTCCAACCTTTTCTCTTTATAGTTCAGTTGAGAAGTAAGTCCACACAGAAACTGCTAGTTCTTCCTTTCCTGGGCCTGAAGTTCCTAGAAGGGGGAGGGTCAACAAGTGTTGCCTCACTGGTTTTTCACAGCACCAAGAAAGTGTCAAAGTGAGATGCCCATTAAATACCTTTTTTCCCTTAAACTATGGTACACATAAAACTGTCAGGCCAAAATATTCCTCTGCTTTCTTATAAATCTGTCTAAATCTGTTTCCTTCATGTTACTTTGCACATTATGATGGAAGCTGAGAAAAGCCATATTCTCTCAGATGTTTGTGTTTTACATTATTTAAAAATGAAATAAAATTCCCACATTAGAGAGACTAGTTTAATTAAAGGTCATTCCAAATACTCTTGTTCTAAAAGTTGTCAGCTGTATTGATGACATATTCTGGATTGTTCATTTTCAAACCTATGAAGTAACATTTCTTGTTGAAGAAATTCATTCAAAAGACGTTAGTATCCAAATCAATGACTCATAGGGAACTGTTAATGATGACAGGATCTGGGCAAAGGGCACAATGAACAGAAGCTGTGACAGGCATAATATGTCTGAGATTCATTTGTATTTAGCTGTAAATGACTAAGTAAGACCCAAAATAGCTGTGTCATGTGATGTATGATATGATTGTGAAGTCTTAATTGAAAAATTATACAAAGATGATTTTCTGAGCTTGATGGAGAAGAAACAACTGTTTAGGAGTGTCCTGTCAATTTTAACTGTTGCTAAGAAGGAAAGATAGGAAAAATTAAAATAAAACGCTTAGTTGGCTTTAAAGCATCTGGATGACCCTGGGGTCTTGGATGGCTGCCAGATTCTCATGTGCTTGATGATAAAGTCTTATCCACGACTTACTAAGGAGAGCAAGAAGTGAAAGGTTTGGAAATGATGACCTCTCTGGGAACCTGCTGCTCTCTTCCCACAGCACAGCTAAACTTTGTTAGTGGTAAGTGATAAAATCTAAGGGCTGGAGGGTTTTTGCTTTCAACTTATTAGGCTTTAGCTCTCAAGCAGTTGGGAGACAGTATAGGTTGATCTGTTATAATATTCAGCATTTTGTCCCTTGTACTCCCTGGGATTTAGAGGAGACAACCTACATTAAAAGATAAAATATTTTTTTCCTGTTTGCTGAAGGGAATATCTGACAGAGCATCTGGTAGTATTCAATCTAAGTTTCTAGAGTCCTTAAAGGATCTGCCACGTTCTTTTTAGAGGCTTTTAAGCCATTAGCTGTTACTCAGCACTTTCTATTATTGCTATTTATTTCCTTAAGCAAGAGAATGAATAATTCATTAAGAAAAAAGCTTAAGCTTGTCCATGCCCTATGCTTTTATTGCCTACCCATACATAGTACAAGCCCATATTTATTTTTGTTCTATCTATCTCTTTTTTACTAGAAATATATATATTTTATTTTTCTTTGCAGGTCCATAGTGTAGAACTTTTATTTATTCTAGGAATTATTTTTTAAAGCAACAGTTCATGTTGGAGCAAGTCATACTTTATCAGGGATACCAATCTTCAATTTAGATGACTGGATGGACAGAAATACTTAGCAGTATTTAATAAACTTGATTCATTTTAAGCAAAACCATTGTAAAATATTTGAAAAAATTTTACCTTGCTGAAATTGTTTCTTTGAAAAGCAGATATAATACCAGACCTTTAATTATTCTTTCTGTATTAAAGAACATTCAGAGAGAGAATCTGTGATCACATCAGACCATTAAATATTAAGAGCTCTTACTGTCTCCATTAGTATTTTTAAATCTGACATTAGAATCTTCTAAAGAAAATCTTTTTTGCATGTCTGGGAAGTTAGGGTGAATAGGAAATAATAATGAATAGGAAATAATGCTTTTGAAAATCCTGGTCTTTATGAGAGTTCATCACCTGTAAAATGCCTTCTGTTGATGAAAGAATAGTACTGTGGGGTAGTTGTTTGATGTGTTCTCAGGTTGCAGCATGAATGGTACTAACAAATGTAATATTAGTTGAAAGATCTGGCTTCAGTTCATGATTTTGTATTTTAGTCTGATTCAGTTGTCGTCAGAAATAATAGTTATTCACTCTAGAACATATCTACTCATGGAACAAATAATGAAATAACCTTATTTTCAGCTTGGTCCCTTAATCTGTGGCTTTCATCATGAGATAAGGTTTAGTTATAGGAAGCACTTACTTCTTAAAGGAATTATTTGAATGAAACAAATACAACCTTATTATTGAACTGAGTCACAATAAGCATTTTGTCTTTTAAAATAGGGTGTTCTAACAGGTGGGTAGGCACAGATTTAAACTTAGCATGGTTACTGAGTGCCCCGTCCAGTGTTGTGCCATTCTCTACCCGAAACAAGCAAACAAAAGTAATCATTTTCATAGTCAAATAAGTCATATATTCCTATTCCTTATTTGGAAATTCTCAATGTACCTGAGTCTATTAAACCCCTGTCCTGCAATTAAGAAACACTTTTATTTTTTAATCTAGGTATTTTAAATTTGTATGCTTATACACAAATAGTTTAGAGTCAAGTAGCTTGGGGATTTTGGATAAACAGCAGCCTCTAGACTTTCTTTTCCATTTCCAATTCTTAGAGGCAACCATTTTCATCTGTCAGCTGATTCTTTGGTAAGTACCTTTGTCTTAGAACAATAGAATGGCATGACTACTTCCCGAGTATTTTTCTCTTATTTTTATCTATTGACTTCTCACTATGAAAGATAAGAATTTATTTAGCTTGTTTCCCCATTCCATCCCTCTCTCTTACTTTCTCTCACAGGGGCACACATGCCCATGGGTGCACACACACAATTCTTACCCCCAGTTCTTCCTGCAAAAACATGTTGTGACTTGGATTACATCAACATTTAGTGTTATTATTAAGAATATGTAAATGCAATTTTTAGCTAAATCACATAGAATAATATAATTCCTATTCTATTTTATACACCTTTTAATTTTTTTCTAGAGTTTATTGTTATTATTTGCTTAGTTTTCTGTGTCTCTAATTCAATCTCCAGTGCTCCGCTAGATCGACAAATCTCTTCTTATTGTGTTCATTTGCACAGGTTTTCTTTCATTGTCATCTGTTTGGAGAAGTCTTTTTGAGAGCCTTCTGACCTGGTCCAATCTGGATTGGATGCCTTCCTTGCCCTGGTATATGGCTGGCATCCTTAAATTTCTCCTCTTTACCACCCTGGGGTGATAGGTTTCCTGTTTGTTGCATCCTTTAACTTCCTCTTCCTTGGTTACCTCTTTGTTTTGGTGGAGTACCTACCAAAGAGACTGGTTATCTCTTGAGAAAAGTGTGTGGGAGGTTTCTTTTCTTGTGAACTTAAATGTGAAGAGACTAGTCTCTTATCGTGTCCTCACATTTGATTTTTTTTTTATCAAACTGTTTTATTCTCGGTATCCCATTATATGCTAGAGTTCTTTTTTCTTCTTGAGGAAAATAATTGTCTTCTAGTCTCCAATGTTGCTATTATGGAAAAACTCACTTCTGCCTGTCTCTTCCATTCTCAATAATCTTCTTCACTTTTGGCATTGCTGAGTGTGTGGTTTTTACCACACAAAACAACTCAGTGATATCAGCTGGGTGTCTTGTAATTTAACTTAGTGCTGGCATTGTCTGCCTGAATATAGTATCAGATTCCACATGTTAAGGGCTCAGCCCACAGGACTGTCCCCTTCTCGCTACTCACTTCAGGTGCCAGTTCCAAATCCATATTGTCTTCCTGTGCATCTGACTGACTGGCTATAAGACAATCCCTTCCTCAGGTTAATTAGTTAGAACCACTCACAGAACTGAGGAAAACAGGTTACTTATTATATTATCATTTTGTCACAAAGGTTATTGAAGAATACGAGTGAACAGCCAGATAAAGAGATACACAGGGCAAAGTCCAGAGGGTCCTGAGCACAGGAGCTTCTGTCTCTGTGGAGTTTGGGATGTACCAGCCACCTAGCCTGTGGATGCATTCTTGTTCACCAATCTGGTGGCTCTCCAAAGCCTGTCCTTTTGGGTTTTTATGGAGCTTTATTGCACAGTCATGATTAATTAAATCATAGGCGTTAGTGTTTGATTCAACCTCTAGCCCCTCTCTCCCCCTTAGAAGTTGGGGGGGGGGTGGGGCCAAAAGTTCCAATGTCTTAATCTGGTTGGTTTCCCTGGCAATCAGCCCTCATCCTTTCTGAAAGTTACCTCATTAACGTAAATTCAGGTGTGGTTGAAAGGGACTTTTAAGAATAACAAGACACTCCTTTCACCATTATGGCTCTGGAGCTAGTTCAGGAAGAAGGACAAAAGAACAAATATTATAACGAAAGATGATATCTTTGCTATTGTGCTTTGGACATTCCCAGAGTTTTAGGAACTCTATGCCAGAAATGGGGATAAAGACAAAATAGATATTCTTATTATAAATCACAATATCATAGTTACTATTAAGATCTAAATTAATCTAATTTATAATTCTTTGTATATGCCTCTACATTTAACCCAAATCTTATTTTCCTAGTTTTCTGGATTTCAATAAAGTGTCCTGTTGTGTGTTTATTTTCATACACTGAGTGGGTCTTCTTACTCATGTCCTTCATTTTCTTATAAGATTTTATTAATGATATTTTCCTTTCTTTTTCATTTCATCTTCAGGGACTCCTATTCTTGGACCTCTTGGATTGGTCCCTGATTGTCTTCCTCTCCTAATTTCTGTCTGTTTATCTTTTGCTTTACTTTCTGTGAGATTTCCTCAACTTTATTTCCAGCCATTATATTAAGATTTCTCTTTCTGCTATCATGTTTTTATTTTTCCAAATTTTTCTTTTTTCTATACATTTTTTAAAATAAAATTCTGTTCTTGTTTCATGGATACGATATCTTATCTCTGATAATTTTTATTTTTAACCAAATCATCTTCTCCTCGCATAGTCTGTTTCCTCCAGGTTGAAGTTTTTTATTTGCTTCCTTTGGGACTGTTATCCAAATTAGAGTTTTTCCTTAATTTCTGCTAGTCCTTAACTGCCTGATCATATTTAGGAGTAGGAGACTAGAAAGCTGATTGAATCTCAGAATGTGTGGGTAGGCCTGAATGTCATTGTATGGTGATCTGGATGTGCCAGATTTTTTATTGTATCTTCTTGGACTGATCAAATCTACTTGTGGGGGTGGGGGAGGTGTCTCTAGTCTCCTAAATGGAGGATGAAGGCTTTGGAGAGTCTAGTTGCTGAGGAGGACTCGGGGTCTCAGCACTCCAAATGCCTGTTAACTCAATTCCCCTATTTTCAAGGTACTGCTATATTCAACTGCCCAGAGCCCCTAAGTCCAGAGATCCTTTGATTCTTTCTGAAGAATAAACATCTAGAACTGGAGTGAGTGCAACTACCCAGCAACACAGAGTAAGGAAAGACCTAAAATTCTAATGTCTCTAAACATTTTTCAATCAGAATTAATCTTCTCAACATAGCATTGCTCCATTACCCACAGTTAGGCGAAACTTGAGGTTAAGGGTACAGTTCTTCAAGACTGTCCAGTTTGCCCAAGATTTCTGACATGAGCTGTGGGTTCTGGGGTCCCCAGGACTGTCCTCACTCAGACCAGATAATGATAAATTTGGAGATTCTCACAGACTCCTTTAGATTGTATAATTCGATAGATCAACTCACAGAACTCAGGAAAGCACTATACTTATGATTTTAGTTTTATTCTAGCAGAAGGGTGCAAATCAGAACCAGCCAAAGGAAGAAACATAGGGTGGAATCTGGGACTGGGAAATTTCCAAATACAAAGCATCCATGTCCTTAGGGATGCATTACCTCTTGTGCTTGGTGTATAACCGTACTCACGGAGTATCACCCACTTGGGAAGTGTGCTTGAGCTTCAGTGTTGATAATTCTTGTTGGGGCTTCATTACTTAGGCATAAATGATTGCCCATATGGTTGCTCAAGGCCCCAACCCTCTAATTGCATTAATGGTCTTTCTGTGTGGTTAGCTCCCATCATGCATCACCTTGTTAGTGTAGACTATCAGGTGTTGTCTGAGGGCCCACCATGAACAACAAAAATAATCCTATCGCTCAGGGAATTCTAGAAGTTTAGAGGCTACCTCTCAGGAGTTGGAACAAAGGCCAGACTTTTCTTGGGTAAAGTTAATTTTTCACTAAATACTTTTCCATCCCCAATGCCAGAGGTATCTTGGCTCCACCAATTTCAAAATACTTAAAGAATTCTATGGTAAAATCAGGTTTGTTCTTTACTCTCTGTGCCACTGGTTTAGGATTTTGTTTTCTTGGGTTGGCTGAGGCATTTATCATTTATTCATTTGATTTTCAGCTGCTAAAAATATTACTGTTTTTCCTCCCATTCTTGAGTGTTTATACTTAAATTTCAAACCAAAACCCCACTGCAGTAGTGTTAGAGGTTTCTGCTGCTGCTAAGTCGCTTCAGTCGTGTCCAACTCTGTGCGACCCCATAGACGGCAGCCCACCAGGCTCCCCTGTCCCTGGGATTCTCCAGGCAAGAACACTGGAGTGGGTTGCCATTTCCTTCTCCAATGCATGAAAGTGAAAAGTGAAAGTGAAGTCGCTCACTCATGTCCGACCCTCAGCGACCCCATGGACTGCTGCCTTCCAGGCTCCTCCGTCCATGGGATTTTCCAGGCAGGAGTACTGGAGTGGGGTGCCATTGCCTTAGAAGGAGCCAAATTAGATACATATATTCAGTTGGCTGTTCCTTTGCAGAAATTGCCCAGCATTCTTTCAGTTTGTCAGTGACAACTTTTTGTAGAATTCATACTAGTACCTGGTAAATAAACACTAAATTAGCAAACATTTCTATATTGCTTCATTAATAGAGATAACTGACTAATTTAGGCTTCAGAATCTTTAAAGACAACTTTTCTTTTAGGGTTCATTTCCTTTCTACTTTATACATTGAGGACACAAAAGATAAATAGCCTCTTATCACTTATTGATTGGGGATGAGAATATTGGGATAGAGGAGGAGATTTAACTTCAATATTATCTATTTTTATAATGTTTGAATTACTGTTACTTTTTAATTAGTTAAAAAATTTTATAATAAGAAAAAAGTAAAACATTGCATGAAATAATCCCCCAAATTTTTCCACTTCAGATATATGATGCTAGGGTTAATAGAGAGCTAAAAATGGGGAACTCTTTTATATTTAATGGAGTAGGTAGAACAGAGCACAGAACTCCTTTAATCACTCTGATCTAAAAGTTAGACTTGTAGCTTTCTGTCTCAATCAGTCTCTCTTTCTGATTTTTATGGGGTATAAAGAAATTTTTAATATTACATTTTATATTGATGAAGTTTGCCTGGAAAAGATGTTGATTCCCTCATAATGCTTCTTTCTCATTTAATTTTCTTGGTAAATAAGAGTTTGTATATTGATTTTTCCTGTCTCATTCTAGCACACAACTGTAATTCTCTCTCTCTTCTTTTGTAATCTTTTCAGAGTTCCTGATCCCTGTGAGATTCATTCCAAACTCCATTGTACGGTGTTCAAAGTGTTCTTATAACACGGCTGGAGCTTACCTTGTAGTCTTATCTGTTTCTGGTTCCCATTCCATCAAGCTCCCAATTCCTCTCAACACTGAATTATTTGCTGATTCTCCCCAATTCTTGATGTTGAGGTGTCTTTGTCCAAGTATTTCCCCTAGGGTGGAATTCTTTCCCCATCTCCCTTGTATTTTTGCCCATCTAAATCACACCCACTTTTACAAGCCTATCTCAAATGTTTCCCTCTTCAGGTTCTTCTTATCTTTCCTCTATCCAGGACTAATGCCACCCCACAGGGCCCCCACAGGGCTTTGTTTGCCCACATTCTGCCTATGTTAAGGGTATTAGTAGATGAGTGTGTGTGCACGTGTGTGTGTGTGTCTAAGGGGAGACTGGAGGGAGGGAAATTGTCTCCATTAATTATAATTTCCTTGGAAGTAAATCTGATGAGTTATATACACACGTAGTGCTTTATATATAGTTGATTCTCAGTAATGTCAGTTGGTTTGATATAAATCTTGTTTCATTTTCTTTGTATTAACAGCATTGACAAAAGTAATGACTATATCAATTATGTATTAGTTTTACAAATCCAGTTCTTCCCAGGACAATTTCTTGAAAAACAGAAAGATGGCTGCCTAATGCTTAAAGGTGATTATTAGCACCTGGGGTGGGGGTAAGAAATATGAATACTCATTAGCATCCCTGAGTTCAGATCCACAAATTCATGACTGTGGGCACTATTCGCAGCTGATGAGTGTTAGTGCTCCTTACCCCACCCCAAGTGGAGTGAAGTAGCCAACCAAATCTCTGAGTGACAGGAACTGACCGCTGCAGTGATGGAAGGAATTCACGGGAGGTGTGATGACTAACTGAGTCAGTCTGGGTGTCTATGCCACAGGAAGAGAATCTAATAATAGGAAGTGGGTGGGGGCAGGGCGGGAGGAAGGGTTAAGCAAGGAAGATGATTGATGAAGTGTATTATGGCTGACACAAGACCCCATGCTCTGGGTGAGGGAGTTAGCAGTGATTGAGAAGTGACTCAGGAGAGGGCTCATGGTCTGTGTGATTAGTAGGAAGTAATCAGCCATTTGCTTGAGGGGACAGTCATACACAAAGGATATATCAAAGGTAAAAGGATGGGGGAGAACATCAGTGATAACATCAAGAAGGTCTTTTAAATTATAGAAATCTGTCTGGGCCCCACTATTTACAGGCTGTATTCATCCCGCTCCCTACTCCTTAAGCCTGTGTACTTGAAGCTTGAGTTTCTTCTCACTGATATCCATTTTTAGGCTGCTCTGTTACGTAGGAGGATTAGAAAGTGAGCCTAATCTGAGGTTATCACACTGATCTCACTAAACAGTGTTACCCAGATGAGTGCTGGAGGGCTTGGGGCTGGGAGCGAAGGGCCAAGATAAAGGAGGAGTGGGTAATGACGGAAACTTCCTGAGGAACATCTTACAAAAGGCACTCTTTTTCCCCCTAAGTACAAATTTAACAATATTCTGTAGGAATTCTTTGGCTCTCCTCTTAAAGAGCTTAAAGCCACTTAAAGTTTCCCGATCCTTGACCTCACAAGAGGCTGGGGAGGTAGACAGGCAGCAAGATTTAAAACTAGCTGATGAATTAGAGCCTCATTCATCTGGGTAGGCCGAGACATTTAATTAAACCATTTATTAAGCTTGTTTTGTGTTTTCTTTGCAGAGCCCAATTCCAGAGTCCTGGAAGCGGATATAGGGTGCACCTCTTGAGTTCATTTATTTTTCCTTAATGCAGTCAAAGCATGAGAGCTAGCCATAGACAAAAACCAAAGCATTCCAGTGGAACTTTTTTTCCTCTTTCAAAATTCAGTGTCTCTATGAATAGGTTCTGTGAAGGGTAATTATGAGAATACGAAAGCAAAAAAATGAAGCAAAAGAAAAAAGGACACTTAATGATGCCTAACTTAATTTTCTCTACCTCAGCTTTGTAGCATGTCCTTTGTAGTGAGCAGATTTGTTAATTTGGCTAGACTTATGCTTTAGTCTCTCACTTGTTTTTGGGGGGAGTAAGCAGCGTACAGGAAGATTGACAGTGAGTATTTAGGTTTGGGGTTGATTTACATGATGATAAGACCACCTTTCAAACTTCAAACATGAAGATGCTCTTGTTTGGGGAAGAGCAGTTTCTTCCTAAGAAAAGAGAGAGGGCCTGAATGAATGCATTTAGCTCAAATTGACTTTGTCAACTGGTTATGTTGCTATAGTACTATTAATTATTTGTACATTTAAAAATTTATCCTGCTTTAAACTGCTTGATTTGGGGACATATGGTCTTGATTCTTCTGGACCATGCCTGGGTGTGGTCTGTCCACCCAAATACTCTTTTGCATAGTGATCCTTGTTTTGGCAATTGCCTCCTTTTTCTCAGCACCCTTATCACTGCTTGTTCGCAAAAGGCCAGCCTATGACTGCACAGGACTGGAGCTTATACATTAGCTTCCAAATAGGGACAGTGCAGTAGCCCTCTCTCTGCTGGAGATTTAGGGCACTAAGAGTGCTTGAAGCTGGTCCTCTACAGGCTCGCCAGTGTCCTGCTGGCATGAAGCAGCCCTGATAGGGGCCTTTATCTTGTTTGGCTATAAGAAGAGAACCCGAGTGGGGAGAGGAGGAGGAGCCAGGCACTTAATCCTGAAGGACCTTTAGGGACAAAAGCATTTACAGTGAGTACAGCAGCAGATTTCTGGCTTTTCTGTTCTTTTATTTAACAGAAGAAATCACAAGGGATAGGAGAAAGACGTGGGCAGTTTTGATGCGTGTGTAGCTGCGTTTTTTGCTTCCTACTTTGGTCAAAGAACACACTCCTTATTTAAATGTCTTATTCATGTTGAATATATTCTGCTAACGTCAGGTTTCGACTGAAAACTTGTGGACTGTCAGGGAGGTCCTGAGCAGCAGCAGTCCTTGTTAGTGAGCAATCCATGGCATGTTTCTTCAGTTTCTGTAGGATGAGAAATAGAGTGTGGTGAGAAAAACCTTCCCACAAAAAATTTTTTTTAAAGTTTTAAAATCCTTACTGCTTTTGCCTTTTGCATTTTAAATGTTGAATCTTCTATGGATTTGTGGAAAGGAAAAGATTTGATCTATGTTATTTTTAACAGCAGCTGGGATAAAGGTGGTATTATCTCTAATGCTGGAAAGGTGACCACAGATAAGCATTTGATGGGGGAGGGGAACAGGAGGTCATTGGGTTCCAAAAAACTGGTTGATCACTCCTCTCGTACAGCTTTAGAGCCAGAGTTATAACTGCGTAGGTATCCGTATATACTTGAATCAGTGCTTCATTTGCATCTTCAGAAGTTGTGGTCTATTGACTTCCCCCCACGCCCCCTCAAATTTATCTGTGACTGGAAAGGAATCTTATTGCATGAACCCCTGTAAAAGAAAAATACAAAACTTAGAATTTGAAAGGATGTATAGAGTTGTGCTGAATTTCCTACTATTTGTTTGCATTCAAATAGAGTAATTAATTTGATGGCAAAGCAAGCTTGAGTAGTTGAGATAAGGGCAGGAAAAATGCACATGAAGATTGTTATTGTAGATCTCTACAATATGAGGCAGTTTTCCTTTAAGTACTAATTTGTCTTGGAAATCAGATGTAATTTTGTGAAAATCAGAAATAGAGGGTGGTTATCCATGGGTGGTACATTTAGTTGTGAACTACTGGAATTGAAAATTAAATGTTTATTGTAATTAGTTCCCATGAAAATGGGTAATTAATCAATTTTATGCCACTTCCTGGGCTTGCTCTGCTGTTATGACACATACGGTATTCCTTTCCCAGGGGCAAAGCTGGTATGTGAGGGAAAGCAAATAGACAGAAGTTGAAATATACTTCAAGTAAAGTATTGCTTTGCTTTACTGGGTTATGGGAATTCTCTTTACAGTTTGATCAATTAAATATAGAAACATCCCATGCAGGTTGAAATTTTTTGAAAAGTGTTAGTGGCTCAAGTATGTCCGACTCTTTGCAACCCCATGGACAGTAGCCTGCCAGGCTTTACTGTTC
Organism: Bison bison bison; assembly: GCF_000754665.1. Taxonomy (NCBI): domain Eukaryota; kingdom Metazoa; phylum Chordata; class Mammalia; order Artiodactyla; family Bovidae; genus Bison; species Bison bison. The sequence continues at coordinate 1,495,079 of NW_011494814.1, read as the reverse complement.
ATGAAATTCTCCAGGCAGGAATACTGGAGTGAGTAGCCATTTCCTTCTCCTGGGGATCTTCCTGACCCAGGGATCGAATCTGGGTCTCCTGCATTGCAAGCAGATTCTTTAACATCTGAGTCACAGGGTAGATACAGGAAAATTTTGCTTTTGCAGCTTGATTATAAGGTTTCTTTGCCCGTTACTTGTGTGTGATGCACATAAGGTGTTAATACATTTTTCTTTAATGTTTTTATTTGTTTTAATCTATTCTATTTGTCCTTTACATATATAACTACATCTGTGTTATCAGTCTTAATATGCAAACTTCCAGAAGGAAGAATCTTCCATATTTATTCCTCTGAAAAGTCTTACTGACGTGTCTGGTGTAAATAATACACATTACCTGGTAGCTCAGATGGTAAAGAATCTGCCTGCAATACAGGAAACCTGGATTGGATCCTTGGGTTGGGAAGATCCCCTGGAGAAGGGAATGGCACTTCCTTCTTCACTCCAGTATTTCCACTCCAGTATTCTTGCCTGGAAAATCACATGGACAGAAGAGCCAGGTAGGCTACAGTTTAAGGAGTTGCAAAGAGTCAGACACAACTGAGTGACTGAACATAAAAAAGCTCACTCTTCTGGAGTTTTATCCCTCTCAGTGAAATTTTGATATCTTCTAATTGATTTTTCCTTAATTTCTCTCTGATTTTTCATTGTTAGTGTATATGAATACAAGGGATTTTGTGTATTACTTTTATATCCTATGACTTAATTATATTAAGTGATTAGCTCTAGTAATTTTCTAGTGGCATTTTTAAAGGCTTTTTATGTATAGTATTATGTCATCTGTAAACAGTGAGAGTTTTACTTCGTCTTTTATAAATCTGCATTCCTTTTATTTCTTTTTCTTCTCTGATGGCTGTGGCTAGGACTTCCAAAACTATGTTGAGTAATAGTAGTGAGAGTGGGTACCCTTGTCTTGTTCCTGATCTTAGAGGAAATGCTTTAAGTTTTTGGCATTGAGAATAATGTTTGCTGTGGGTTTGTCACATACGGCCTTTACTATGTTCAGGTAGTTTCTTCTGTGCCTACTTTCTGGGGAGTTTTGGGGTTTTTTTAATCATAAATGGGTATTGAATTTTGTCAAAAGCTTTCTCTGCATGTATTGAGGTGATTATATGTTTTTATCTTTCAATTTGTTAAGATGGTGTGTCACGTTGATTGATTTCCGTATATTGAAGAATCCTTGCACCCCTGGGATAAAGCCCACTTGATCACTATATATGATCCTTTTAATGTGTTGCTGGATTCGGTTTGCTAGAATTTTGTTGAAGAGTTTTGCATCTATGTTCATTAGTGATACTGGCCTATTGTTTTCTTTATTTGTGGCATCTTTGTCTGGTTTTGGTATCAGGGTGATGGAGACCTTTTCTTCTGCAATTTTCTGGAAGAATTTGAGCAGGATTCTGTTAGTTTTTTAAAAACAGTCAAGTCTAGTATTATTGTTATTTTAAAGGCTGCATGTGAGAGTGGTTAAAAATATGGGGTGTGGATTTCTCCCTCTTGCAATCAGGTGTAGGAAAGCTGTTGAAGCCTAAAACGATTCTCTAAGGCAGGTACCAATGTGATAAACTTACCTTATAACATAATATTTTGCTCTTTGCAAATAACTTTGTTTTCAAAAATTCATCTGCAAACCTCCTTATCATGTAATTTTAAAAATCAAGAAATTGGGAGAGGGAGTATGCTTTAGAAAGCTTCTGAAATAATATGTCATAAGAATAACTTATTCTTAAGGCTTTTGTCATTTCAATAAGTCCTTTTATTCCCTGTGCTCATTCCTATATGGAATGTTACATATTCCAAGTCAAACTGGGAACTTTTTTGTTTATTCCCTCTCCATGTTTATAGGTAAAATAATTTTGTTTTTGTTATTAAGTTAATCTTAAGCATATAAAGAAATATAGCTACTTTATTATAATCACATTTCATATTTTGATCAGCTGCTTTTCATCTATGGGGAAATGAGGCTATAAACTGACTTGAATGCATAGAACTAGAAAAAGACTTAGAAAAGGACAAGGAACCCATTGCCCCGAGTAGAAGTTTTTCCTGAAACTAAAAATAATGTCTATTAAAAATGTTTAAAGTATAAGATCCTGAGCTGTTATTTTATGTCAAATTGGTTACAGAAAAAAGATAAATGACATAGTTAGATCATTAGTAAACTAATCAACTTTATCTTAAAAGAAACCATGCATTTCATTGGTCAGAACTTAGCCACATGACCACAGCAAGCTCCGATGGAGGCAGGGAATGTAGTTTTAAATTCTTGGCAAATGTATACACAACTGAAAACTAGGATTTTATTATTAAGGAGTAAGAAAAGAATGGATGTTGGGGTAGGCAATACCATCAGTTTTGTGTTCCTGTTTTATGCTGAATCTTGGGTCTAGTTGGTAGAAACTCAAAGCACCTCTTTCTGTTTTTGTTATGAGCTGTGGTTTCTTAATTTAGAAAGCTGGCTTAATTTAGAAATCTTGTTTCTTCTGTGAAGTATCATTCCTTTATTTGGCAATCTTGTCTGACTTTTGCTCTCTTCTTTCCTCTTGCCTTTCAGCTGTTTTGGAAAGAAGTAAGGTTTAGACTTCTCCATGTTAACCATGAGCGTGACACTTTCCCCTCTGAGGTCACAGGACCTGGATCCCATGGCCACTGATGCTTCACCCATGGCCATCAACTTGACGCCTACTGTGGAGCAGGGTGGAGGAGAAGAGGTGATGAGAGGCATGGATCCCGACCAGCAGTACGAAAAGCCTCCCCCATTGCATACAGGAGCCGACTGGAAGATTGTCCTCCACTTACCTGAGATTGAGACCTGGCTCCGGATGACCTCGGAGAGGGTCCGAGACCTAACCTATTCAGTCCAGCAGGACTCAGACAGCAAGCATGTGGATGTGCATCTAGTTCAACTAAAGGTAAGGACGGTCTCTGGGCTCAGGTCCATTCCAAACAGAAGTCTGAAGGTGGCTGCAGTAACTAGAGCCTGAGTTCTGTAATTCTCGATGAGAAAGCATCCAAGAAGGAAATCAGAACAACAGGTTTGAAACTATTATTTTTGTAGCTAAACATGGGCAGATTTCTTTCCTGGTTTTACTTTGTGAACTGAGCACCTAAAATAAAACTGACCTCAGGGGATAATGCAGAGAAATGAGGAAAGCAGGGGGGCATTTTTGTGCGATGCCATAGAAATCAGTAGTAAAGAATAAAAATATTACAAAAGGTTTACTAAAGACTCTCATAGATTAAAAAAAAAAAAAGTCAAACCGAGCCATGGTTGTATATGTATGTGATTACTACCTCCTGTTGAAGTCCATGCTGCCTTTGTGGCAAACCATGGATTCTGGCATGGTGGGGGAGGGCAGTGTTTTCCTTTTAGAATGAGTTCTTTCATCCAGGTACAATGCATCATGCAGAACAAAGGTGCTTTTATAACAACTCATCTAAAGTTCAAACATTAAAAGAATGTGTGTAACTTCTTGAGCCCTTCAGAAGCCTGACTGTTGATAATAATGAAATGGAGATACTAGTAAAGAGTGCTATTAATAGAGATTTTGGCCTGGGGATCTCAAGATACAGGGAATCTTGCCCTCTGACGGCCTCTTCTCTCTTCCAGGTTCCCAAGGGAAATACACGCTCAGGTCAATGGTGGGCAAAAAAGCAAGGCAGATTTATAACCAATTAGGGCATTGGCCCGGAAAATCCCATGGATGGAGGAGCCTGGTAGGCTGCAGTCCATGGAGTCGCAAAGAGTCGGACACGACTGAGCGACTTCCCTTTCACTTTTCATTTTCATGCATTGGAGAAGGAAATGGCAACCCACTCCAGTGTTCTTGCTGTAGAATCCCATGGACGGAGAAGCCTGGTAGGCTGCAGTCCATGGGGTCACACAGAGTCAGACACGACTGAAGCGACTTAGCAGCAGCAGCAGCAGCAGCAGCAGCAGCAGCAGGGCATTGGCCCCAAACCCCAATGTAATTTTCTAGTCAGTTAGGTGAGATCCTAAGGAGAATTCCTCTGCCTGAACTGGTTCATATCAAATGATCTACAACCAAAGACCAAACAGATTCTTGGATCTTAATGCTTAAGTGACTTATCAGATGCAGCCATCATCGTGAGGGGAAAGGACAGTTGAGGGAGCACAGGTGCCCCAAATCCTGGAGCTGATCTAGCTCAGCCTCCTCAGACTGGCTCAGCAAATCTGGGACCCAGCTACTCCAAAAGAGAGAGTTTTCAAGAAAGGGAAGGGGAGGGGTTTTAGAGAGAAAAAAAAAAAAGGCCAGAATGCCAAGGTGTCTTGGCCTCTCCCAGGCTGAGCAGGTGGGGTGATCTTCTTTCTGTAGGTTCTTAGGAAGGAGAAAGCACCAAAAGGGTATCAGAGACAGCTGGGAACAAGCTTTACTCGAGTGCCAGCTGGCTGGTCTTCCCCCTGTGGCAGCAGAGTGTGGTGTGTCCTGCTGCACAGTCCCTTTAATCAGAGGAGCAGCCCTCTAGCTAGAGAAGGAAATGGCAACCCACTCCTGTATTCTTGCCTAGAGAATCCCAAGGACAGAAGAGCCTGGCAGGCTACAGTCCATGGAGTCGCAAGAGTCGAACACAACTTAGTGCCTAAACCACCACCACCACCAGCCCTCTAGCTCCTCCAGATTGGAGATAGAAGGAAATCGGGGGCTCCTCAGCAATCCTACTCTCCTCTGTTCCTGCTAATGTTGCACTTCTTCTGTGACTCCCATGAGGAAATGCAGGATTGAGTTTGCAAGGAAAGTTAACTGTTGCTCTCTAAAATGAGATCTTCCCAACCCAGGTATCGAACCCAGGGCTCCCACATTGCAGGAGGATTCTTTGCTGTTTGAGCCGCCTGCTGCTGCTGCTAAATTGTGTCAGTCATGTCCGTCTCTGTGTGACCCCATAGACAGCAGCCCACCAGGGAAGCCCAATTAAGCACAGAATCTTTCAGATTTACACAGAAAATGTGGTAAATGATAAATGAGAATGGGGGGATGGAAATCTCCTTAGAAGACTCCACTAAAAATGCTGCTGCTGCTGCTAAGTCGCTTCAGTCGTGTCCGACTCTGTGCGACCCCATAGACGGAAGCCCACCAGGCTCCTTTGTCCATGGGATTTTCCAGGCAAGAGTACTGGAGTGGGTTGCCATTTCCTTCTCCAATACATGAAAGTGAAAAGTGAAAGTGAAGTTGCTCAGTCGTGTCCCACTCTTTTCGACCCCATGGACCGCAGCCTTCCAGGCTCCTCCGTCCACGGGATTTTCCAGGCAAGAGTACTGGAGTGGGGTGCGCTCAGCTTTGCTACAACCGCACAAACCC
>NW_011494814.1:1455826-1489613 GCF_000754665.1 Bison bison bison | reverse complement strand
ATCATCTAAAAATGCTGCTGCTGCTGCTAAGTCGCTTCAGTCGTGTCCGACTCTGTGCGACCCCATAGACGGAAGCCCACCAGGCTCCTTTGTCCATGGGATTTTCCAGGCAAGAGTACTGGAGTGGGGTGCCATTGCCTTCTCTGACTAAAAATGCTAAGGGCGTCTAAAAACAATGTGTCAACTAACAACATTTAATTGTATCAATAGTGCATAGGTAAAAACTTAAATTTTCATTCCATATGGAACATGAAGTTTTGTATGTTAACCAGGATTTTGTTCAGTGTTGAGAAATCCCCTGTAGGGCAGTTTACTTTTTCTCATTGGAACTGCCTATTACCTTCTCACTCACTCTTCCTGCCTCCATCTAGCTCTGTCCCACTGTGTGGTCTGTCTGCCCTGCTGAGAATGGAGCCCTTGAGAGCAGGAAGTCAACACAGTGGTCACAGAGTAGTTAATAACATTTTAAGGGGTAAAGTGAAATTGTCTTATGTTAACTTAATTCTAGGAGTTCTATTATTACTTTCTTTGATGCTTAGTTTATCGGGTGACTTAACCAACAGTCTCTGAATATTATAATAACAGAATTTTCTAATAATAAGTCTAATAATAGAGCCCTTCTGCCTTGAACCCAAAGTCAAAGAGCTCTGATGAGTGAGCTATGGCCCTGTCAACACAAGGGTTTAGTTTTGGTCTCCTACTTATTTAAGTTTCCCCTCTGTGTAATATTTTTTTTAATCAACCAATTAAGCATTTAGATGCATTTAAAAATATTTTAAATACATGTCATTCTTCAGATTTCCACACTGGATCCCCAAGAAAAAAGGGCTCTGGGTCACAGAATTTTATATGTGGAATCACAGCAAGACATCCTTGTAGAAGCAGCTCTTAAGTTGGTGCTGCTGCTGCTGTTGCTAAGTCGCTTCAGTCGTGTCCAACTCTGTGCGACCCCATAGACAGCAGCCCACCAGGCTCCCCTGTCCCTGGGATTCTCCAGGCAAGAACACTGGAGTGGGTTGCCATTTCCTTCTCCAATACATGAAAGTGAAAAGTGAAAGTGAAGTTGCTCAGTCGTGTCCCACTCTTTTCGACCCCATGGACCGCAGCCTTCCAGGCTCCTCCGTCCACGGGATTTTCCAGGCAAGAGTACTGGAGTGGGGTGGCATCGCCTTCTTCGAGCTCTTAAGTTAGGTGCACGCAAACCAGACAGGCAGGCCCAGCCCGGGGGCAAAGCCAGCCATCTGCTGTGGGGCATCCCAGGTTGTCTTTATGCCTTGGTGAATTATTCAGTTTATTTATTATACAGTGAAAAAAAAAATCACAAGGATGGGAATACCGTGGCTTTAAGGACCGTCTTGTTGTTGTTCAGTTGCTAAGTCATGTCTGACTCTTTGCACCCCATGGACTGAAGCATGCCAGCCTCCTCCATCCTCCCAGAGTTTGCTCAAATTCATGTCCTTTGAGTCAGTGATACTATCTAACCATCTCATCCTCTGCCACCCTCTTTTGTTTTGTTTTTAATCTTTCCCAGCAACAGGGTCTTTTCCAATGAGTTGTCTCTTCACATCAGGTGGCCAAAGTGTTGGAGCTTCAGCATCAGTCCTTCCTATGAATATTCAGGGTTGATTTCCTTTAGGATTGACTGGTTTGATCTCCTTGCAGCCCAAGGGGCTCTCAAGAGTCTTCTCCATCACCACAATTCCAAAGCATCAATTCTTCAGTGCTCAGTCTTCTTTATGGTCCAGCCATCTAGGCACAGATAATTTCTCAATTTATGTATATCCATCACAACATTTTCTAGGAGCCCCAACTTCCTAACAGACATCTTATGTCTCTAGTGAGCATCTCAAACCGATATGCTCATTGAAAAGCCCTGAATGCCTCCCCAGTGCTGTCTTCCCAATTTCAGTAAAAGGCACCCCTTTTTTTGCCAAGCCAAAACATGACTCCACACCCCACATATATGTCTGTTAAAAGTTCTAGGGATCCATCTTCAAAATATGCCCTAGATCCATTCACTTCTCCCTATACTACTGCTGCCAGCTGGGTCAAGCCATGTTGCTGCTTGCCTGGGCTACTTTTAGAGCCTCTTCTACTGTGTTGCAGTTTATTCTCTGCATAGCAGCCATGAGATCTTGTGAACATGTAAATCGGTCATGTGACTCCTTGCTCCCTGTTGGCTTGTAATAAAATCCAGCTCTCTTCCTGTGGCTCTGTCTTTGCCTGCTTCTCTATCCGTGTCTCCTGTTACTTTCCCCTTGTTTATAAAGCTCCAAGCGGATTGAAAGTTCCAAAGAAATGTTAGGCTGGTTCTTGCCTCATAGCTTTTCCTGTGTCCTCTGCCTAGAAACGCTCATCCTCTAACTTGATCTGGTAGATTCTGGATCCTCATCAAACAGTGAGCCAGAGGCACGGTCCAGTTCTGATATCTGGAGGCACAAACCTGGGAGAGGGTTGAGCAGGGTTTGGGAGTGAGCTGGGACCCGTGCTATGGTTGGTGAAAGGCAAGCACAGAAAAAGGAGTTACCCTTACCTAACTTGTCTACACACCTCAAACTCCCTTTCACACTGATTGTTCTAAATCTTGTCGTCATGGTCTTCTCTACCATCCTGTTGGTATATAACTTACATTAGCTGGGACATGCTTTTGGAAAATGTTCAGAGTGGGCTTCACCCTCTGATTTTACATTAAATGTCACTTTCTCAAAGAAGCTATTCCTGATCCCTATTCTTAAAACACTCATCTCCTCCCCCAGCAATTATCTAGTCCACTATTCAGCTTATTTTTGGTAATAGTTCTTATCATTAGCTTTAATTTCCTTATTTATTTGTTTGTATTAGTTCCAGGGACCTCAAATGTATAATTCTCCACTGTATCCCAGTTGCCTAGGGCAAGGGCTGGGCATCTTTGGGTAGCTCGGTTCGTATATGTGGTTGGATCACTTCATTTCAGTTGAGTCGCTCAGTCGTGTCAGACTCTTTGCGACTCCATGAATCACAGCACGCCAGGCCTCCCTGTCCATCACCAACTCCCAGAGTTCACTCAAACTCACGTCCATCGAGTCAGTGATGCCATCCAGCCATCTCATCCTCTGTCGTCCCCTTCTCCTCCTGCCCCCAATCACTCCCATCATCAGAGTCTTTTCCAATGAGTCAACTCTTTGCATGAAGTGGCCAAAGTACTGGAGCTTCAGCTTTAGCATCATTCCTTCCAAAGAAATCCCAGGGCTGATCTCCTTCAGAATGGACTGGTTGGATCTCCTTGCAGTCCAAGGGACTCTCAAGAGTCTTCTCCAACACCACAGTTCAAATGCATCAATTCTTCAGCGCTCAGCCTTCTTCACAGTCCAACTCTCACATCCATACATGACCACAGGAAAAACCATAGCCTTCATTAGATGGACCTTTGTTGGCAAAGCAATGTCTCTGCTTTTGAGTATGCTATCTAGGTTGGTCATAACTTTCCTTTCAAGGAGTAAGCGTCTTTTAATTTCATGGCTGCAAATTTCATGGCTGCAGTCACCATCTGCAGTGATTTTGGAGCCCAAAAAATAAAGTCTGATACTGTTTCCACTATTTCCCATGAAGTGATGGGACCGGATGCCATGATCTTCGTTTTCTGAATGTTGAGCTTTAAGCCAACTTTTTCACTCTCCACTTTCACTTTCATCAAGAGCCTTTTTTAGTTCCTCTTCACTTTCTGCCATAAGAGTGGTGTCATCTGCATATCTGAGGTTATTGATATTTCTCCCGGCAATCTTGATTCCAGCTTGTTTCTTCCAGTCCAGCATTTCTCATGGTGTACTCTGCATATAAGTTAAATAAGCAGGGTGACAGTATACAGCCTTGACGTACTCCTTTTCCTATTTGGAACCAGTCTGTTGTTCCACGTCCAGTTCTAACTGTTGCTTCCTGACCTGCATACAGATTTCTCAAGAGGCAGGTCAGGTGGTCTGGTATTCCCATCTCTTTCAGAATTTCCCACAGTTTATTGTGATCCACACAGTCAAAGGCTTTGGCGTAGTCAATAAGGCAGAAATAGATGTTTTTCTGGAACTCTCTTGCTTTTTCCATGATCCATCGGATGTTGGCAATTTGATCTCTGGTTCCTCTGCCTTTTCTAAAACCAGCTTGAACATCAGGAAGTTCATGGTTCACGTATTGCTGAAGCCTGACTTGGAGAATTTTGAGCATTACTTTACTAGCATGTGAGATGAGTGCAATTGTGCAGTAGTTGAGCATTCTTTGGCATTGCCTTTCTTTGGGATTGGAATGAAAACTGACCTTTTCCAGTCCTGTGGCCACTGCTGAGTTTTCCAAATTTGCTGGCATATTGAGTGCAGCACTTTCACAGCATCATCTTTGAGGATTTGAAATAGCTCAACTGGAATGCCATCACCTCCACTAGCTTTGTTCGTAGTGATGCTTTCTAAGACCTACTTGACTTCACATTCCAGGATGTCTGGCTCTAGTTGAGTGATCACACCATCATGATTATCTGGGTCATGAAGATCTTTTTTGTACAGTTCTTCTGTGTATTCTTGCCACCTCTTCTTAATATCTTCTGCTTCTGTTAGGTCCATACCATTTCTGTCCTTATCGAGCCCATCTTTGCATGAAATGTTCCCTTGGTATCTCTAATTTTCTTGAAGAGATCTCTGCTGCTGCTGCTGCTGCTGCTGCTGCTAAGTCGCTTCAGTCGTGTCCGACTCTGTGTGTCCCCTTAGATGGCAGCGCACCAGGCTCCCCCGTCCCTGGGATTCTCCAGGCAAGAACACTGGAGTGGGTTGCCATTTCCTTCTCCAATGCATGAAAGTGAAAAGTGAAAGGGAAGTTGCTCAGTCGTATCCAACTCCTAGCGACCCCATGGACTGCAGCCTACCAGGCTCCTCCATCCATGGGATTTTCCAGGCAAGAGTACTGGAGTGGGGTGCCATTGCCTGGTCTTTCCCATTCTGTTGTTTTCCTCTATTTCTTTGCATTGATCGCTGAAGAAGGCTTTCTTATCTCTTCTTGCTATTCTTTGGAACTCTGCATTCAGATGCTTATATCTTTCCTTTATCTCCTTTGCTTTTCGCTTCTCTTCTTTTCACAGCTATTTGTAAGGCCTCCCCAGACAGCCATTTTGCTTTTTTGCATTTCTTTTCCATGGGGATGGTCTTGATCCCTGTCTCCTATACTACTACTGCTAAGTCACTTCGGTCGTGTCCGACTCTGTGCGACACCAGAGACGGCAGCCCACCAGGCTCCCTTGTCCCTGGGATTCTCGAGGCAAGAATACTGGAGTCTGTTGCCATTTCCTTCTCCAGTGCATGAAAGTGAAAAGTGAAAGGGAAGTCGCTCAGTTGTGTCTGACTCTTCATGACCCCATGGACTGCAGCCTACCGGGCTCCTCCATCCATGGGATTTTCCAGACAAGAGTACTGGAGTGGGGTGCCATTGCCTTCTCTGATGCAATTGTCTCCTGTACAATAAGTCCAAATCTGTATGGTCAGTGCCTTCTCTCCCTGTAGGCAGGCTTGCTCTGGAATTAACAAGCAGGAAGCCTGCTTGGTGAGGATTGAATTAAGACAATGGCATTGGATGACTCAGGCCCAAATGCGTTTGGGACAGTACTCTCCCATGGGGGAGAGTCTGTGAGTAATTCAGGAATCTTGGAGATCTTGTCTGGGGAGTCTGCCTGGGAGAGTCTATTCTTTCTATAGGTAGCTGTATTGGTCTTCCTCCCAACCCACTTTCAGTTTGACTCCTCCTTTGGTAAGGATTTCAGTCAATAAACTAGAGGGCCTGAACAATTCTTTTTCTTTAAAGGTAACTAAACTTCTCTTCTGGTCATTGTGTTGATCTGAAAGTTTATTAATCAGAGACTACTCTTACCAACCTATTTCCAAGTTCTTAGGGGAAGTTTTATTATAACCCTTCAGATCAGATCAGATCAGTCGCTCAGTTGTGTCCGATACTTTTCGACCCCATGAAACGCAGCATGCCAGGCCTCCCTGTCCCTCACCAACTCCCGGAGTTCGCTCAGACTCACATCCATCGAGTCAGTGATGCCATCCAGCCATCTCATCCTCTGTCGTCCCCTTCTCCTCCTGCCCCCAATCCCTCCCAGCATCAGAGTCTTTTCCAATGAGTCAACTCTTCGCATGAGGTGGCCAAAGTACTGGAGTTTCAGCCTTAGGATGAACTAAAAACCACTAAAGTCCCCAAAATGGGAGGGGGTGGTGGTTATTGTTCTAGAGGGTGAATTAAAAATGTCTCACCTTAAGATTAAAATATGTAATCCACAAATTTTGCTTCTTAGCTTCCAGATACAATACTTAAGGAAGAAATATGAGAGGCAAGCTGAACCATTTTTAGAAATTCTCCCCCACCCCTCCATCCCACCCCCATTCCTTTGGATTCGGAGGCTGTTCTGTGCAGGAAAACCAGAACAAGAACCTTAAAAGGGTTTGACTCTAACTGCAGTTTCTGCTCTGAATGAATATATTTGGGTGCTAAATAAGTGTAGATAACTATGCTTCCTGATTAACAGTCATCTTAGAATATTATTTATATTCCTGGAAGCATGATAGCAGGAAAGAGACAAGCTTAGACTAAAAGATGTGGCTGGATGACAAGTGAAAGTCTTGAAGTGACTTTACTGGAATCAGCTCCCTAAATAACACACTTAAGATTCTCAAAGTTAGAACACTGAGTAGGTACTGTGTTTATAAGATGTTCTGACTGGGCTATATCCAGACTGAGATTGTGCCTGACATGTGGAATTAAATCTAGATACGCAGTGACTCACATGGAGGGCCTGGAGGGCTTACTGGGGAAAAGGCTTGGATCCTCTCTACAGCTGGGATTCTCATATCAGATGTACCTGACGAACTGAAGACAATGGAAGTCCTGGGATGATGAACTCCTGGAAGGGGATTCACCTTCATTATGGGGCAAGGAATCTTCCCCAGAGCAGGGAGGGAGTATGGTTGTGGTAAAGTGTGTTCTCAGTCCTAGAACCCATCTTAAGCAGCCACCACCTGGCAGCATGGGTACCCAGGGAAGGGAAAGGGCTGTGGGTATAACTTGGAGGACCTGTCTCAGCTGTCTCTGTGCCTGGGTGCTTGGGCTTCTCTCCTCCCCTTGCTCCACAGATATAGAGGGAAAGAATATTCTCTTTCGCTTACCACGGAAGCATAACAGGCTCTGCCTATGGTGGCAGAGGTTGTACTAAGGTGGCAGTTGTGGAGTCTACTGGCTGGAACAGTGAGCAACAGCCAGGGTGAACTCTTGGGTACATCCAAAACACACCACAGGCATTTCATAAATTCTTTATAACAGGAACTCTGAGTGGAACTAAACTTCTGACATCATAGTTTAGGGCTTAGAGGATCTGATCTTAATAAACTGTGTGAAATATTCAATTAAAAGATTTTTAAGTAGTTTTCAGTTTGTAATATTTTGTTGTTCAGTCACCAAGTTGTGTCCAGCTCTTTGCAACCCCATGGATTGTAGCACACAACGCTCCTCTTTCCTCCACTATCTCCTGCCACTTACTCGTTTCAGTTTTGTCTGACTCTGTGCACCCCCATGGACTGTAGCCTGTCAGGCTCCTCTGTCCATGGGGATTCTCCAGGCAAGAATACTGTACTGGATTGCCATACCATCTTCCAGGGGATCTTCCTGACTCAGGGATAGAACTCAGGTCTCCCACATTGTAGGCAGATTCTTTACCATCTGAGCCATCAGGGAAGCCCTGGAGTTTGCTTATATTCATGTCCATTAAGTCAGTGATGCTATCAAACTATCTCATCCTCTGCCACCCCCTTCTCCTTTTGCCTTCAGTCTTTACCAGCATCAGGGTCTCTTTCAGTGAGTCAGCTCTTTGCAGTCAGGTGTCCAATGGATTGGAGTTTCAGCTTCAGCAACAGTCTTCCAATGAGTATTCAGGGTTGATTTCCTTTAGGATTGACTGGTTGGATCTCCTTGCAGTCCAAGAGACTCTCAAGAGTCTTCTCCAGGACCACAATATGAAAGCATCAAATCATGGGCACTCAGCCTTCTTTATGGTCCAGCTCTCACATCTGTACACGACTACTGGAAAAACTATAGCTTTGCCTATACAGACCTTTGTCAGTGAAATGATGTCTCTTGCCTTCTAATACACTGTCTTGGTTTGTCATAGCTTTCCTTCCAAGCAGCAGTTGCCTTTTAATTTCATGGCTGCAGTCACCATCCACAGTGATTTGGAGCCCAAGAAAATAAAATCTGTCAATGCTTCCACTTTTTCCCCTTCATTTTGCCATGAAGTGATGGGAACAGATGCCACAATCTTATTTTTTGAATATTGAGTTTTAAGCCAGCTTTTCACTCTCCTCTTTCACCCTCATCAAGAGGCTCTTTAGTTCCTCTTCACCTTCCTCCATTAGAGTGGTGTCATTTGCATATCTGAGGTTGTTGATATTTCTCCTGGCAATCTTGATTCCAGCTTGTGATTCATCCAGCCCAGCATTTTGCATGATGGACTCTGCATAGAAGTTAAATGAGCAGGGTGACAATATGCAGCCTTGACGTACTCCTTTCCCAGTTTTGAACCAGTTGGTTGTTGCATGTAAAGTTCTAACTGTTGCTTCTTGACCTAGATAGAAGTTTCTCTGGAGACAGGTAGGGTGGTCTGGTATTCTCATCTCTTTAGGAATTTTCCACAGTTTGTTGTGATTACACAGTCAAAGGTTTTTCCGTAGTTAATGAAGCAGATGTAGATATTTTTCTGGAATTCTCTTGCCTTCTCCATGATCCAGCAGATGATAGCAATTTGATCTCTGGTTTTTCTAAACCCAGCTTGTACAGCTGGAAGTTCATTGTTCACGTCTTGCTGAAGCCTACCTTGAAGGATTTTGAGCATAACCTTATTAACATGTGAAATGAGTGCAATTATACAGTAGTTGGGATATTCTTTGGCACTGCCCTTTTTTGAGATTGGAATGAAAACTGACATTTTTCAGTCCTGTGGCCACTGCTGAGTTTTCCAAATTTGCTGGCCTATTGAGTACATCACTTTAACAGCATCATCTTTTAGGATTTTAAATAGCTCAGCTAGAATTCCATCACCTCCAATAGTTTTGTTCATTATAATGTTTCTTTAAGCCCACTTGACTTCACACTCCAGGATGTCTGGCTATAGATGAGTAACCACACCATCATGGTTATCTGGGTCATTAAGACCTCTTTTTTGCATAGTTCTTCTGTGTGTATTCTTGCCATCTTTTCTTAATCTCTTCTGCTTCTGTTAGGTCCTTACCATTTCTGTCCTCTCTTTGGTCCATTCTTGCATGAAATGTTCCCTGGATATCTCCAGTTTTCTTGAAGAGATCTCTAGTCTTTCCCATTTTATTGGTTTCCTCTTATTTCTTTGCATTGTTAACTTAAGAAGGCCTCCTTATTTCGCCTTGCTATTCTCTGGAACTCTGCATTCATTTGGGTATATCTTTCCCTTTATCTTTTGCCTTTTGCTTCTTTTCTTTCCTCAGCTATTTGTAAAGTCTCCTCAGACAACCACTTTGCCTTCTTGCATTTCTTTTTCTTTGTAACGTATCTTAAGTTAAATAAGTACTAGTTTAAGATCAAAGACCAAATGTCTTTGTTTTGGGGCAAAGACATTTGCCCCAGGAGTAAATATTTTCCCTTTCATTCTTTAGATGGCTGTTTTTCAAAAAGTATATCTCAGTGTGTTCAGATCAGATTAGTCGCTCAGTCGTGTCCGACTCTTTGCGACCCCATGAATTGCAGCACGCCAGGCCTCCCTGTCCATCACCATCTCCCGGAGTTCACTGAGATTCACGTCCATCGAGTCAGCAATGCCATCCAGCCATCTTAGTGGTTGTGAAATCAATTCAATGAACTAAAGAGATGAAACTGAAGTAGAATTACATAAAGTAGGATAAATACTATTTTGTGAAACTTGGCTTTCATTATATATATATATATGCTTGGTCATGATGTATAATTTATGTCTTTCTCTGAGTCAATGCCAGAACAGTTTGATAGTTACTGCTTTTTTCCCTCATATCTTTGATATGTACTTTAATTGTGCAATCTATTATGCAAGTAAGGGTAACCTGGTACCAATTTTTGCAACTTAATTTTTTTTTTTGGTATTTATATGGGATCAGATGACAACCCCAAAGCATATTCAAATCTCAGAAAGCGAGAAAACGAAGCTGATTTCTGTTTGTAGATATGAGGATGTTGAAGTTTTTTATTTTCCCAAAGCCCAGATTTGTTGCTTGAATCTTCTTTCGGCTAATGTGTCTTCCTCAGGGTGTATCTTCTCAGGAAATATGAATACTAGCTGTCAAGTGTCCTGGAAGTATGATTTCAGTAAAATGATTAACAGTGGAAAAGGTTTTCCTATTATTAATGCTTAGGTTATATAAAGACAGTTGGTATCACTGACCATGAAAAATGGATGAAGTAACAAGATTGATGCTTTTGAACTGTGGTGTTGGAGAAGACTCTTGAGAGTCCCTTGGACTGCAAGGAGATCCAATCAGTCCATCCTAAAGGAAATCGGTCCTGAATATTCATTGGAAGAACTGATGCTGAAGTTGAAACTCCAATACTTTGGCTACCTGATGCAAAGAACTAACTCATTTGAAAAGACCCTGATGCTAGGAAAGATTGAAGGTGGGAGGAGAAGGGAATGCCAGAGGATGAGATGGTTGGATGGCATCACCGACTCAATGGACACGAGTTTGAGTAAGCCCTGGGAGTTGGTGATGGACAGGGAAGCCTGGAGTGCTGTAGTCCATGAGGTTGTAAAGAGTTGGACACGACTGAGTGACTGAACTGAATTGAACAAGAGTGTTTAATGTTCAAGAAGGCTAATTTTAGATATGTAATTATGTGAAAAAAAAGTCTTAGTTGTTGAGTAATTACCTCCACCCCCTGCACACATACTCTAAGTGCTAAATAAATACTTTTTGATAGTTGCATGATTAATATTTTTCATGATGATTTTGGAAGATCTAAAAATCTCACATCAAGAACATATTTAATAATACATATGAATATTCTTGGTTAAGACTTGGGAAGTCTTGGGAAGGGTGACATGGAAAAAATAACTTTAGTTATTTGTGACACATGTTGTGAAAGATTTTGGCTATGTATGGACCTTAGCCACGTGTGCCTGCATATTTAGAGTTGAGGATGGGAGGACTAATTATTGAGGTGGCCCACCAAGTTTACTAGATTGTCCAGCTGTGTAATTTTTAATTAGCAATAGTAGAATGGAAAATGATAATTATCACAGGCTTCCCAATTTGAAGGAAACCATAAAAACGGAGTTTAGGGAAAAGTAATAAATATCATTAAAGGATTTAGAAATGAGTCCAATGAGAAAAATCTAAAGAAACCAGTATTTTGATTAGAGAAGTGTTATTGGGATCTGTTGCTTAAAAAGTAGTTTTAAAATAATGTCAGCATGAACAATCACTGAGCAACAGTAGCCATCAGTTTTTATGATCTCAGGGAGTTAGATATTTCTAGGGGCAGCCCAGAGGTAGGATATGAGTTAATTCTTCCCTTTCCTGGAGAGTTTTTTGTTCAATAGCATTTACTGAATGCCTGATATGTTCTAGGAGTTTTTACTTACAGTATTTTATTCAATCCTTACCTTAATCCCCTAGTAGAGATGAAGAAATTAAGTCCCAGAAATGTTAGTAGGTGATCGACCTGGGAGTCAAACAAGCTTTCAGAGCCTCAAGTCTAATATTCTTTTTACTTTAGTGCAGTGTCCTCACACCCTCACACCCTTCTATAGGTGTGAGAAATTTTATTGGATATAAAGTATAAGATATTAGTTCTGGTTTTCTTGTACTAGATGGTTGAGATGAATGGATGTGAGGATGGGGGCTCATGTTTTTAATTAAGAAGAAGCTTAGTATTTTAAGCCTCTTCTTAATTTAAAATATTTTGTATTTTGATTCATCACAAGTAGGAATGTGAAGTTTTAGAAATGGGGACATTAATGAAATCCTGATATGTTCTAGGAGTTTTTACTTACAGTATTTTATTCAATCCTTACCTTAATCCCCTAGTAGAGATGAAGAAATTAAGTCCCAGAAATGTTAGTAGGTGATCGACCTGGGAGTCAAACAAGCTTTCAGAGCCTCAAGTCTAATATTCTTTTTACTTTAGTGCAGTGTCCTCACACCCTGGCAAATCCCATGGATGGAGGAGCCTGGCAGGCTGCAGTCCATGGGGTCACTACGAGTCAGACATGACTGAGCAACTTCACTTTCACTTTTCACTTTTATGCATTGGAGAAGGAAATGGCAGCCCACTCCAGTGTTCTTGCTTGGAGAATCGAAGGGACAGGGAAGCCTGGTGGGCTGCCGTCTCTGGGGTTGCACAGAGTCGGACATGACTGAAGCGACTTAGCAGTAGCAGTAGCAGTATGCAGTAGAATCTCCTAGGAAGCTTTAACAAGCCCATTTCCCAGGCCCTGTTGTAGACAGTGATATGAGAGTCTGAGTTTGGACCTAGGCATCAGTACTTTTAAAGTCTCCGCTAGTGGTTCCAGTGCACAGGCTAGAGCTGACCACCCTCAAAGGAGACACTTTTGAACAGAGGGCTTTTGGATATGTCTTGCTTGTTCCATTTTTCCTTTCCTCCCAAATTGACAGCAAGGGATTTAAAATCACTTATTTAGGAGCAAAGACTCCTATGAAATTACTCTTTTGAACTTTTTCAGTTTGCCAAGTGACCTTCAGTTCAGTTCAGTCTCTCATTCGTGTCCGACTCTTTGCGACCCCATGAATCGCCGCATGCCAGGCCTCCCTGTCCATCACCAACTCCCGGAGTTCACCCAAACTCATGTCCATTGAGTTGGTGATGCCATCCAGCCATCTCATCCTCTGTCATCCCCTTCTCCTCCTGCCCCCAATCCCTCCCAGCATCAGAGTCTTTTCCAATGAGTCAACTCTTCGCATGAGGTGGCCAAAGTATTGGAGTTTCAGCTTCAGCATCAGTCCTTCCAAAGAACACCCAGGACTGATCTTTAGAATGGACTGTTTGAGAAACCTTATAAAAAAGTAAAAATTTTGGGAAGGAAGTAATAAGTCCACGCCAGACACCAGCCCATATGTTTTAGATGTACTCTTTTACATTACTTAGGACTTCCCTGGGGGTCCATGGTTAAGATTCCGTGCTTCCAATGCAGGGGGCACTGGTTCAATCCCTGGCTGGGGAACTAAGATCCTACATGCTATATGGTCAAAAAAATTTTTATTAAATGAATGAATGAATACACACCCATACTCATAATTGTAAGAAATGCCTCAAAATATTATGTTTTATTAACTGTTATATTAACAGTGTTTACCTACAAAAGAAAAACTGAATCCAGAAAAAGTAAATGTTTCTCTCTTAATTCTCACGACAACTTTTTAAGCTAGAAATCATTCTGTAGAGAAGTCCAGGCTCAGGACTGCCCACCTATAGTTGTTCAGGTTATATACAAATGGTACCTTTGGAGGTTGTGCAGTTTCCTGGTATAACTTTTTGTGCTGCCTTGTGTAGGCCTGGGAGATAGCTTGTGCACAGGATGCTTTGATTATAAAAGATGGAAGGGCCTTCCCCTGGAGTCGAGGAATGATGAATGATATATGTCATTGAACTTAGAGGAGACACATTTTGAAGGGCCACAAATATTTTAAATCCCTCGGAGGAGTCTGGGCTTGATACAGTAGTTATACAGACACCTACGAACAAAGAAATAACATGATAGAAACCTGGGTCTTGGCATGAATCTGTGGGTGTGTGCATAGTAATCTGGGAAGGAGAGAGATGTGAAACAGTTTATGAGGATGTTCAGTAAATAACACAAAGTTGGTGGACTTGCGTGGTGGTAACAGGAAGCAAGAAACAGCTCATTAGACCAGGCCACTGCGGCAAACCAGGAAGGTAGCTGGGGAGTCAGAGGCAACTGATTCTCTGTGGCTTTGTTTGCCCTCCTTGGGCACAAATCAAACTGGTATAACTGTTATCACCTGCCATTAGGGCTCAGGGCTGTGTTTCTTTATACACATGTGAACAGAATAAAAAGGAATAGGGTAGAAATTTCTTCTGTCTTCATTTTAGCAGCATGGCTGTTACTAGAGGGCTTTTAGTATAAGCTGCTTCTATTGTTATGAGATACTCAAACCACTAATTTTTTTCATTATTTGAATGAGGCAAATTTACCAAAATCATTGTTTAATAGACGTGGAATATGTGAAATGAAGATGGAAAGTGATATGCTCTTCACCCGAAGAAGAGAGAGTGAGTATAAGGTCTACTGGAGAACTGATTCATGAGGAGGGAGCTAGCCTGGGTGAAATTCCAAAGAAAGTTTTCAGTATGCATTGTAGTGTCCCTTCTTTCCAGAAACTTAAAGTCTATCAAAAGACCCTATAAAATCATTCAAACAACAGTGTTAAGAATGGCTGCAGCTCAAACCTTCGCTACTGCAAAGGGAATTAATATTATCACATTGGCCAAACGAATCCACCTCTGTAGTTTGGGGAGTTAGGTGCTACTGACAAGATGGGGAGAGTCATCCACATGACACATGTAGGAGACTACCTCCTTTATGCACGTATGTCTGCATCCTGGAAGTAACACAGGTGAAATGTTGTTTTAAAAAATATTTCAACTGCAGTGTTTACCTCTCTTAGCCTCTGGCTGCCCTCCCAGTGAAAGTCGCTCAGTATGTCCAACTCTTTGCGACTCCATGGGCTACACAGTCCATGGTATTCTCCAGGCTAGAATACTGGAGTGGGTAGTCTTTCCCTTCTCCAGAGGATCTTCCCAGCCCAGGGATAGAACCCAGGTCTCCCTCATTGCAGGGGGATTCTTTATCAGCTGAGCCACAAGGGGAGCCCAAGAATACTGGAGTGGGTAACCTATCCCTTCTCCAGTGGATCTTCCCGACCTAGGAATCGAATTGGGGTCTCCTGCATTGCAGGCAGGTTCTTTACCAGCTGATCTTCCAGGGAAACCTAGGTAAAGTCCAAATGTCTGGGTGCAGCCTGCAAGTTCCTTCACAATCTGGACTCATCCGGTCTGTTGTTCTCTTTCCTGCTCCTCTGAAAATTCAGGCCCTTTCAGAAATTCATGCCTTGAAACATGGTTTCTCTCTCCCTGGGAAATCATATTACTCCTTACCATAAACTTCTATTTCTAGAAAAATTGCTATACATTTCCCAAGTCACAGGTAAATTAAATGTCACCTACCTGGTGAAACATTTTTGGAGTTCAGTCTGGTCAGTCCTTGTGCTGATTCTCCCCATATTTTCATATGGTATCTACTGTAGCATGGTGGTAGGTGTAGCATCCAGTTTGGGTTATTACTCTGAGGAATCCTGCTTTATTCTTTTCCATAATTTTGCATCTCTGATGATACATTTGTATGACTTTAGAATCAGGACAGAAGGGAACAATCAGCATTTCCTTTGATTATTTTGCTGATCGACTACAACCTGAGAAACTTAGACCTATGAATAATTAGCAGATCTTCCTCCGGGAAAGTTAGTTCACACCTATGCTAGAAACTCTGCATGGATTAACACAGTAGTTGGCATGCATATTTACATTTTGTCTGACCTTTGCCAAGACATCCTGAGCACTTTACACCTTATGGTTATGACTGTGGGGGGTGGGGTGCGTCCTCACCTCAAAACTCTGTTGCAATTTTAAAAATAGTGTGGTAATGAACACTTAGGGGTAAATCATGGTGTTGGAGAAGGCTCTTGAGAGTCCCTTGGACTGCAAGGAGATCCAACCAGTCCATTCTGAAGTAGATCAACCTTGGGATTTCTTTGGAAGGAATGATGCTAAAGCTGAAACTCCAATACTTTGGCCACCTCATGTGAAGAGTTGACTCATTGGAAAAGACTCTGATGCTGGGAGGGACTGGGGGCAGGAGGAGAAGGGGACGACAGGATGAGATGGCTGGATGGCATCACTGACTCGATGGGCGTGAGTCTGAGTGAACTCTGGGAGTTGGTGATGGACAGGGAGGCCTGGCGTGCTGCGATTCATGGGGTCGAAAAGAGTGGGACACGGCTGAACGACTGATCTGATCTGATCTGAATGAAAACTTGATGTTATTAAAGGGTAGTTGTTGTAAGGAGACATTCAAAGACAATGAGATATTTTTAGCTTATTTATTTGTGTTCTGTACTATATTGTATAGTAGATGAATGTAAGATTTGTATACGTGGATACACAGATACCTCATTATTGTGGCAGAAACTATTTATTAAATACCCGCATGGACTTGATGATTTTGCTGGGTTCTGTTGAAATGTGTTCACTCTAGTAGGTCTCGCTGGGGTGCATATAAGTTGGATTCTGGTCTTCTGTAATGAATAATGAGCTAGGTAAATCAAAGTGAACCTAAATTCTGCATGGGTTAGCACAGTAGTTGGCATTGTTTTGTGTGCATATAATTGCATGCTTTCCTCATTTATTTTTCTGCTTCATATGTTCTTTTTTTTGTATCTCTTAATTAGATAAAGTTGAGGTGTCCATATTTTTTAAAATATTTCTTTTTAAACTTTCATAAATTAAATTGCAGATATGTAAAACTATGTTAGAAAAAATGGTGAATTTTCTTCTCAGAGTTGGACTTCTTTTTTTTATTGTTTGTTTTAGGTTTTAAAAATTCTTGGGCCTAGCTTTTCCTAAAGAGCTACAAGAAATCATATTTCTTGTCTGCCACAGGATCATAAATAAGAATAAATATTTCATATCTGTTTAATGTGGTTACCCTAAAATTCCATACATCTTTTAAAATGCAGTTGCATAAATGTGTTGCAGGTTTCCAGAAGAAATGTATTGAAGCTTAAAGCACAAGGCTATAAAAGCTATAAAAGACTATGCATTTATTTATTATTTCTCATCAAACTTAGGTTCTTTTTTTAGATTCTTGTGTTTGTTTTATTTTGATTTTTATAACATAGTCAACGATAGGAAAAAAATCTTATTCAAACTGAAGCTATTTAAGAAGATGAATGTGCTTTCTTTATATCATGGCCCCAGCTAGACATTGCAGCACAAATTCTGCACTCATAATTCTCATTCACAACTAAAAGCCAGTGACCCAGAGCCTAGCACATATCTCTTCTTTCAGCTGTAAAGCCTTACTGGATGCACTCAACCCTCACTGCTTTCTTGAGCTGTGATTCAGCAACAGTGTTCACTGTGTTGCATTCTTATTTGCTAATTTTTTCTAATTTGAAAAAAATTCTTATTTTCATATGTTCTCTATATTCTCAAACAAATTTAAAAGCTTGCCCCTCATATTTTATTTTATTTAAAAAATTTTTTTAACAGTAGATCCTTGTTGGTTATCTATTTTAAATATAGCAGTGTCTACATATCAATCTCAAATTCCCAATCTAATCTTCCCACTCAAACACTTTTTAAGGGAAAGTTTTCCCACTTTTTTTTTTGGTATAAAACTAACCATTTTTGGTCAGCTGATTGGCTGATTGAATTCTCACATTATCATTTTATTCTTTTTTAAAATTTATTTATTTTTATTATTTAACTGGTGGAAATTGCTTTACAGTGTTGTGTTGGTTTCTGCTGTACAACAGCATGAATCAGTCATAATTATATATATATCTATATCCTCCCTCTTGAGCCTCCCTCCCCTCCCCTGACCCCAGCCCAGCACCAAGCTGTGCTCACTGTGTTAAAAAGTAACTTCCCGTTATTTATTTTACACACGATGGTGTATATATGTCAATGCTGCTTTCTCAGTTTGTCCCAACTTCACCTTCCCCTGCTGTGTCCACAAGTCCATTCTCTGCTAGGTTCCTAAGTATCATTTTTCTGGATTCCAGGTATTATGTTAATATGTTATTTGCTTTTCTCTTTCTGACTTACTTCACTCTGTACAAGAGGCTCTGGGTTCATCCACCTCACTATAAGTGACTCATATCTGTTTCTTTTTATTGCTGAATAATATTCCATTGTATATATGTACCTCATCTTCTTTATCCATTCATCTGTCAGTGGACATCTAAGTTGTGTCCATGTTGCTGCTGCTGCTAAATCACTTCAGTCATGTCCAACTCTGTGTGACCCCATAGACGGCAGCCCACCAGGCTCCACCATCCCTGGGATTCTCCAGGCAAGAGTACTGGAGTGGCCATGTTATGGCTATTGTAAATATTGCTACAATGAACATTAGGGTGCATGTATCTTTTAGAATTGTGGTTTTCTCAGGAAAAATGTCCAGTAGTGGGAGTTCTGGGTCATAGGAGAAGGAAATGGCAACCGACTCCAGTATTCTTGCCTGGAGGATCCCAGGGACAGGGGAGCCTGGTGGGCTGCCGTCTGTGGGGTCGCACAGAGTTGGATACGACTGAAGCGACTTAGCAGCAGCAGCAGAGTAGATTGATTCCTAGTTTTCAAAGGAATCTCCATCCTGTTTCCCACAATAACTGTATCAGTTTGCCTTCCCAACAGTGCAGGCGGTTTCCCTTTTTTCCGTATCCTCTCCACAGTTATTGTCTGTGTACTTTTTGATGATAGCCATTATGAAAAGTGTGAGATGATAACCTCACTGTGGCTTTGATTTCCATTTCTCCAATAATGAGCAATATTGAGCATCTTTTCATGTGTTTATCAGCCATCTGTATGCCTTCTTTGGAGAAATGTCTGTTTAGATTTTCTGCCCAATTTTTTTATTGAATTGTTTGTTTCTCTGATACTGAGTTATATGAGCTGCTTATATATTTTGGAGATTAATCCTTTGTCAGTTGCTTCATTTGCAATTATTTTCTCCCATTCTGAGAGCTGTCTTTTCATCTTGTTTATGGTTTTCATTGCTATGCAAAAGCGTTTATTAGGTCCCATTTGTTTATTTTTATTTTCCTTAATTTAGGAAATGGGCCAGAGAGAATCTTGCTGTGATTTATGTCAAAGAGTGTACTGCCTATGTTTCCTCTAAGAATTGTATAGTTTCTGTCCTTACATTTAAGTTTTTAACCCATTTTAAATTTATTTTTGTGTATGGTGTTAGGGAGTGTTCTAGTTTCATTCTTTTGCATGTAGCTGTTCAGTTTTCCCCTATCGAAGAGGCTGTCTTTTCTTCATTGTATATTCTTGCCTCCTTTGTCAAAGATAAGATGCCCGCATGTGCTTGGATTTATCTCTGGGCTTTCTATTTTGTTCCACTGGTCTGTGTTTCTGTTTCTGTGCCAGTATGTACTGTCGTGATGACTATAACCTTGTGGTATAGTCTGAAGTCATGACAGTTGATTCCTCCAGCTCTGTTGTTCTTTCTCAGGATTGCTTTGGCTTTTTGGGGTCTTCTGTGTTTTCATACAAATTGTGAAGTTTTTTGTTCTAGTTCTGTGAAAAACACCATTGGTAATTTGATAGGATGGCATTGAATCTGTAGATAGCTTTGGGTAGTATAGTCATTTTGACAATATTGATTCTTCTAATCCAAGAACATCACATTATCATTTAAAATTTTCCCTCTGCTCTGAGTGGCATTAGCATGTCAGGGAAAACATAACTTCCTGAGGATATTTCAATGGATTAGTAAAATGTATTCATAAGCATTTTAAAATTAGTATAATTGTTCACAGGAGTTTTGGGGTTCCGCCTTGGCCAAAACAAGCAGAATTTTGTTGGAATTAACTCAGAGCAAAATTTGACTTTTTTCTTAATTAGAATGAGACAATGAGTAGCATTAATTAAGTTCCCTTGAAAGACAAGATATTCCAGTTAAATAGATCTAAAGTTTGGGGCAAATTAAATCTGTAAACTCTATGCAAGTCCTTTACCAGTTCAGTTTTTCTAAATCTCTAGCATAACACATATTCATGTTTGAGAGGAAATAGAATTATGAACCAACTCCATCTTTGACTACTTGGCAGTTTAATATTCATTTACATCCATTCTCTGTGCAAGTGAGAGCTCGTATGGAAATGTACTCCTCATGACATTCTCTCTAACAGTTCCCAGTGGGAGTCTTGGTTTCAAAGGTTAAAACAGGTACAATGACATATTTAAATCCATCATAAATCTTCCCACGCACACAGCCTTTTCTGTAGTAAAGAGAGCAAAGGGGGAAGAACTAAAAATGAAATGCACTGACATCTTGATTAATGATGCCCAGGACCAAAGGTCCTTTTGCAAAGGAGGAAAAACATCTATAAATCTGATGAAGCTGAGTGGTTTTTTTGTAGCTGGTTAACAACAGTACCTCAGTGGCAGCTTCTCTTTGTTCTCGGCTGCCTGGAGTAGGACCAAAATTCAGTGTCCAAGTTCTGTTACTAACTCTATGATGTAGTGACACCTCCCTTTTCTGGGTCTCATCTTCCTCATTTATAAAATGAGGGATCAGTAGGCCTCCTTCCAGGTGTAACATTTTGCCGAGATAACTAGACATATCCTCAGCCAACTGTAAATTCTGCCAAATTTGTGGCTTTGATCCCCCATTGCCTCTTTTTGCATCTGGATAAGAAAATTTCCTTTCTCTTAAAGTCCCTCTAGTCCTTTTCTCTGCTAGTAATAATACTAACCAGCTCCCCAGGGTTTATGTTTTACTTTCTTCAAAGTGATTTGTATGCATTATCTCTGTTAATCCTGACAATAATACTTGGACGTCTGCTGAGGGATCTGAGGTACAGAGAAGTTAGTTGACTTGTCCAAGTTCACGCAGCTAGAAAGCGGTAGAGCTAGGAATAAAAACTAGGTCTTTCCAATTCTGAAGTCAATGTTAGCCTATTTTATATTAGTAATTTCTTTGAAAATGTGATGAAAGCTTTAAGTCATCTTCACAAGGCATTGCACACACATGCCCGTAATTTGCATACTACTTCAAGACAACCTCTGAAACCCATTCGTGGGGACTCTGCATTTATGGGTCGCAAAGAGTTGGATACGACTGAGCGACTGATCTGATCTGATCTGATACTATATATAATGCTGCTTTTTCAGTTCACTTTTTCCTGATTTCAAAATGGGAAGATTTTGCAAGAGATATATTGAAAATGTATACTTGATTTCACAGTCTGATGTTTAGTGGAAAATAGTCATCTGGATCCTCCTTTGTATTAGGTTTTTTATATACATGAACATCGGGAGCTTTGGGGGGAGCTGCCCAATCCCAGGTATATGGTAAGACTGCAGATGAGATCCACCTTCTAAAATTAACTTCCCAGTCCATTCTTTAATGCCTGAATTCCCTTGGCCCTCTGCAAAGGCTTCCTTTTCTTAATTAGAGGTAAAGCATTAAAAATAAATGTCACTGGCGTAAGTAATGTAATGGCTTACATTCACATCAAGAATATATATGAGAGGCTTTCTTAGAAATGTTTTTTTTTTTTTTTTTTTAATGGAGGAGAGGGGTCTGGGCCCAGAAACAGTAGATAGAAGGAAAAGCCTTCCAAAAGAGGCCCTGTTGAAAACTGCCAGTTTTTACCTTGTCATATGATTTTGACTAATAACTGAATTCAAGCAGAAGAGACTAATTTCTAAACCTATTGTTCATAACTACTAAAACAGTTGAAGGTATTCTTAAAGCTTGTTTGAAGCGGTCTTCTAGAGTTTGTAGGGCATACTGGAATGTCTTGGTCTTTTTTTAAATTTTATTTTATTTTATGGTGGTTCCTTTAGTTTAAGCAGCATCAGAGATTTCAGAAGCATGTTGTGAGTAATGAAAGGTTGATGCCCCACTAGTATAAACCAGTTTTAATGTTGGAATGGGAGTTCTTCAAATTGGTGACAGTCAGTTGTCTTCTCTGCCCTTGTGGCCCTCACTCCACTTTCTGCTGCCCCAGGGCTGGCTGGACATGAGGCTGAGTGGGAAGTCCGCAGGATTTAGAGATGGCAGGCCTCGTTCTTTTCCTGTCTGTGCTACTCACTAGAAGTTGGATGCCAAGCAATCCAGTAATTTCTATGAGCTGTAATTTTCTTGGCTGTAAATGTTTCTTTCTAAAGGCTAAAGATCAAGTAAGATCATTCTTTAGAAGAACTTGGAACTCTCTCAGATGCTATGTAAATGTCCCTAGTTCTGATTATAATTTCCCAATCCAAACACTGCTTGCTGCTTTTGTGACTACGACAGGATGAGCTGGCCAAGCGTGTATATGTGCATGTGTGTGAGATTTGTGGCAACTGTATATACTGCCACTCATAATTCATTCTTCTATTGTTTGCTTTTTGTCATAAAATATAGCTTTTTAAAAAAAAGATAAAACATAGTTTTGTTCTTTTGCCTATTGAGGAAGAATGAGATCTTTGAGCATTGTTTTCAAGTTATAAGACTATTATTTTACATCCAAATATGTTGAAAAAGTATAAAGAAACAAGAAATTCGGAAGTATAGCATTAAAAAAAAAAACTTTAATTAGCAAGGCCTGCAAGGGGCAGGGCATATTTCATTTGACTTTCCTAGTTAATAGAGTAAAATAAAGAACAAGTATTGATACTAATTTTGTTTTTTTACTGTGTATTATTAGTACTCTTTCTCCCCAAATTTCAAGTGTATAGTACTGAGCATACCTGAATCTTTCTTAGAATTAAGGATACAGAAGCTTTTGAGGTAACCATTGGAACATCATTTTCATGAAATAATGCAGATTAAGACATTGTATCTCCTTCATGAATCACGAGTCTTGTTGTGGAGAAGGGGCTTGGTAACTCAGTTGAAGCTATGAGCCATGCTGGTGCAGGGCCACCCAAGATAGATGGGTCATAGTCAAGAGTTCTGACAAAATGTGGTCCACTAGAGGAGGAAATGGCAACCCACTCCAGTATTCTTGCCTAGAGAAACCCATGGACAGTATGAAAAGGCAAAAAGATATCACACTGAAAGATGAACCTCTCAGGTCTGTAGGTGTCCAGTATGCTACCGGAGAAGAGCCGAGGGCAGTTACTAACAGCTCCAGAAAGAATGAAGCGGCTGGGCCAGAGCAGAAACGACACTCAGTTGTGGATGTGTCTAGTGGTGAAACTAAAGTCCAGTGATGTAAAGAACAACATTATATAGGAACCTGGAATGTTCAGTTCATGAATCAAGGTAAATTGGATATGGTCCAGCAGGAAATGGCAAGAGTAGACATCAACATCTTAGGAATCAATGAACTAAAATGGACGGGAATGGGCAAATTTAATTCAGATGACCATTATGTCTACTACTACTACGTTATATATATCTACCCTTAGAAGAAATGCAGTAGCCTTCATAGGCAAAAGAGTCTGAAATGTAGTACTTGGGTACAACCTCAAAAAACAAAAACAGAATGATCTCCATTCGTTTCAAAGGCAAACATTCAATATTACAATAATCCAAGTCTATGCCCCAACCACTAATGCTGAAGAAGCTGAAGTTGACCAGTTCTATGAAGACCTACAAGACCTTCTAGAACTAACACCAAAAAAGATGTCCTTTTCATCATAGGGGATTTAAATGCAAAAGTAGGAAGTCAAGAGATACCTGAAGTAAAAGGCAAGTTTGGCCTTGGAGTACAAAATGAAGCAGGCCAAAGGTTAACAGAGTTTTGTCAAGAGAACACATTGGTCATAGCAGACACCCTTTTCCAACAACCCAAGAGACAACTCTATACATGGACATCACCAGATGGCCAATACTGAAATCATACTGATTATTTTCTTTGCAGCCAAATATGGAGAAGTTCTATATACAGTCGGCAAAAACAAGACTTGGAGCTGACTGTGGCTCAGATCATGAGTTCCTTATTGCAAAATTCAGACTTATATTGAAGAAAGTAGGGAAAACCACTAGGCCATTCAGGTATGACCTAAATTAAATCCCTTTTCATTATACAATGGTGGTGACGAATAGATTCAAGGGATTAGATCTGGTAGATAGTGTGCCAGAAGAACTATGGATGGGGGTTTGTAATATTGTACAGAAGGCAGTGACCATCCCAAAGAAAAAGAAGTACAAGAAAGCAAAGTAGTTGTCTGAGGAGGCTTTACACATTGCTGAGGAAAGAAGAGAAGTGAAAGGCAAGGGAGAAAGAGATCCCAACTGAATGCAGAAATCCAGAGAATAAAAAGGAGAGATAAGAAGGCCTGCTTAAAGGAACAATGCAAAAAACATAGAGGAAGAGACGGGATCTCTTCAAGAAAATTGGAGCTATCAAGGGAACATTTCATGCAAGAATGGGCACAATAAAGGACAGAAATGGTAAGGACCTAACAAAAGCAGAAGAGGTTAAAAAGAGGTGGCAAGAATACACAGAAGAACTGTACAAAAAAGGTCTTAATGACTGGGATAACCACATTGGTGTAGTCATTCACTTAGAGCCAAACATTCTAGAGTGTGCAGTTAAGTGGGCCTTAGGAAGCATCACTAGGAACAAAGCTAGTGAAGGTGAAAGAATTCCAGCTGATCTATTTAAAATCCTAAAGATGATGTTGTTAAAGTGCTGCATTCAATACATCAGCAGATTTGGAAAATTCAGCAGTGACTACAGAACTGGAAAAGGTCAGTTTTCATTCCAATCCCAAAGGAGGGCAGTGCCAAAGAATGTTCAAAGTACAATACAATTACACTCATTTCTCATGCTAGCAAGGAAACTCAAACTCCTTCAAGTTAGGCTTTAGCAGTACATGAACTGATAACTGATATACAAGCTGGGTTTTGAAGAGGCAGAGGAACCAGTCATCGAATTGCCAACATTTGTTAGATCAGGGAGAAAGCATGGGGAATTCCAGGAAAACGTCTACTTCTGCTTCACTGACTATGTTAAAACCTTTGACTGTGTGTTTCACAACAAATGGTGGAAAATTCCTAAAGAAACGGGAGTACCAGATCATCTTACCTGTCTCCTGAGAAACTTATATGCAAGTCAAGAAGCAACAGTTAGAACCTTACATGGAACAACTGACTGGTTCAAAATTGGGAAAGGAGTATGACAAGGCTGTTTATTGTCCTCTGCTCATTTAACTTATACGCAGAGTACATCATTCAAAATGCTGGGCTGGGTGAATCAGAAGCTGGAATCAAGATTGCTGTGAGAAATATCAACGACCTCAGATATGCAGATGATACCACTCTAATGGGAGAAAGTAAAGAGGAACTAAAGAGCCTCTTGATGAGGGTGAAAGAGGAGAGTGAAAAAGCTGGCTTGAAATTCAACATTTAAAAACTAAGATCATGCCATCTGGTCCCAGCACTTTATGGCAAAATGAAGGGGAAAAAGTGGAAGCAGTAACAGATTTTATTTTGTTGGATTCCAAGTTTCCAAATCAATGCAGATTGTGACTGCAGCCATTAAATTAAAAAGTGCCTGCTCTTTGGAATAAAAGCTATAAGAAACCTAGACTGCTTATTAAAACATAGAGATATCACTTTGCCAACAATGATCCATATTTTCAAAGCTATGATTTCCAGTAGTCATGTGTGGGGGAGAAGGCAATGGCAACCCACTCCAGTACCCTTGCCTGGCAAATCCCATGGACAGAGGAGCCTGGTAGGCTGCAGTCCATGGGGTCACTAGGAGTCAGACACGACTGAGTGACTTCACTTTCACTTTTCACTTTCATGCATTGGAGAAGGAAATGGCAACCCACTCCAGTATTCTTCCCTGAAGGACCCCAGGGACGGGGGAGCCTGGTGGGCTGCCATCTCTGGGGTCTCACAGAGTCGGACATGACTGAAGTGACTTAGCAGCAGCAGCAGCAGTCATGTATGGGTGTAAGAGTTGGACCATAAAGAATACTGAGTGGTGAAGAACCGATGCTTTCAAATTTTGGTGCTGGAGAAGACTCTTGAGAGTCCTTTGGATAGCAAGGAGATCAAAGCAGTCAATCCTAAACTAAATCAATCCTGAATATTCATTGGAAGGACTGTTGCTGAAGCTGAAGCTTTGGTCACCTGATGGGAAGAGCTAACTCATTGGAAATGACCCTGAGCTTGAAAAGATTGAGGGAAGGAGAAGGGGTGGTAGAGGATGATATAGTTATATAGCATCACTGAGGATATGAATTTGAGCAAACTCAAAGAGATAGTGGAGGACAGAGGAGCCTGGCGTGCTACAGTCCATGGGTCACAAAGAGTCAGACACAACTTAGTAACTGAACAACAACAAAGAGATGTATGCTGAACATTCCTGTCTTCTTTCAATATACTTTCGGGGTTAGCTTTTTTTCTTCAAAAGAGTGGACTAAGTGGAAGATTCAATTTATTGACGAGCTTAGTTATAGTTTTATTGTTAATGATGCTAAAATTTGGGCCAATTTAACCCTTTAGAAGGCTTTTTAAAATGCTTAATATAGGGGGAAAAAAGCCTTCTACATGAATATGTTTCTTATAGCTTATTTAGAATAGCAGAATACTAAGAAAAACACAAATTGGGGAAGTTGTTCATTATTATATTTTCTCTAGCTAATAACCTGGTAGTGGAAAAAAATTAATTGACTGGAGGGAAAATGTTGCTTTAATTTGCAAACAGATTGGAATTTGGAAATCCATGTGAAGAAACAAATATCCTTCTTGCTTCATGCAGGTCTAAAAGTCAAATTGCTTTTATCTAGTTTACATGATTCCCTAAGACTAAATTTTATACTGGCTGCCATTTGAAAAAGTAAGGTGTTTTGCTGCTTTATAAGTATACATTTTTATATAATCAAAATCTGTAAGTAGAAAGATTGAGTTTCCTAATCACTATAAATCTATTCAATGAGTTGAATAATTTATCATCCTTTCAAAAATCTGGCCTTGCTTTCAGTGCTCCAGCTTCTATTTTCTGGTCCCGTCCATTTATCACTCTCTCTTTCAGGTGTATTCTGCAGAGCTCGCACAAAGGATATAGCTTTCTTGGCATAAAGCAATTTATTTGCTGGTATGTGAACCAGTGTCTAGGAAACTTGCCAAATTAGCACAATCATGTACAGGTATGGAAACCATGCATATATTAATAAAATGTGGAATGGGATCTCACTCTGCAGGAAGTGAGATCCTTAGATAAAGCAGCTCCTTAGACAAACCTGTTGTGAACTAATTTATTCATGTATCTTCTGGTTGTCTCCTAAGCACAGGTCAGTTGATTTATTGTTGCTGTTGATGTTTAAATGAAATATTTTGTATTTTTTCTGATTATAAGGCAATACATAGTCATAAAATAAATATCAGTGTTTGCTGTGCTGTCTGAAATCAATAGCCTCTAGCCAAATAGGGATATTTAAGCTTGATTTAATAAACATTAAATAAAACTTTACAAATTCAGTTCCTTTGTGTAGTAAGCCATTGCCTGAATATGCCTTCATTTATTTGCATATTCTGCTAATGATGTACATATAGGTAACTTCTATTTTTTCCCTATTATAAAAACTTTCAGCATATATCTTTTTGTATGTGTGTAAAAAATATTTAAAATTGGTCCATATTGTAGAGCTGTCCTGCAGAGACTGCATCAATAAATATTCCCTTGGTTGATTGTGAGAGAGGCGTTCACATCAATTGGGCAAGTCACTGAACCGCTCTTAAGTCTCATTAAATTTTTCTATTCAAGATAGGATTAATAATATTTACCATTTATCTTACCAAATAATTAGAGATAAAATAATGTTCGTGATTAGTTTAAAGAAATAAAAGGAAAGTACTACTGTCATGAATGATATTCATATTATTAAAACACCTCTTAGTTGTAATGGTGGTAGTCAGAGACCCTTTATCCTGTGCAGTCCAGTTTAAAACCTAAAGTAGGGACCTGTGTTGGTGATAGTGGTGGATAAAATATGATTTGGAAGACTTTATCATGGCAAAAGGAACTCTGGCTTCAGAAACAGTTTTTGTTGTTGTTGTTGTAGGCATAAATACATAAATACAAAGGCAGATTTTCTATATAAGGACATTCTGAGCAGTGGGGATTTTTTTATTTTAACGTTACAATGTGATAAAACCTGAGTAATCATCCAGTCCCACTCCTCATTCTACAGATGAGAAAGCAGAGGTCCGCGGAAGTTAAGTGAGTTCTCAGATTCACACAGCTAACAAGGGGCAGAATGTAGGTGATGCCCTGCTCTCTGATGCTCCAGCCAGCATCCTCACCGCTCTAAATGACAAGTCAGGCAGTAGCAGGACTTACACTGTCTCTCAGATACAGTTTAAGGCAGTGTTGCAATCCAGTCTTATAGCTAGTATTTATCTAGAAGCTTATTTTGAAGTAAGTGCTTTGTATAGATTGACTGAGCTGTCTTAAAGTCAGACTACCACCTGCTCATTATTAGCTATTTCAGCTTCCCGAAGTGATAACAGAATTTTTCAAAGTGACCCTTTAAGCCAAACTACAAATCGAATCTGTTTCTCACAAATGGCATCCAAGTTAGGCAACATTCCTTAGAAATGAAGGTTCTTAGAGTCTGGGGAACCAATCAGTCTCTGTCTTTAGCTCATCTATGAAACTTGAACTTAATTCCTTAATCTTCCCTATGACTTTACATAAGAAATGATAAGGACGGACAGCTTCAAATTATGCATAAGGTTTCCGTCAGCCTACGAAGCTAACCAGATGGTCATGGCTTTATTGCAGTTGGAATATGCCTTCAAAGTTGTTTTCTTGAGTGTTTAATGCGCAGTTGCCTTCTTTGGGATCTCTCTCTTCACTGGCATATTTTGAATGCTAGCAAAACATAACTTAGAGAAATTAAGGTTGATGGCCTGCCTTCTATTTCATCTGTGTCTTCTAAGATATGTAAGAGATCTTAAATTTAGAAAGGGCAAATGCCCTCCCGTGAGTCATGTATTGGATTTCAACTCACTGAGAATGCTTGTCCTTCTATAGAAACTAGAGTCTCAAGGTTTCTGGTTAGAGCACAACTTCTTATGCGTCCAGCTCTGACCCCTATATCATAGAGTTTTACACTCAGGGCCATATTTGGTCTTGTACTTGCTGATATAAAGCAGTAGAAAATGAGATGCCACAATGTAGGGACCACTGGTTTGCTGGAGCGGACCAGTGGGAAGAGAAATTATAGTGAAACTTGACTGTTATATGAGATGAGAAGATGCAGGTAACACACATGTTTAGATGTTTAAGGAGTTTTTATTTCACATTTCTTTTTTGATATATAATTTAAAAGGCATATAATCATAGATTTGGAATGGATGGAGTTATTTGCCTCAAATAAAGGCTTTCTTATTTCAAATTGTTTTCTTTCTTTTATTCATTTAAAAACGTGCTTGTATGTTTTTCTTGAACATACATACAGCTATTGGATGATGTATTTTTCTTGAACATGTAGCAGCTGAATGATGTGACTATGAGAATTATCCATTGGAAGAGGGTCTCAGTGTGTTTGCCAAGTTCTCATCAGATATGGTTTACTCAAAGTCCCAAGAAGTACTTGCTTGTAAATAAACTTCCTTTTCCTCCCTTTTTTATTGAAGTAAAATTGGTTCACTCCAAAATCTTCCTTTGTGATACTGACACTGGGGAAAAAACAGTGGTGAGCCATATAGTCCCTGTCCCTTTGATCACCTTTAGAGTGACTGGTTTGTTTTTATCAGCGCTGTCCTGTTTTTATATTACATGACATTTGTAACTTGCCCCAATCCTACTTTGGAAGTACATGAAGTATAAATTCCAAACAAATGATTGAATTACTGTTCATCTATCTGCCTTTATAAAATGGGTTGGTAGGGGAAAGTGGTTGGTCAAAGCAGGACAATCTGGATGTGGTCACACTGATGAGAGGAAGGGATAGAGGAAGGTATTTTGTTGTCTTTACCTCATCATTTTTTAAGGGCTGAATTTTTGTGGAGGGACTGTTTATTTTGTCTTGCTATATTTTTAAGTGGTAGATCAGCATATGTAGAAAAGGACAGAATACATGCATTTCAAAATTTTAAAGGGGCTAATGATTAACATTTTTTTCAACATGTGATAAACACATGAGGCTATTTGATTATAAAGCAGGTAAAATAATAGTGCTAAGGCCAATAGGATCCATAGACATTGGTCTAGATATTATTAAAATGCCTTATATGAAAAGAAGCATTCATCATGGTTTCATTTTAATGATGAGCAGTCTTTGAATGACATAGTATTTAATTTAGCAAATATTTCAAAATGAAGAAAAACGTAGAAATGTTGTCTTCACAGAAATGTAGTTCAGTTTTGACTTTAGAAAGAACAGAAAGCAGAGATCAACATGCTTTTTATGAAAACCAAAATACAGAGTACAAAGCTATAATATTATGTAAGCAAGTCACCAAATATAGCTATTTTCAGAAACAAGCTTTCAAGAGTTTTTTTGTTTCATTATCAAATAATAAAAATAAGTGGCTGGTAGCAATCCTTATAAAATAAATTATGCTTTCAAATTGAAACAAAGAATTTTGATAGATGTGAAATCTAAATCAACCAAAATTACATTATGATTTAGTAATAGCCGTCAAATGGCTGGATCAAAATAGCTGTTTTAAAATAGGCACCTTAAGGTGTCATGAGCAAAAAAAAAAAAAAAAAAAACAGGGCTGGTTGTAACCAGAATCTTGTCCATAGGCCTCAAATATATCTCCTAAATGGACTTGATACTTGTTTAGCATTAATAATTATATGCATTTTAATTAAAAATATTTTCTTATGCAAGAGGAGGGAGAAATACATATTAGGAGAAATAATTTTGAAATGATATTTAACCAACATATCTAAATAAATGATAATCTTCAAAGTACTTTGGAAACTTCAAAAAGTCTAATAGATGTTATACATTTACGCATAATATAGTTTCAGAGACTGATTTTTTTTTCTGTCTTTTTTTTTTTTTTTTACTGCTTTCTCTGAAGTTCTATCAAGCCTATGAGGTAACTAGTATCTCTTATCTCATATTGGTCAGGCAGCTCTGAGAAGCAGTTCTAATTGTCATTGAATAAATGGAAAAATTGAAAAATAAAAATTTCTAAATAATTTAACTTCTCTAATAGGTACAGTCTTTCAGAATGTGGGGTTTATGGTGAGAAAGAATTGGCTATAGTGAGATAGCTAACAAAAGAGGTTTCTTGGTGAAGACAGGGTTGAAGAAGCACTGAATTTAATGTACAGAATAGGGTCTTATCATCTACTGAGTAGGACTTGAGGAAATTTAATATAGAAGATGTGGGTTTTGATCGGGGAGGAGGGGATGGGCCAGAAGCTTCCCTGACAATGAGCATTTTTAGTAATATCAGGGGAAGTCATGAGGATTCCAAACTTTATTTTATCTGCTTCACATTTTAGCTCTCAAATGGCCCCAGCATAGAGTGGAGGCAGCTCAAAATTAGAAGTTTATCTGTATAGCAGATATGGTGAGAATACCCCTTCCTTCTCGTACTCAGCACTAGGCCAGGGCAGGCAAAACCTAGAAATCCCAAGCTTCTTATTCATCTAGAATCAACTTCAGGACTTCAACACAGAGCTAGTTGAGAGCGAAACCAAACAGAAAAATATTTGTGTGCTGACGACACTGGAAATTCTTCCCTGTGTGCTGCTCGGGCTGACATCCTGATAAAGTTCAGGCCCTGGTGAAGCTGCACAGACCGGGCCCCCTCCCTGGACCACATGTGTTTTGTCTGCATCATAAACTTGATTTTCTGAATTGTTCCCGTTGACATTTTCATCTCTGTTCAGAGGCCGTAAACCTTAATTATATAATAGGACCCAAGTTAGACAAAACAGAAAAATTTAAAAGTTCCCCTTATGTTCACTTTCCTGAAACCTTCCTTTTCCAACTTTATAAGGCTGACCTGGTCATCATTTTAGCAAATCACAATAATTGACTTTACAAGGTAGGGATTCCATCCATTTGCTACAGATAATTCCCCAGTGATCAAAGTCATATTTTGTTCAATCTGCCTCCTTGATAGCAAGTTAGTGTGAATGAAAACCCTTGGCAAATATATGTTAGCATATATAAAAAAAAGTTAACTTGTTCAACATGGCAATTCTTTTACTACCCTAAAGCTGTATTAACAGTTAAAAATATATCAAGCTTGCTTTCATTTTCTTAAAGGATTCCAAAGCAGCAAAAAATCAACTTAAAAAAGACCGTTTTTCAGATTAGTGAAAAATCACTGGACTCTGAAGAGGAAGGAAAAAAAATCCTGTGGTCATCCAGGCTAAAGAATGAAGTCATTAATTAGGGAAGGAATGTGAGATTGTCACTAGATTTTTGTCAGATGATTATTTAATTTTATTTTCCTGTCAGAAAACAGTGGAGTAACATGTTTAGGATACTCTGGGAAAGAAAATGTGAGCTAAGGATTCAGTGAAACAGAGCGTTGAGTATAAAGACCTCAGATTTGCAAGAAATCAGGGTATGTTATTTCCTTAAGTTACTAAGAAATCTGATGAAGAATATGTGTTAGGTAGTCAGAATATCTGGACAAAGTTCCGTATAAGAACTGCTGGCAGTGATTTTCATTGGCTGATAAAAATCACAAAAAGTAAGACAACCACATGCAATTCTTTACAAAACTGTGCAACATCATTCATAAGTTAGTGTTGCCAAAAGAAAAACAAAAAAGAAAAAAGAAACCTGAATGTGATCAAGATTTTAGATCTGACTATCAATTTTCAGGAAACATAGGAGAGCGTGGCATGTGTAATATATTGCAACCCTTGATGAAAGTGAGAGGAGAGGGAAAAAGTTGGATTAAAGTTCAACATTCAGAAAACTAAGATCATGGCATCTGGTCCCATCACTTCATGGCAAATAGATAGGGAAACAGTGGAAACAGTGTCAGACTTTATATTTTGGGGCTCCAAAATCACTGCAGATGGTGATTACAGCCATGAAATTAAAAGACACTTACTCCTCGGAAGGAAAGTTATGACCAACCTAGATAGCATATTCAAAAGCAGAGACATTACTTTGCCAACAAAGGTCGGTCTAGGCAAGGCTATGGTTTTTCCAGTAGCCATGTATGGATGTGAGAGTTGGACTGTGAAGAAGGCTGAGCGCTGAAGAATTGATGTTTTTGAACTGTGGTGTTGGAGAAGACTCTTGAGAGTCTCTTGGACTGCAAAGAGATCCAACCAGTCCATTCTAAAGGAGATCAGTCCTGGGTGTTCTTTGGAAGGAATGATGCTAAAGCTGAAACTCTAGTACTTTGGCCACCTCATGCGAAGAACTGACTCATTGGAAAAGACTGATGCTGGGAGGGATTGGGTGCAGGAGGACAAGGGGATGACAGGATAAGATGGCTGGATGACATCACTGACTTGATGGACGTGAGTTTGAGTGAACTCTGGGAGTTGGTGATGCACAGAGAGGCCTGGCATGCTGCGATTCATGGGGTCGCAGAGTTGGACACGACTGAGTGACTAAACTGAACTGATGGGGTTGCAATTAGCAAAGCCCAGACTGTGAAGTGAAACTCTACAGGACAGACAACCCTACTTCAATAGGATTTCCATGAAAGAGAGGGAGACACAGAGAAAAAACTATAGATTAATGGAGATTTAAGAGCTACATTAACCAGTCTGTTGGAATTTGCTTGGATCCTGATTCAGAATTCAATGTATATAGCTAAAGAGATATATATATATATTCTGCTGCTACTCCTGCTGCTAAGTCGCTTCAGTCGTGTCCGACTCTGTGCGACCCCATAGATGGCAGCCCACCAGGCTCCGCCGTCCCTGGGATTCTCCAGGCAAGAATACTGGAGTGGGTTGCCATTTCCTTCTCCAATGCATTGACAGTGAAAAGCGAAAGTGAAGTCGCTCAGTCATGCCCGACCCTCAGCGACCCCATGGACTGCAGCCTTCCAGGCTCCTCT
>NW_011494814.1:1439477-1455726 GCF_000754665.1 Bison bison bison | reverse complement strand
GCTCAGTCATGCCCGACCCTCAGCGACCCCATGGACTGCAGCCTTCCAGGCTCCTCTGTCCATGGGATTTTCCAGGCAAGAACACTGGAGTGGGGTGCCATTGCCTTCTCCATATATATATATATATATATATATATATATA
Source organism: Bison bison bison (assembly GCF_000754665.1). Classification (NCBI taxonomy): domain Eukaryota; kingdom Metazoa; phylum Chordata; class Mammalia; order Artiodactyla; family Bovidae; genus Bison; species Bison bison. Next base: position 1,455,584 of record NW_011494814.1, on the reverse strand, counting down.
AAACTTGAGGAAATATGGACATTTTATAATGTTTTGAAATTAATTTTTAGGAATGAAATAATGGTGTCACATTTCTGTTAACAATAGGAGTCCTTGTCTTAAAGCAATGAGATAGGAACCCCAGCAATAACACTGAGAACCTAGGAAGATATGTGATTTTTCTATTCAGTCAGTAATATGAGAGGAACCCCGGTACCTTGAAAAAGTAGGCACCTCATTAATATTTACAGATGATGAATATTTACAGAAGAGGAAATGAAATGACATACTCAGAAGAGCAATCTCAGATATGCAGATGATACCATTCTAATGGCAGAAAGCGAAGAGGAACTAAAGAGCCTCTTGATGAAGGTGAAAGAGGAGAGTGAAAAAGCTGGCTTAAAACTCAACATTCAAAAAACTAAGATCATGGCATCTAGTCCCATCACTTCATGGCAAATAGATGAGGAAAAAGTGGAAAAAGTGACAAATTTTATTTTCTTGGGCTCCAAAAATCACTGTGGATGATGACTGTAGGCGTGAAATTAAAAGACGCTTGCTCCATGGAAGAAAAGCTATGACCAACCTAGACAGCGTATTAAAAAGCAGAGACATCACTTTGCCCACAGAAGTCCATAGAGTCAAAGCTATGGTTTTTCCAGTAGTCAAATATGGATGTGAGAATTGGACTATAAAGAAGGCTAAGCACCGAAGAATTGGTGTTTTAGAATTGTGGTGCTGGGACTCTTGAGAGTCCCTTGGACAGAGAGAGATCAAACCAGTCAATCCTTAAGGAAATCAACCCTGAATATTCATTGGAAGGACTGGTGCTGAAGCTGAAGCTCCAGTACTTTGGCCAGCTGACGCAAAGTGCCGGCTCATTGGAAAAGACCCTGATGCTGGGAAACATTGAAGGTAGGAGGAAAAGGGGTCAACAGTGAATGGAATGTTTGGATGGCATCACTGACTCAATGGACATGAGTTTGAGCAAACTCCAGGAGATGGGGAAGGACAGGGAAGCCTGGCTTGCTGCAGTCCATGGGGTCAACAAAGAGTTGGACATGACTGAACGACTGAATAATGAACAACTCAGAAGAGCTAGTTTCATGACAGAAATATTCCTTACTCAGTGCCTTCTGAGGGGTTAGACTCAGTTTTCATTCCTGTCTGCCATGCTTTCTGTATCCAGGAAATGAATATCAGAGCCTTTGTCAGACAATGTTTTGCACTTTCATGGACTGAAGGTCAGCCTACCTCATGAGTGTAGCACAGAAACAGTAGATTGAGAGTTCCCTGAAGCTAGGGACTTTGCTGGTTTAAGTTTATATCTCTGCGCTTAAGCAGCCTGTAATTGCAGGTTGCTGTAGGGTGTCCTCTCTTGCTCAGATCAGGGTCTCCTCTGGGTCACGCACCGGTGCTGCCACGACTAAAGGCAAAGCTGCCGAACAGGGCTTGTGTTTCTGGTGTGTTCTGTTGCCCTCCCTCCTCCCGTCTTGGTTGCTTTGTTCTCTCTTCATGGTACTCCACACCCTCCTGTTGTTTTCCTCTGATCAAAGCCCCCCCACCGACGTACAACCACAACGCCCTCCAGAGACTCGCTAATTCCCAAGTGTCCTGCTTTCTGATCAGGCCTTCCCTATGCCCTAACAGTCCTAAACCGTTTTCATCTGCATCTTTATTTCTATGATACTGATCTGAGATAGAGCAGTTGTTTAAAAGGACTTGTGATTAAGGTGTGAATGATAGGTAGATTTAGTTCAAATTAATCTCTGCTTAGTGGAATGTGGAAAACAGATTGTCCGAAACTCTGTGGTGCCGCTACGTGAAGAGGTGTTAGTTAAGCATTCTACTAGAAAATGTGCTGATCTTTCCTCTGCTTTGTCACTCCTTCCTGACTCATGGGGTTTACCGTGAGAACTGATGCAACACTGGGGAAGTACTTTCCTGTACAAGAGCTCATGCCACGAGACCTAGTGCCAGGAAATAATTTGTACGCATTGTTTGGTAAAGTTCATCAAACTTGCTTTGAAGCAGGCCTGTGAAACTAATACAGGAAATCAATAGAGGGTTTTGTATTGCTCTTAAAGGTCTCTAAGGGAATAGATTTTCACAACTTTGTATGCCAGTGTATCACAGACTTTGTGACCATTAAGATTCTCTCATGTAATTTAAGAACAATGAAAAAATATATGCCTACAAATGTTCACACATTTTAAATAACTGTTGGGTCTGTGACATATCAAAGTATCAGTAGCTTCCTATAGTGTTTCCAAGAAATAGAAAACTTCTGAAACATGGCCAGTAATCTGTGTAATAAACTGAAGATTAGTTTTGAACTGGATCTGTGAGAAAACAAGCAAGATACGATGATGAATTAAATCACTAAGAATTGAATCCTGGCAGGGGAAGGGAGTTGCTATCCATCTATAGTTTACTTGTATTGTAGCACCACCTAGTGTTCACACAGATGCCAGTTAGCTACAGTTTTTCTTGCCTCACTGTTCAACAGAAACACATTCCTAAAGCATATACTCTTGGTCTGTCAGCCAAGAAACGCTGCTCAAACATGTCTGTAAGTTATGAAATACAGATGACATTATATGTTTCTGAAATGAAGGATTATGCTTTCAGTTACTTCATTATCGGGATGGACATGTTCATTGACGTGCATATGTGACATTTTAACTCTTTTAAGCTTAATATTTATCTTTTTACTTGCTAAGAAAATAGCCTGTAGATGTTGGGAAATTACTGGTTTGCTTTAACCTCAGTTGCTCTTTCAAGAGCAAAGCTTTAAATGGTGAAACGTCAATTCCTGCAAATATATTGATACCATGTTAGGCCAGGATTAGTACTTACGCAGCACCACACCCTTCCTGTTACTCCTGACAGAATCTTCACTGCTAAAGAAACTACAGAACATCAGCTAGAGTACTGGTGTTTAGAGCTTTGAGACCCAAAGTGTGGTCTGGACTGGAAGCTTAGGCCACACCTGGGAACCTGCGAGGCCTGCAGAGTCTCTCCTCCTGCCCAGACTTACTGAACCTGCAGCTTGACGAGATCCCAAGGTGACCTGTATGCACTTGAACAATGGAGAAGCACAGTCTGAGAGACACAACTCCCACCCATACTACTACCCCCCACCGCACTGTGAAAGATTGACCCTCAATCAAACCAGAACTAAGGACTTTTCATTGTAATTTTGGATTTATTATACAGTATTTTACTTTTGGATAAAGCTACATGATTTTCTTCTATTCTGACTCATGACTTATTCCGTATAAACTGTATCATTGATGGTTGTGGGACTCACATCGGCAACTGAACAAAGAAGGCATGGTTCTTTCCTACTGAATTCATCAGCTTCGTCTCTCAAGAAACATAATTAGGGAGCCACTCAAAGCAACTGAGAGGAAAATTGCCAGCTCTGAAACTGTAGGGTATGCAGACGCCAACAAAATACCTAAGTTTGCTGTGATAGAGAGACTCATAGTTTGAACAGACAGTAGTAGGTGAGGCTTAAATAATTCCTGATTATTGAGGTAGAAAGAAACACTTAGAGATTGCATTATTAAAGTTGAAAAGTTTAAAGGTTGAGTTTTTTTCTTAAGCCTTAATTTTATCTTAGCTATCTCTTTATTAATACACCTAGTAAATATAGTGCAAAAATAAGATAACTTTTTTGGTTAATGTTCAGTTATCTCAAGTTTAACAAATTAACATCATTCACAAATTTGGTTAAGTTTCCTAAAGCATTTTAACCTAATAATCTCAAACACCTTAGATGAATAATACCATAGACTTCGAAGCCTAACTAAACCAATCTTTCTTTGCACTTAGACAAGTTAAAAAATGTAATAAACCAAACTCATAACCGTAATAGATTCTTTTATATTAAAAAATTAATCAAAATTTAATAAAATCACAGTAAGTGTGAAACATTTCAAATTAAAACTTCAAAGCAATATTATATTTCAGACTCCTTAAAAGATTTTAAAACTTTAAATAATAAATACACATTATCTCTATAATTACAAAACTTAGTACTAAATCTAGCACAAAGTACCATGCCTTATGTTATCATCTCTATACTTATTTCTACATTTCATATTTCCTAGTCACACAAATAAAGGAAGCAGAAGTTATTTGATCCGTGAGCAGTCCTTTAGTCCAGTTACAGGCAGGTATAGTGAAGTAACACATTGTGTTCCAGAATCCAAACCTTGGGACTGTTTTTGGAACAGTCCGTATATTATGAATCCTCTCATATATAGTTTAAATGTTTAAATCTTCGCTGCCAGGGGTGCAATCCAAGTCTATGGCCATCAGCTGGGATTTAGTTTCACTACCCAGTGCCTCACCTTTTCCTGAGGTGTAGTCTACCTTTATTCAAGTTTTATTGTAAACTCTTTGAACATTCTTTTCCCCTGTTGGAGTAGATAGAATTGTGTACCCCCTACCAGGGCTGCAGCTAACATCTTCATTGCACAGTTAACTTTAACTGAAACCTGCACCCCCATCCAGGACAGAAACTGTCTTTATAGTTTCTTATCTGTTTCATCTACCTCCACTTTACCATCATCTGTTGACGTTGCCCCCTGACTGGAGTTTGGACAAGATTAAGAACACTGCCTTGTGCCACTGCGTAAGCACGTGTATCATGCATTCTGAGCTATTGACTTTTGTGCTGGCACGATTATTGTGAATAAACCAAGAAAAACAGTCCTTGTGAGGTTTCTTTGAGACTTCAATATGTAGAAGCTAAGTGGCTTGTTCCTTCAAAGAAATCAGAGGTTTGAGAATGTATTGATAATTGTCCTTGTAGGTTGCATTCTCGAGGACGCACATTCTGAGGCTCTGAGATTTGTATATTGCAGGCTTATTGGAATGAACCATCTGAGAGATGTGAGCGACATCATCCTAGCAGAGGGAGGAGTTGACCACTGTGCTGCAGTAGAGGCCTTAGTCATTCCTATGGGGAACTCCATAGAGTTGCGCCCACTCCTTCCTTGCCAGGCTTTCTACCTCCTCCCACTGGGCAGACATTGGATGTGGAGTGCTCCCAGGGAAGGATGTGACCTTGGGTGGGGCAGCTGAGGGCAAGCCCCAGAGAAGGTCTCAGATGGGAGCAGTAAGCAGCCAACACTCCTGGCAGCTGGGGGAATAAGTGCCTTAGGCAGAATAGTGGGGGACTATAAATGTTCTTAAAACTTTTCTGTATTGTTGTTATTATTATTATTAAAGGGCTTGACCCAGAAAAGATCATGGTACTTAATTCTAAGAGCACCAATGTAACAGGAGACTGATCTCTGTAATGCGAATGAAAATACCTCTCTTTGCTGAGAGGCATTGTGCAGAACTCATGAAAACATGGCAGTGATGTTGGCAGGGAGATGGCAATGAAGTTCTCTGAACCAACTGTCTCCTGCAGCTGTGAAAAGACACAGCCTGGCTGCCAACTGTTAGGCTCATTGTGCTTTGGCTGCATTTAGTTCCCTCTTATGTCAACTTGCAATTCTGTGTTGAAGAAAATTGGTCTGGTCTGCCACCATCTCCATCTCTTAGCAACTGAGAGAGATTGAAACAACAGCTGGGTAATTTGATACTGGGAACTTAAAGGTTGTGAAATGGAACATAATGGCTTGTTTGTATTAAATGAAAAAAAGAGAGAAAATGATGTAACTCTAATGCTTAGAAATGTTTGGAATGCCACATGGATTACAAAGAGAGGAAAATCTAGTTTAAACTGGTTGGACTCTTCCTCTCTCAGAATGATTAAAGTTGAGTCCAGAAGTGCTCTCAAACACCCATATTTGCCTAAATATAAATTCCTGTGGAATGTTGGAATTGCAATGTGAAAAAAAGTTTCCGTGTTCTGTATTTATTTTCCGTAAGATTGACCTACTGCTTTCTTTATCACACATTTTAAAATACTCTTTTCAATAAAACATAGATGACAGTTTAGCTTTTGGTGGGCAGTGGGAGAGGGTCCAGAGGTGGAGACAGGAGATAGTGAGGGGTGGTCCTCAGAGGCAGTGATTCACTGGAAGCCTGTTTTATAGGCTGCTCACACCATCTCCAGGGTACACGCACCAAAGGTGATAATGGAATTGTGAGTTTGAAAACTAAGAAATGAAAAGCCAAGTGCAATTGTTGACAAAAGGTTGTTTTCCCTCTTCCCTGGGGCCAGTAAAGAGATCATCTGGCTTTCAAATTAAGAAAGCCAGAAAATACAGTGTTTGCTCTCAGAATAAGTCAAATGTCATACTTAATGAAAATTCCAAAGCAGAAAGAGAGAAAGCAAGGGAGTTGGGGAAGAAGAGACTGAAATGCCTAATTAATGGAGTGAGCTGCTTGCTGCTTAACCTGTAGGTTCATAATTCAAGCATTTTGCCATTGTTTAATAAACATGCCTGAACAAGGTTCATTGAAGGGGCATGGGATATAGGGGAGGGGACTGAAAATCTAGTGCTTTACATGGTAGGAAACTGCCTGGTCATGTTTCTTAGGATAACTTGTTCACCTGCTGCATATGCAGCTTTCATCCCAGCGCAGGGGGCAGAAAGCCATTGTTTTCTTTGCTTGGCTAGTGGTTTACTTCCTTGTCACCTTCTCATACAATTGGGTCATAGGTCTGCTGCTGTTAGCAACACATTGTCTTTTCATCAATACTGAAAGAATTTAATTCCTTCCCTGTGAAGTGGTTCCAATTCCTCAGCAAGAGTTTGGCTTTGTGATACGACAACTTTGAAGAAATGAAGTAAAGATTCACTGGGAAACAGCCCTTCTTCTTATCCATCCACTTCCTTACCTCCTAGTTCTTCCAAGACCACATCCATCCAATTTACAACAAATGAAGTGGAACCATATAAAATTGCTCTTTTTGTAGGTCAAAGGCAGTTTAAATGTAGGTAATTTCACGTGGTTCAGCTTCTACTATACAAACGAGTTGTCTGGTTTAAAAAAAAAGAAAAGAAAGAGTGACTATGAATGTTATCCTTAGAATTCTTGGAAGAGAAAAAAAAAAAAAAGACTTCAAGGTAAACAAACGGACAGATAAACTTATTTGTAACCAAACTCAATTCCAGATGGGGCTGGCTTTTAGTTCACAAACAGAAAAGAAATAGGGATTGCAGCTTGCAGGGAACTATTGCTTCTCCCTGAGGGAGATGAGGATTGACCTTCTCTACATGGGGTATGTTTCCAGTCTACTTGATCTTTCATTTAGCTTAAAAATTCAGTTTGGTGTTTGCACTTCCCTCATTTTCCAAAATTTGTTCTGATTCCACATCTCTGTCAAACATTTCTGTATATTTGTTTATTCCTCTTTGATTTGAAAGATAGGAAGTATATTGATTTTTTTCAGGTGAAAACTAACTTTCCATTCATTTGGGAAGAACTTGTGCATCACTTCCACAGCTCTAGAGTATTTGTGCTCAATTTTGTATTTTTATTTGAGACACAGGAAGTGTATTTGTTTAAATTTTCTCTCTGAAAATAAACCCAGAGCTGCAGCCTGATGAGCATTATACAAAGGATAAGAAATCTCAGTGTAGTATTCTTTTATACTTTACTTTTAATGATTCATAAATGTATAATAATCATAGTGAACTTTTATTCAGCACTGCTATAGGCATAATAAGGTACTGTGCATGTACTATCACATTTAATCCTCATCCTATGACTTGTATCTAGTCCTGTCTTAATGAATGAGGGAACGGAGTCACAAAGGTTAAGCTTCTCTCCCAAGGAATCAAAGTTGTTAATAGCAATGCTAAGACTGACTTTCAGACTATCTCCAGACCTACTCTCTTAATTTACTATACCATTCTGCTATCACACTGACTGTACCTGATTCCGATCCAACCCTTGCCACCACCACGCCCCCCACCCCCCCACCAATTAATCGTTTTCCTTGAATGTTTTTCATGTTGGTTTGTATTTTGAAGGTGCCATTTGGGCAAGGTGTCTTGAAGGAGTGATGGTGGGTACATATTGACTGTTCTGTGAGGAGCAAAGCTTCAAAAGGAGCATGTTGATGAATCTCCTCAGTGTGGAGATCCAAGCAAAGCCAACTTCTGTTTGCAGCACTAGCATACAAACAGTTTCTCACCTTAATCCTTGCATCTTAATCTGTGAGTCAAGTCTGCAACCAGAAATCATTTTCAGCTCTTTCAACTAGCCATAAAAATGTTTTAATACTGTGTTAAACTATATAATATTGCAATTAAAACTTCTTATCCTCACCCATTGGAGGGCAGACAGAAGCAAGAACTACAATCCCATAGCCGCCAAAATGAAAACCACAATCACGGAAAGCTTAGCAAAATAATCACATGGATCACTGCCTTGTGTACCACAATGAAGCTGTGAGGCATGCCATGCAGGGTCACCCAAGATGGACGGGTAATGGTGGAGAGTTCTGACAAAACGTGGTCCACTGGAGGAGGGAGTGCAAACCACTCCTGTATCATTGCCTCAAGAACCCCATGAACAGTATGAAAAGGCAAGAAGATGTGACACTGGAAAATGAGCCCCTTAGGTAGTTAGGTGTCCAATATGCTACTGGAGAAGAGGGGAGCAATAGCTTCAGAAAGAATGAAGAGGCCGGGCCAAAGTGAAAACCATGCTTAGCTGTAGATGCATCTGGTGGTGAAAGTAAAGTCTGATGCTGTCGAGAACAATATTGCATAGGAACCTGGAATGTTAGGGCCATGGATCAAGGGAAATTGGACGCAGTCAAGCCGGAGATGGCAAGGGTGAACGTTGACATTTTAGGAATCAGTGAACTAAAATGGATGGAAATGGGCAAATTTAATTCAGATGACCACTATATCTACTACTGTGGGAAAGAATCTCTTAGAAGAAATGGAGTAGCCTGCATAGTCAGCAAGAGTCCAAAATTCAGTACTTGGGTGCAGCCTCAAAAACAACAGAATGATCTCAGTTCATTTCCAAGGAAAACATTCAACATCACAGTAATCCAAGTCTGTGTCCCAGCTGCTGATGCCAAAGAAGCTGAATGAAGACCTACAAGAACTTCTAGAACTAACACACAAAAAAGATATCCTTTTCATTATAGGGGATTGGAATGCAAAAGTAATAAGTCAAGAGATACCTGAGGTAACAGTCAAGTTTGACCTTGGAGTACAAAATGAAGCAGGGCAAAAGCTAACAGAATTTGCCAAGAGAACACAGTGGTCATAAAACATCTTCTTCCAACAACACAAGAGACCACTCTACACATGGACATCACCAGATGGTCGATACCCAAATCAGATTGATTATATTTTTTTGCAGCTGAAGATGGAGCTCTATACAGTCAGCAAAAACAAGACCAGGAGCTGACTGTGGCTCAGATCATCAGCTCCTTATTGTAAAATTTAGGCTTAAATTGAAGAAAGTAGGGAAAACCACCAGACCATTCAGATATGATCTAAATCAAATCCCTTATGATTATATAGTAGAGGTGACAAATAGATTCAAAGGATTAGATCTGGTAGACAGAATGCCTAAAAATCTATGGCTGGAGGTTCGTAACATTGTATAGGAGGCAGTGACCAAAACCATCCCCAAGAAAAAGAAATTCAAGAAGGCAAAGTGGTTGTCTGAGAAGGCCTTACAAATAGATGAGAAAAGAAGAGGAGTGAAAGGCAAAGGAGAAAGAGAAAGATGTAGAAAACTGAATATAGAGTTCCAGAGAATAGCATGGAGAGGTAAGAAAGCCTTCTTAAGTGAACAATGCAAAGAAATAGAGGAAAACAACAGAAGAAAAGGAAAAAAAAAAAAAACAGAATGGTAAAGACTAGAGATCAGTTCAAGAAAATAGGAGATACCAAGGAAACATTTCATGCAAAGATGAGCACAATAAAGGACAGAAACAGGAAGGACCTAACAGAAGTAGTAGAGATTAAGAAGAGGTGGCAAGAATACACAAAAGGTCTTAATGACTTGGATAACCATGATGGTGTGGTTACTCACCTAGAGCCAGGTATCCTGGAGTGTGAAGTCAAGTGGGTATCAGGAAGCATTACAACTAACAAAGTTAGTGGAGGTGATGGAATTCCAGCTGAGCTACTTAAAATCCTGAGATGATGCTGTTAAAGTGCTGCACTCAATATATCAGCAAATTTGGCGTACTCAACAGTGACCACAGAACTGGAAAAGTTTCATTTTCATTCCAATACCAAAGAAAGGCAGTTCCAAAGAATGTTCAAACTATGGTATGATTGTGCTCATTTCACATGCTAGGAAGGTAATGCTTAAAATCCTTCAAGCTAGGTTTCAGTAATACACAAATCGAGAACTTCCAGATGTACAAGCTGGATTAGAAAAGGCAGAGGAACCAGAGACCAAATTGCCAACATCTTTTGGATAATAGAAAAAGCAAGAGAATTCCAGGAAGACATCTACTTCTGTTTCATTGACTATGCTAAAGCCTTTGATTATGTGGATCACAACAAACATGGAAAATTCTTAATGAGATGAGAATACCAGACCACTTTACCTGTTTTCTGAAAAACCTGTATGCAAATCAAGAAGCAACAATTAGACCCGGACATGGACCAATGGTCTGGTTCAAAATTGAGAAAGGAGTATGTCGTCATGCTTATTTAATTTCTGTGCAGAGTACATCATGCAGAATGCTAGGCTGGATGAATCACAGGCTGGCATCAAGATTTCTGGGAGAAATATCAACTGCAGAAATGCAGATGATAACATTCTAATGGCAGAAAGTGAAGAGGAACTAAAGACCCTCTTTATAAGGATGAAAGATGAGAGTGCAAAAGCTTTCTTAAAACTCAACTTTCAAAAAAACAAGATCATGACATCCAGTCCCATTACTTCATGGCAAATAAGTGGGGAAATAGCGGAAACAGTGACAGAGTTTATTTTCTTGGTCTCCAAAATCACTGTGGACAGTGACTGCAGCCATGAAATTGAAAGATGATTGTTCCTTGGAAGAAAAGCTATGACAAACCTAGACAGCATATTAAAATCAGAGACATCACTTTGCCAACAAAGGTCCATCTAGTCAAAGCTATGATTTTTCCAGTAGTCATGTATGGATGTGAGAGTTGGACCATAAAGAAGGCTGGCTGAGCATAGAAGAATTGATGCCCTAGAACTGTGGTGCTAAAGAAGACTCTTGAGAGTTCCTTGGACAAAGTGAAAGTCGCTCTGTCATGTCCGACTCTTTGCGACCCCATGCACTATACAGCCTATGGAATTCTCCAGGCCAGAATACTGGAGTGGGTAGCCTTTCCCTTCTCCAGGGGATCTTCCAAACGCAGGTCTCCCTCATTGCAGGCGGGTTCTTTTCCAGCTAAGCCACAAAGGAAGCCCTACAGCAAGGAGATCAAATCAGTCAATCCTAAAGGAAATCAACCCTGAGTATTCAGTGTAAGGATTGGTGCTGAATCTGAAGCTCCAATATTTTGGTGACCTGATGGGAAGAATTAACTCATTGGAAAAGACCTTGATACTAGGAGAGATTGAAGGCAGGAGGAGAAGGGGAGGACAGAGGATGAGATGGTTGGATGGCATCATCAACTCAGTGGATATGAATTTGAACAAACTCCAGGAGATAGAGAAGGACAGGGAAGCCTGAAGTGCTGCATTCCATAGGGTTTCCAAGTTTTGGACATGATTTAGTGACTGAACAACAACAGTTTTGTAATTATTATCTAGTTTGTGCCTTTAAATTGTGCTATTTCTATGCTGAAATGAAAGTTCAATATATTCTTAAACATACCTATATTTATATTCTGGCATCTTACAATGTATTTATCAATTCAACAAATACTTATTGAGAGCCTACCATATGTCAGACATTCATCCTTGGCATAGCAATGACAAAACTGACAAAAATTCTGACCTCAAGCACTTAACATTCTTGCAGTGATTAGTTTTTTAAAGGGTTATCAACAGAAGGGGAGGGAAAGTGGGTGGGTCTATAGAAGTAGCTCCTTAGATTGGGTTGAGCGGCCTAGGGGAAAATCATGGGGCCTCCTTTTTTAAGAGCCCCAATGCCAACTCAGACTCTGTTCAGACTAGAGCAAACAGCAAAATAGGGGCTGGAAAAGGTTTCAGTTGAGCTTCCCTTAAGTAAATTACCTCAAAGATGCTTTGTATTAAGATACTTGAATAGAAGTCTAAGTCTCCTACAGGATTTTAGCCTTCTTTCTCACACCTAGAATTGAATCTAGCTGTATTTTAATTGTGTAGATGAAGATTAAAGCTATTAGATGTTGGACCCCAAATTGAGGATCATTCTGAATCACAGAGTTAAAAATAATAGAGAAAAAAATTCCATAAGTAGAAGCAGATGAAAAAGGAAGTTGAGGGTCGGGTTCACAGTTCTCCCAAGGAGTGGCTTAGACTGGCTGGTTGAAGCTCAGCTCCAAGGCAACTTGGCTGCCATATGTGTGTGCGTGTCTGTGCTGACAAACTTACTTAGCGCCACAATTCAGACAAGTGTGTATCATAGACTTGCAAAAATGCCTTGTGGCAAATTTACTACTTTGGTTCCCAAACTCAATTTAGTCAGATCTTTTCAGTAACGAAGCATTTTTATTTATAGCGATCTTGCTACATATGAAAGACAATTTAGAGTGGTGGTTAAGGGAGTTGATTCCTGGAGCCCAACTGTCTGGGTACAAATTCCAGCCCCACCTCTTACACAGCTACAAAAGGAAGTTCACTGTGTCCCATTTTCCTTTTCTCTAAAAGGGTGATCATAATAATAGCATCTACTTCATAGGATTGTAATGAACATAAATTAAATAGTATCTGTGAAATGCTTAGAATGATGCCTGGCCATAATAAGTGCAATACAGATGTAGCTATTATGATGAGAGTCTTAGATTTGTCAGTCATTAGGCATTGCCTGGCTGGGGTTTAGCATCCACAGTGAATCTTTCGCATAACTGGACAGGACAGATCTAGTGGGCATCCAGTCCTAAATGCCAGAAGGAAACACTAAGAGCAAAAACATTTACTGAGCATTGCCATGTATGGAGTTTGGGGCTTTCATATTTAATGATTAAGAGCCAACATCAGTGAATGTTGATGCCAAGAAGCATCTCTCTCACACACACATGCACACACGCACACACACACGCACACACGCATGCACACACATGCACCTGAAAGCCAAGTTCCTCTGTGATTTTTATCAAATGTTACAAGAAGACATCACACTCAGGTCTGTGAAACAAAGGGATAGATGTTAGGGAGCTGAGGGTCCTTCTGCTAAACAGATGACTACAGAGTTAAGTAAGTGACTTGTGAGGAGGAAAATTCTTGACTGCAAATGGAGTCAAGATGTGAAGCAGCAGCAGTTAAGCTAATACACCATGATGACGAGGATTAAAGATGAACCGAATATCCTCAGAGGGAAAGCCAAACGAGACAGAAGACACATCAGAGGAGACCTCTGCCATCAGCAAACACAAAAATGTAGTTTGATATCAGAAAGAGATAATTAGCATGTGGAAACTAGATTTAGCCTGAAGTATATGTCTGCCCAAGGTGCAGGTCAGAAAAAGAAGGTTTATACCAGGTAGTTTTATGGGGAGAAACCAGGACACACAAACTCCACTGTGATGACTATGTATGAAGAAAGCTAATTATGACTCCTTCAGATGGGTATGAAGAAAGCTGGCTATGACTCCTTCAGATGGGAGATGGCTACCCAAGTGGAGGAAGAGCGAATAGTTGGATTAAGATAGAGAATGAAAGAGTGGCATGAGCAAGGCTTCTTGGTGTAATGGAATTCATCATTCACCATGAACTCCTGACTTCTGCTATATCGTCTTTGGTTCCGAATACAATTAGTATCCAGGAGGGAGGAGCTAGTCTCAAGTTAAAGTGTTGAGGAAAATACAGCGGGAGGAAGGAGGAGATAGGGCTCCCCACTCCTATTTCTTAGAGAATTTGACTTGTTAAAGGACCGCCAGGAACATGAAGAAAATACTTTCTGAGAAAGAAATGCCATTCAGTTTAGAAAGGAACATGTAGCTTATATCAGGGAAATAGCCCTTCCCACTTGGATTGATTTTGGGCATTGCATATGATTGCTTTTAAAAATCACTTCTATTATTTCCCCTTGACTATAACAATAGCACATATTCTTATATAAATGAGGAGAAAATAAAAATCACCTGTGGCCCACTAGACATACCCACAATAATCATTCTTGATGTATTTCCCTTTCCCAGTTTTTACTTACATGTGTACAAAAATTGGACTTCGACTCCGTCACAATTTTATATGTTTTTTTTTAATATGTTGTTTTTTTAACTTAATATTATATCCTGAACATTTTTGTACCATATCGACGTGGGGCGGGGCCCATATGTTTATGTTTTCTCACAACTCCTGTGCTCAGGGGTTTGTCGAGTCCTTTACCTTCTCCACGCTGGCACCATGATTGTTTAGTCCTTGTGAGGCCAGTCTGGGATTTGCAGGGTGTCTTGAGCTGTGAGAGGAAAAAAACAATCTTTTTGTAAATATGAGAGCATTGGACCTTGAAGTTGAGGGTTAGGTCTCTTAATATTCTTCCCTTGAAGAGCATGTTCTGACTAAATGTATATTCACATTTCAACAAATTCAAACAAATGATAGACAGCTGTTGGTTGAGAGAGAAATATTGGCTGCTGTGTCAGATATTTAAAAGAAAGCAGCAGCTGAACATAGCCCCAACTCAGAGAATGCTGGAGTCATATTTTAAGAGAAAAAAATTCACAACTGACCTGAATACGAAATTCTCCTGTGTGGGCTCTTGTATTAATAAATGGTCTGTATTAAGCCCTGAAGTCTTGTAATTGAAATAATAACACAATATGAAGAATCCAAGGGGCTCTCTTCTTAAATATTTGTACTCCATTCAGGGTCAAGGTGCCCATTCATAGGAGGTCATGCTTTTTGATGTTGGATTTCTTTCCATGATTTGTAGATATTTGTGTAAACTGACTCACATATCAGTCAGAAAGGAAGGAAGAAATGGTTTTGTGATTTATAAACCCATGTGGAGCCCAAATATTAAATAAATCTATTTTCATTTATTATTTGTTTGAATTTAGGTGTCACCGTGGTAGGCATGGTTTGGTAGGTAAAGCAGTGTGAGACGTGCTCTTAGAAGCCGGAGTTCACTACACTTTTACTCAATCAGCCCAGGTTTGATTCTTTGTATTCCCCCTCAGCCCCTACTCCATCTTCTCATGCCTGAAGAGTCCAGTGACCCAGGAAGGTATCTAGTTGGTTTTCTTGTTGCTTCAGCACACAGAAGATTAATTCATATTTACAAATTTATATATGGTAAAGATACTTTTCTGTGATTATGGTTTGTGTGTCTGCCCTCTGATGCCTCTCGCAACACCTACCATCTTACTTGGGTTTCTCTTACCTTGGACGTGGGGTATCTCTTCACGGCTGCTCCAGCAAAGCGCAGCCGCTGCTCCTTACCTTGGATGAGGGTTATCTCTTCACAGTTGCCCCTCCTGACCTTGAACGTGGAGTAGCTCTTCTCAGCCCTCCTGTGCCCGCGAAGCCATCGCTCCTTGGACTTGGGGTTGCTCCTCTTGGCCGCCGCCCCTGACCTCGGGCATGGGGTAGCTCCTCTCAGCCATTCCTGCGCCGTCACAGCCTGGCACTCTAGGCCACCACCCCTGACCTCCGACGTGGGGTAGCATCACTTCATGGGAAATAGATGGGGAAAGAGTGGAAACAGTGGCTGACTTTATTTTGGGGGGCTCCAAAATCACTGCACATGTTGACTGCAGCCATGAAATTAAAAGAAGCTTACTCCTTGGAAGGAAAGTTATGACCAACCTAGATAGCATATTCAAAAGCAGAGACATTACTTTGCCAACAAAGGTCTGTCTAGTCAAGGCTATGGTTTTTCCTGTGGTCATGTACGGATGTGAGAGTTAGACTATGAAGAAAGCTGAGCGGCGAAAAATTGATGCTTTTGAACTGTGGTGTTGGAGAAGACTCTTGAGAGTCCCTTGGACTGCAAGGAGATCCAACCAGTCCATTCTAAAGGAGATTGGTCCTGGGTGTTCTTTGGAAGGACTTATGCTAAAGCTGAAACTCCAGTACTTTGGCTACCTCATGCGAAGAGTT
>NW_011494814.1:1419693-1439377 GCF_000754665.1 Bison bison bison | reverse complement strand
ATGACAGAGGATGAGATGGCTGGATGGCATCACCGACTCGATGGACATGAGTTTAAGTGAACTCTGGGAGTTGGTGATGGACAGGGAGGCCTGGCGTGCTGCGATTCATGGGGTCGCAAAGAGTCGGACATGACAGAGCGACTGAACTGAAACTGAAAGATACTTTTAAAATATGAAAAGAAAATTTTCCTGATATACAAGATTGTTGTGAAAAATCAAACAGATAAATGAGAATTCTCCGTTTATATTTTTTGAGATAACCTCTGTGGACAACTTGGTATGTTTTTCTAGACTTTTAGTCCAAATTTATATTCATATATATAATTTTAAAAACTCACTGGCTACTATTAGTTAGCTTACTTCACATAATATTTTAGGATCACTTTTTGTGTCACTATTATAAATATCTATTTTATTTGTTCTACTTTGTTTACTGATTGACTTGTGATTAGATAATGCATGCAAATTACAAAATCGTAAACACTGATGCCTCCCTCCTACCCTTATTATCCAGCCTCACAGTTCTCTTCTTCAGAGGCAATCATTGCTATCACTTTAATATAGATTCTTCCAAAACAAATATAAGCTGCATTAGTCCCTTCAGTACACAAACAAGCAGTAACGTAGCCCAGCCTGAAGGAGGAAGAACTCTTCCTTGACTTGTACATTCCCTTTCAGCTACCACCTTGCTTCTCTGCTCCCCTTACAGCAGTAGTACTTGAAAGTGAAAGTGAAGTCGCTCAGTCGTGTCTGACTTTTTGCGACCCCATGGACTGTAGCCCACCAGGCTCCTCCGTCCATGGGATCCTCCAGGCAAGAGTACTGGAGTGGGTTGCCATTTCCTTCTCCAGGGGATCTTCCCGACCCAGGGATCGAACCCAGGTTTCCCACATTCCAGGCAGATGCTTTAACCTCTGAGCCACCAAAGTTGTCTCCAATTACTATTTCCAATTCCTCTTCTCCCACCCTTTGATAAACTTACTACTACAGTGTCCATTTTCATGCTGTATTTTTAAGCAATATGGGGTTATAAAGGCCTGGCCTCACATTACTTCGGACAATTTGAAGGGTATTTTCAGTTTCAGAGTTCCGTGTGGGGTGGACTGATGCATTAGTTGAGACTGCTTTACAACCCACCTTTCCCCAGCTCTGCCTGCTTTCTTCCCCTTCCTCGGGAGTTTGTCCTAAGAGCACGTGAGCATGCTAAGTTGCCTCAGTAGTGTCCAGCTCTTTGCGACCCCGTGGACTGCAGCCCACCAGGCTCCTCTGTCGGTGGGCTTCTTCAGGCAAGAATACTGAAGTGGTTTGCCATGTCCTCCTCCAGGGGATCTTCCTGGCCCAGGGGTCGAACCCACATCTCTTATGTCTCCTGCATTGGCAGGTGGGTTCCTTACCACTAGCATCACCTGCCCTGAAAACTTCGAGGATGCTAATCTTCGTGGTAGAGTCTGCTTCCCAGCACACCATCCTGCAACACCCGTCCAGTGGTTTTCCATCTCAGAATAAGAGCCTGAAGTCCTCACAGCGGCAGTATGTGTCCCTCCTCCCACCCCTCAGCAACCTTCCTGGCTACATCTCTTACATTCTTCCCTTCGTTCTGTTCTCATTAGCTGTTCCCTAAATACACTAAGCATACTTAATACTCCTGAACCTCCACACTTGCTCTCTGACTTCCTGAGATATACTTCCCCCAGATGCCTTCCTGTCTCCCCCTCATTTCCTTGGTGTCTCCGTTCAAATATCACTTGATCAGAAATTCTTTCCTGACCACTCTATATAAAGCAGCATCCCCACTGCCAGCTTTGTGCTCTTTATTCCCCCTGTTTTGTTTTTTCTATTCCTCCAAAGCACTTATGCTATATGTTTTTTCTTATTGTCTGTCTTTTTCTGGTTTGTCCTCTAATATTTTCCAAGGGCCTAGAAAAGTGCTTGGCACAGAAAATATGTTCAAGTAATATTATGGATGTATGAATAATTGTTCGTTTTATTTTTCATGCAAATGTTGCAACCTTTACATAATGTTTTGCACATATGAGAACAGCACATACCTTGGAGAACATTTCAAACCAGAATAACAACCTGCATAGTTTTGCACTATATGTATAAATACAATTTATCCAATCAGTCCACTATTAATGGATTTTTATGTTATTTCAAATACAGAAAGGAGTAACTTCATAATGTTGTCTTCCATTATGTGAGTATATCTTCAGGAAAAGAATCTTTATAATTGTAATTTGCTGGTCAAAGGGTATATAATTGATATTGATAGTTGTGATAGATATTACCAAATAATTTTCTATAAATCTTATACAAGATTATATTCTCACCAGCAGGATGTGAGTGTGTCTCTTTCAACACATGTTAATTCTTTGACAGTGCTCATTTGATAAATGAAAATGGTATTTAAGTGTAGTTTTAACTTTCAATTCTTTGTGTGTGTGTGTGTATGTAATAAAGTTTTATTAAAGTATAAAAGAGATAGAGAAAGCTTCTGAAATAGACATCAGAAGGGGACAGAAAGAGTGCCCCCTTGCTAGTTTTTAGCAAGGAGTTATATACCTATTAGCAAGCTGCTAATTAGAGAAAGGAAATGCCTCAAAACAGAGAATTGCATCAGGCCCCTCACCCACAACATGCATTTTGAGATAGCATTGGCACAATTATCTTATTATGTTTGAGGTTTAATATCTTTTTATATATTTAAAACACAATCATATTCCTTCTGTACTAATACCTCTTCTATAAACTGTGTTGGGTTGGCCCTGTAATGAAACTTTTCTTAAACCAAAGATTCAAGTTTACCTCAGCGTCCCAGTATCATTTGTTGAATAAATGATCTTTTCCCCACTTGAACCAACTTCACCACATTTCTGTTTCTAGCTTTATATTTCCATTTATCTATTCACATATGAAGTACTACATCGCTTCATATAATACAGTTTTATGCTATGTTTCGTTAGTTATCTGGCTCTTTTTGTTCAGTTGCTACGTTGTGTCTGACTCTTTGCTACCCCATGGACTATAGCATGCCAGGCCTCTCTGTCCTTCATGGTCTCCTGGAGTTTGCTCAAACTCATGTCCCTTGAGTCAGTGGTGCCATTTAACCATACATCTTCTACCGCCTCTTTCTCCTCCTGCCCTCAGTCTTTCCCAGCATCAGGGTCTTTGTCAACAAGTCAGCTCTTCGTGTCATGTGGCCAAAGTATTAGAGCTGTAGCTTTAGCATCAGTCCTTCCAATGAATATTCAGGGTTGATTTCTTTTAGGATTGACAGGTTTGATCTCCTTGCTGTCCAAGGGACTCTCAAGAGTCTTCTCCAGCACCACAGTTTGATAACATCAATTCTTTAGCACTCAGCCTTCTTTATGGTCCAACTCTCATATATGTACAACCAGCTACTAGAAAAGTCATAGATTTGACCACATGGACCTTTGTTTGTAAAGTGATTTCTCTGCTTTTAAATAAGCATATTAAAAAGGTTTGTTATAGTTTTTCTTTGGCGACATCTTTTAATTTCATGGCTGCAGTCACCATCCATATTGATTTTGGAGTCCAAGAAAATAAAATCTGCCACTGTTTCCATTTTTCCCCATCTATTTGCCATGAAGTGATAGGACTGGATGCTGTGATCTTAGCTTTTTGAAAGTTGAGTTTTAAGCCAGCTTTTTCACTCTCCTCTTTGACTGTCATCAGGAAGCTTGTTAGTTCCTCTTCACTTTCTGTCATTAGTGTGGTATCATCTGCATATCTGAGGTTGTTGATATTTCTCCTGGCAATCTTGATTCCAGCATGAGATTCATCCAGCTCGGCATTTCTCATGATATACTCTGTATATAAGTTAAATAAGCAGGGTGAAAATATACAGCCTTGATGGACTCCTTGTCTCTGCTGCTGCTGCTGCTAAGTCGATTCAGTCGTGTCCGACTCTGTGTGACCCCATAGACGGCAGACCACCAGGCTCCTCCGTCCCTGGGATTCTCTAGGCAAGAACACTGGAGTGGGTTGCCATTTCCTTGTCTCTACCTCAAACTAAAAGAAAAGTTCTGAAAAGAATGATATTTTAAAAAATTCCCTGCCTTTCTAGCATATTTTTCCAATTAAAATTGGCTTGTTTGGTACGAGATTTTCTGTTGTTTTTTTTATTAGTCTTTATTAGTCTTAATTAGAGACGAGTTTTAGAGGAATTGGCATCTTCATAATCTTGAATCTTCTTATGCAAGAACATGGTATGTTTCTTTAGCCATTCACGTCTTGCTATCAGTGTATATTTCCTTTAAACAATTGCTCTCTCTCTCTCACATATATGTACACACACACATATATTTGATTTGAGAAGCTTTAAAGCAAACATCTGACTTATTATTACCTAACTTAAACAAAAGTAGAACTTTTTTAGGAATCATCTCACATACTCACTCTGATCTCAGCCCCTTTGTCCCTTCAGAAGTATCCAGCATTCTGACTTTATGATAGTCTTTTTGTTGCTTTACAGTTTTGCTGCTGGGTAAGCATTTCTAAATAACAGTTTAGTTTTGCCTGCCTTTGAGCTTAAAATAAATATAATCATGCTAGATATATTCTTTTGTATCTAACTTCCTTTGCCAAAAATATGTCTATGTGATTTATCCATGACTGTTGCCTTTTTAGCAATTTTTTTTTCTGAATAGAGATCTTCCTATTATTTTTCAAACTTTCATTTTCAAACATTAAATTCAAACATTCACACAATATTGATTTCCTGGAATGAATCCAACTTTTTCATAATATATTCTTTTTTTACATTTTGCTGGATTCCTTTTGAGGACTGGCCTATTTCTGGCTTACCTGTATTTCTCTAGAGTGGTTCTTTAGAGGTTCTCCCTGAAAGCCTGAGTTTTTGTTTTGGTTTATTTTTATTTAATATTTTTTTAACCATGGCTCCTCCTCCTTGCTGCACTGTGAGCTCCAGTTTTTGTTCCTCCAGCACTGAAAACTGAAAACAGCCCAGCTTCTCAACCTCTTAGTTCTGCTTGCTGCTGTTGCTGCTGCTAAGTCGCTTCAGTCGTGTCCGACTCTGTGCGACCCCATAGACAGAGCCCACCAGGCTCCTCTGTCCCTGGGATTCTCCAGGCAAGAACACTGGAGTGGGTTGCCATTTCCTCCTCCAATGCATGAAAGTGAAAAGTGAAAATGAAGTTGCTCAGTCGTGTCCGACTCTTAGCGACCCCATGGACTGCAGCCTACCAGGCTCCTCCATCCGTGGGATTTTCCAGGCAAGAGTACTGGAGTAGGGTGCCATTGCCTTAAGGCCTTAAAGGGGAAAATGGTGCCATATAGCCTCTCTATTCTCTGTAAGATCTTAGGTTCTCAAGTCCCTGCTGCCTTGGGAATGCTCTTATGCCTTCAAACAGATACTTTTTTTGTTCAGCTTATCTAGTTATTCTCAGTGAGAAAGGTTGGTCTACACAGGCTAGTCTGCAATAACCAGAACTAGAAATCAAGTAATGATAAAAATGGAAGTTTAAGATACTGTCAAAATATGATGGTTTATTATCAGGGAATGGTATATGATTTTTAGTTATTTAATCAATAACTATGAATTATGTCCATGCCTCTGGGAACATCAAAGATAGGACACACTACCTCAGATACCAAGAATGTCATTTAGTCTTCTGTGGGATGTGAAGGTGATCTGGCTGTGTCATCTGTCACTCCAGGCTCATTCTGCTCCTCTCAAGGCTAGGCGACATCTCCTTTCTGCATAAACACTTTGCATGTATCTCATTAGATACCTGCTCCTGGGTTCCTCAGTTATCCATGCCAGGAAACAAGGAGTTACCCTTGCTCAATATCTCTGCCTCAATACCTACCATGTCCAACTGGTTGCCAAATATTGTCCATTATATTTCCCTATTGTTTCCATAATATGTTCACTCTTTTCCATCCCCTCTGCCTTTTTCATCCAATTATCCCAATTCTTTGTCTGAGTTACTAAAAAGACCTCAATTGAAACAAGGAATGCTCCTTCTAAAATACAGATCTGACCTAAGCTTTGCTGCAGTGCTTACAATCTAGTGATAGCTCTCTATAACCCATAAAATAAAATTGTAACATTATACCTATCCCCTCACACCCCTCCACCGCCCTGCAGCAAATAATGAAGGCAGGCACTGTGTGCTGTGGGATTCTCACAGACCTCTGCCCTCAAATAAGGCCTGCCCCTTTCTGGCATATGACTGGAGCAAATGACAGCTTCTCTGGACCATGGTTATGGTAGTTCCTCCTCTACCATGAGAGGAAATTGAACCAGATTTCCAACTCCAGTGACTTTGTGATTCTGAATCATTGCTTTGAAGTGTGTTACGTGTGCCTTTAGAAATGAAGCTTATTTTTATAGCCACACCCATATCTAGGTTGTAAATACTGTGTAAAGTGTAACATCAAATATCCATCATGCAGTTCTTATGTAACAACAATTGATTTTATCTGCCTGGATTTGTGACTCAAATGGGAAACTAAATAATGAGTTAGTTGAATATAAGCCCTCCACCGTGAAAGGCCCACAGAAGCCCCTTAGGATCAAGGTGTACTGCAAGCTGTTATCCTCAACATCCCGTCCTCTGGGCGGGCCTGCGATGTGACAATGATCTTACCCTCTGTTTCCATCTCTTGCCTCTTTGCCTACTCCCACCCTTGTATGCTAGGCTCTTCTCATACTCACATGCTTTCAGTTGCCTCAGCAGAAGTACCTCGTATCTCCTGCTTCCAGGTATTCTCATCAGATACTCTCTCTCTTTGAATGCTTCCTCACAGAATCTGTGTCTGCCTCTCTTTTTTACTTGTTCTTTGGGACTCTGGTTTACCTCGCCTCTTTTTACTGGCTTCTCTGTCTTATTCTGACTAGGGTGCCCATTTTCACCTTCCTGTTCTCATGACACCCTCTGCAGACACCACCTCTGTCTCAAACAGCATCGTGATTATTTACTTATCTATTCTTCTAAATTCTAAGTTCCTTGAGGATTGGGGCCATGGTACTTTCATTTTTAAAATTCTGAGGGCTGAGCACAGAACTTATTATATAATGGATATTGAAAAAATAATTTATATTTAAATGAATAAATATATTTCTCAGTGAGAGCCAGCAAAGAAATGCATTTCCCTTACCTGAATTTTAGAAGAATCTCTTTTATAGATTTGTCAGATGTCTCTCTTGGATGATCTGTTAATCTGTCTATCTGTCTACTTCTGGTGTGTGCCAGAATGATAGAAAGTTATGTTTGGATGCTGCTTAAACTTGCTGAGAAGTATGTAAATTCTCAAATAACTATAGCTTTTATCCAGTGTTAATACTTGGTTCTGGTCAGAAAATCTTGTCTTGATTCTGTCATCTTTCTTATTTCGTGCTCGCAAGAGCTGACAGCTATTTAAATGAGGATTAAAAATAGGACTCTGTGAAGTGCATGTTCCTTTTTTTGCTGCCAGGATATAACTGACCACAGAACTGGGGTTATCTCTCTCTCTCTCTCTTAAAAAAATTGCACAGGTTATGCTATCAAGTTCTAGATAAAAATCCATGATGAAAAAAAATAACTTTTAAGAAATATTCAGTGGTCCAAATACTTTTCATGAGTCCTAATAGAAAATACGCTTTTCTCCCTCATTCTTAAAAGATATTCGAAGAATTTGAAGATTAGAGTGTAGCCATTATAGCCAGTGATTCATCCATGCTATGAACTGGCTTTGACTGCTGCGCTTCCCTTTCTTCATCATCATCATAAATGGAAGAACCTCAGATTGTGGGAAGTGGGAGCTGGGGTGCTGGAGAAAAAGGGTAATTGCATTCAGAGAGGGAGCTGTGTGAAAAAGCCTTTGGCTTTGGGAAAGTAGGTTCTTATTTATCACTGGCAGTAACTGACTAGAGCAGGCCTGGCTTAAGACTGGAATCCAGGAATGGGCTCTAAGAACACTTTTACTAATACTAAAGATTTGACATGTAGTTACTCATTTGTTTGCTCCTTCTTCAGTCATTCAGTTTTATAAGAATCTGTGTGACATCTATCATGCCACCTCAGAGCTGCTGGTCACCCTAAACTAACAATATCTCAGTGAATGGCTTGTTGAACCCAGAAGCAGGCCATGAATGCTTCAGTGATTCTAGAACACCCCATCCAATTCATTCATTCATCAAACATTCACTGATATCTGTTAAGGGCCCAGTGCTGATTTAAGCCTGCTCTGCAAAGATGAATGTGATACAGGAGCTGCCGACTTGAGTGCCCTGTTTGGGGAACTAGGAAGGAGGTAACCAGACCATTGGAAAAGCACTGAGGAGGGGGCATTAAGCCAGCTGAGGGGAATCATGTGGCTTCCAGAGGAGATGACCATTGAGCTGACTTTCAAGAAGTTTGAGAGAGCAGTCGCCAAGGAAAGAGATGAGGCTTTTAGACTTAACCCATTTTGTTGCTGTCTCTTTAGGGAGCCCATGACTAACCATTCCTAACAGATTTATCAACCCTTTTATTTAACCTTCTCTTAGAATGAGGTTTGACTTGGCTTCCCAGGTGGCCCAGTGGTAAAGAATCTGCCTGCTAATGCAGGAGACACAAGAGATGCAGGTTTGATTCCTGGGTTAGGAATATCCCCCGGATGCGGAAATGGCAACACACTCCAGTATTCTTGCCTCAGAAATCCCATGCAGGAGCCTGGCCAGCTACAGTCCGTGGGGTCACAAAAGAGTTGGATACAGCCGAGCATACAGAATGAGGTTTGACTAATTCTTTCTACAAGTAGTTCTCAGCAAATCTCCAGCTCAGGAAATTCTTCCTGTGTCTAATTTATATCCGTGCCTTCCTGGGAATTCAGGTTCTCTCTTTGAGTTCTGACTTTTGTGGAAACCATGAGAAGGGTGTTGATGAGGAAGTTGAAACGTTTATGAATTTACCTCATATTGCCTCTGGAAGACAAAATATTCAGTGCTGCATGGAGGAATTCACTGGTAAGGAGATAGCACACTTTCCTTCTACTGTTTTTCTGCTTTATATCTCCCTGGAGATAGAGTCTGCAAAACCGTCGTATTAACCAGTAGGTGGAGTACTTTATTAGAAATAGTAGAACCTAGTAGCTATGTATTAGTTTGTAGAGGGGAACTAACTTTAATAATTATGAAAAATTTTTAGAGTATTTTATATTTATAGCTTTCTGTAAGAGAGCCTGGAAGGGAATTGGTAATCTTGATTAGATTTTGGGTAGTTTATTTTTGCTAGGACTTCTTGTGAAATGACACACCATGTGACTAAATACTGACAGACAAAACTTAAAGTTGTTTTGTATAGCTGTCCAATCCCTCTGTTGAATTATTGTTCCTTGTGATGGGTCTAAGCTTTCTGTGGGTATTAAAAGATAGGTGAATAATTTCAGTGTTTCTCCCCAGCTAAAGTAAAAATCCATGTAGCGGGGTGTCGAGGAAGCACTGCACACAGATTATAAGCTTCTCGAATGAGCTTTCTATTGTAACCAAGCAACTGTCACATTAGACTCCCCCTCGCCATCAGCTTACATTCCCTGAGAACTTAGGTCAGTGCCTAAAATAACCCTGCTAATTGTGAGGGGCACATGTGGACTGAAATTCCAGTTAGCAGTCTGGGAGCTGAGGGACCGAGGATTTGAAAGTGTAGTATAGTTAACAGTTCACAACACGCCTCTAAGCAGTAGGCCCAAAAGCCTCTAAGTGTTCAGGTATGGAAAGTTACGTGTTGTGCTTTATCGTCTCGGTGTGTAAAGCTGGTTAGCCAGCGACAGCTGATTAAAGACCAGATCTACTTGAGCTACAAGATCTGGGTTTCCAGTGCCCTGCTTTGAACCTGTGGGTCAGTGATGGAGTAACTGACAGAGGCGGAGGCTCGGCCGAGGGACATGAGACTTCTGCAGCCTGGGTAGGACCCGCAGTACTTTGGTTCTCTTCTTGCAGCGCAGTTCAGGTAGGCTGTTGTTTACATGGAATTCTCTATAAGTTGGACAGAGGTCATAAAACTGTTCAATTCCAGAGTTGGACAAGAGATCTCAAATGTCTCTTCTGCACACAGCGTGTCTGTATTGATGGGTACTTAATTTCACTCCCTTCCTTGATACTTTGCAAATCGAAGTCTTCATTTCCTCACTCAAGTGCATGAAAAGTCACGCACTTGACTGCTGGGACCTAACAGAGACTGATGGAGGTTAGACAAAATTCAGTTTGCCTGGCATATGATGAAATGCCTCTTTAAAATTTACCTTCCTCTTTCTTGTTTTATTTCCCTTATTCTAGATCCAAAAGACAGGGTTTTATATTTGTGAGAAACAACGGGAGAAAATGTTGTTAGTAGTTTTAATATATTTTAAAACCCTTAAGAGGGTCTAGGTTTTTATCTTTAAGATGAAAATCAACACTTCTCTAATCCAAATAATCTCAGCTTTCTGTTTGTTCCCTGTATCAGTGCAGCTAATGTAAAATGCTGCAGCATTTGCTCTTCTCACTCCAATGTTGACCCACATTATAAAGTATCAAGTTTAATTTTGGCTTCCAAATATCTGGCACATAAAATAAGTATGAAAATGCTGGAAGGGACGCTTTGGAACTTCCGCCCGAGTGGGATAATCCAGAATTTATTCAGATTTATGCATATACCTTGTATCATATGACAGACATATTTCTGAAGCATATGTTCAAGCAGGGTTCTGTAATTGGAATAATTTAACACATACTTCAACAGCTGATCACTTTTAAGGAGGTTCTATATAAAATGAATAAGAAGTTATAATTTAAACTATGGTTAGGTGGTTCTATTTTGTGCATCAGAATCTTAAATTGAGATCACAAATGTTGCATAAACCTGGATAAATTTCTGAGAAGCAAAAACCGTGTTTTCAGTATCAAGGAACATTTAGGTATGTGTATATGATCACACAAAACCTTTTGGGTATCCCTTGAAGAATGTCTGTGTGGTTTTGGATTTGGAGGGTAACCTATTGGATATATTGGATATTAAATCATGAGCTTGGTGGGTAAAGATTTTCTAGAGATAGGTCTGAGACTTAAACTAAAAAATAATAGTTGAAAAGAGTATTATCCTGCTTTTTGTGCATTATGCCTATTTAATAACCTTGCAAAGCTGAAATCTTATTGCTCTTCTAACATTTATATCTATTGCAGTCTCAGGAATTATTAGCTTGAACAATATGCATTTGCCAATATTTGATAACTTTGGGCCTGTAAAAATATCAGTTTTGTGTGGCTTATTCTAAGTGATTTTTGAACATTAACTCATTTTAATGAAAGTTTAGCCTTAAATCCCCAACAATAATACCAAGAGTGAAATATTTTCCCAAAATATGAGAGCCATCTCATTAAAAGCATGATCATCAAGGTTACTTCTTATGAATACATTTAGTATGTATGTGCTATATCTTTTGTGAATTCTTAGTTCCTTTGTCTTTCTAAAAGGACTTACTGTTTCTGCTGAGTGCTGCCTGTGGTGTTTGTCAGACCTGGTGACTGAGAGCGAACATCCTCAGTGGCTGAGAGTTGATATTTAGCAGTGTTTGGGATATCTTTGAAAAAATTCACCCTTGGTAGTTAGTCAGTGACCAAACGTATACTATAGTTTTAGGGTTTCTCTATATGTACTATCTCAGTACTCTTCTTTTTCTGACTTCCTGTGATGCAATCTGAGATCACTGATTTGATACATTTCTTGTATAGGTATTTAATGCTATAAATTTTCTCCTCAGTACTACTTTAGCTGCAGCATAAGAATTTTTATAGGTTGTATATTTATTTTTATTAATTTAAAAATGCTTTCTAATTTACTTTCTGATTTCTTCTTTAACTCATCAATTATTTAGAAGTGTATTACTTATTTCCCAAATATTTGGGGGATTTTTCAGAGGTACTTTTGTTATTCTTTTTAAGTATTCTAATTTAATTTCATTGTAGCCAAAGAGCATAATTTTTAAGACTTGAGTCTTTTAAATTTTATTAAGACTTGTTTTATAATTATGATCTATCTTGGTAAACATTCCATGGACACTTGAAAAGAATTGTATTCTACTCTTAGTTGAGAAAGATTTATAAAATCAGTTAGGTCAAGTTGGTTGCTAATGTTGTTTAAATCTTCTCTATGTATGTATCAGTATTGGTTTTTTGTCTATTTGTTCTATCAATTATTGAGAGAGGGATATTGAAATATCCAGTTGTAACTGTGAATTACTCCTTTCAGTTTTTGCTTTATGAATTTTGAAATGGTCTCGTTAGATCCATTGACATTTAGGATCATTTTATCCCCTTGATGGACTTAGCCCATTATCATTATGAAATGACTCTTTATCTTTAGTAATATTCTTTGCTCTGAAATTTACTTTTTCTGATATTAATATAGTGACCCTAGCTTTGTTTTTTAAATTTTATTTATTTACTCTTAGTTGCTTTGGGTCTTTGTTGCTGCACGTGGGCTTTGCCTACCCGCAGAGAGTGAGGGCTAAGCTCTAGTGGTGGCTCACAGGCTTCATTGCAGTGTCTTCCCTCGTGCGACAGGGGCTCTGGAGAGTGTGGGCTTCAGTAGTTGAGGCACATAGGCTTAATCTGCAGCAACGAACGTGTGCTGGAACCTGCACCGGCAGGTGGATTCTTAACCGTTGGACCACTAGGAAAGTACCCGCAGCTTTGTTTTTGTTTTTGTTTTTTTTTTTACATCCATGCTTACAGTTCATTATTTATTAAGGCTGAGGGGAAAACAACCCACATGTCTATTGGTTGATGAAAGGATACACAAAATATGGTCTATGCATACAATGGAATATTACAGAGCCTTCAAAAGGAAAGAAACTCTGATACATGCTATAACATGGGTAAACCTTGAGGACATCATGCTAAGTGAAACAAGCCAGTCACAAAAGGACAAAAACTGTATCATTTCATTTATGTGAGGGACCTACCTAGAGTCGTCAAATTCATAGAGAGAGAAAGTAGAACAGCAGTTACCCAGCTCTGGGGGAGGGGTAATAGGAAGCTGTGTAATCAGTATGGAGTCTCAATTTGCGAGATCTGCCCACAACACTGCGAATACACCTAACACCACTGAACTGTAAACTTAAAATATTTAAGATGGTAAATACGATATGTTTTTCCCCACAATAAAAAAGTGTGACACAAAGCAAAGCTTATTGGCACTCTGCTCTGTGGTGGGGTTGAAGGCACACTCTCTCCCTCTGAGTATCAAACACCCACCACATCCACAGTCAGTGCCCACAGTCATCAGGCAGAAGGCTGAGCAGGGTTTCTATCACTTTGCATTGGCAATTCCAAGTTCAAGACGCACTCTGAAGATGTACTCCCTATGGGCAGAGTGTACAGCGGCCGCATTGCTATAACGCCATAGGACAATCGCCGATGACAGGACATCGAGGATGGCGTCAAATGCAAACCGAAAAGCAGAGGCGCTGTACCTCATAACGGAGACAGAGTCTGGTGGGCGAGACAGACACATAGGCGGTGTTCTTGGGATTTTTCCTAGCTTCACACCATCTCTCTGGGTGTTTTAAAGCTTTGTTTTAAAGACTGTTCTCTTTTAAGGAGTTTCTATCTTAGGGATTTATGAAAAAATAAACTGTATAACTATTTCTTTATTAATATATTGATTTTATTAAGTATGAGTAGAATTCACTAACAGCTTTCAGATGTCCTTCTACAGTTGCATTTTTTACAGTAGCAGTGTTTCTACTGCTATCCCTCCTCCATTGTTATAGGATTGTCATTTTATAGTAAGTAGCCTTCTTTCTATATGATGCATAATATTCATATTTTTAACATGTAGCATGAAGTGAACACTGGCTAATCAGAACTGATGTCAGCTCTAAGTGACAGGTGTGGCCTTACTTATACGTGCTGCTTGAACATCAGCTCTGAATATATAACAACTAATAACCCCTTACTTAGGTGCCGGAACCATTTCCCCAGTCATACCAATAGTCTACATTTTATAGATACTTTTTGTTTTTAAAAAAAGAATATTTGTTTGAATCCCTAGAGCTATTCAATAATCAAGTTAACATGTATATCAACATATTAAGGCCTGACTTCTTTATATAAGGAAAATTCCATAAAGGAACTTATTTTTAAACTTTTATCTTAGATTTTAGCTGATGCTTCAGGTAGCAAATATTTGTTTTTTTAACTTACCAGTTATTTATTGACACTCTCCCATATGTCAGCCTCATGTCCATTGAGTTGGTGATGCTCTCCAACCATGGACATGCATTTGAGTACACTCCAGGAGATAGTGAAGGACAGGGAAGCCTGGTGTGCTGCAGTCCATTGCGTCACAGAGAGTTGGACATGACTGAGCGACTGAACAACAACCACATATGTCAGCCACTGTGAACTTGAGGATGAATGACACTCAGTGGTCCTTCCCCTTAAGAAGCTAGTGTAGTCAGGAAGAGAGACCTGTTGCAGGTTCTAGCATACCTAGACTGTGATGCAGCAGTGTGGAGGCAGGGGAGTGTCAGAATCTCTTAGGATAGAAGAGCTCAGAATAAATTAATTCACCTATTTCCAAAAAGATAACAACTATTTTATAATATATATCCCATTTTCTTCTTCCAGAGATTTTTTTTTTAACCATTTACCTTATAATCAGTATATCTTCAATGATTACTTTTTTGTCTGTGTCTGGGTTTTTACTAATGCTCTTCCTTTGCTTAACTTCCCTGGTAGCTCAGTTGGTAAAGAATCTGCCTGAAATGCAGGAGACCTGAGTTCATTACCTGGGTCAGGAAGACCCCCTGAAGAAGGGAAGGGCTACTCACTCCAAGATTCTTGCTTACAGAATTCCATGGATAGAGGATCCTGGCAGGCTACAGTCCATGGGGCTGCAGAGTCAGACACAATTGAGTGACTAACAGCAACATGGGCGATGCAGGAAGAAATCGGAGCTGCCGTTCAGCTCTGTCACAAGCTGGATGTTAACAAAAGGAAGTGACTATCACAGGAAACACCACAGACTAGCACTGTCACTCCACAGCACCACTGGGAAGGAAGGCGTCTTCAGAACCTGGGGATGAGCCATCATAGTGCACCAACAGGACTGAAATGAGAGCAACAAAATGAGTTGCTCTGCAGTTGCTTTGTGTGTAGAGCCTTTTGCATACTGAGGATGGAGTTCAGAGAAAAGAAGCTTACAGCAGCTCAGGCCCCAGGTGGGATTTACAAACATCTCTGTTTCTTTCCATACAGTGTATATAGCATCTGCCGTTTGGCCATGGGAATAAATTAGCTTCAGTCACCATCTAGGCCAGGGCAGCCCCAAGACCCAGGGGTCAGAAGGTCAGGCTGCTTTGATTATATTACTGGCAAAGATGTTTAGAGGCTCTGAACTACCAAGTCAATAATAGTTGGTAGTTAAATAATTCTACATGTCTTCCTCCCTTTTCTTTTTCTTGTCAAAACATTTTGGAAACTGTTAGGCAAACCCAGTTTGTAAATGAGGGAAATTTCTAAAGCTAGATGATGGGCACATGAGTGTTCATTTTATTATTATTCTTTATATGCAAATTATGTATTCTATTTTTGGAAACTTTCTCATGATAGAAAACACACAGGATAGGAAAAAATCTTTTAGACTTAATGTGATATGAAAACCCAAGACGAGAGAATATGCACTGTATGATTACATTTATATAGAAGTCAGAAACAGGAAAAACTAAACCATTTAGGTGCCCATACTAATTAGGTAAAATGATAAAAAAAAAAAAGAGAAGCAAGAGGTGATTAACATAAAGTAATAGGCTTAATCACCTCTAGACAGGATATATGAGGAGCATCTTGGCTGTTAGCAATGTTCAATTCTTTCAGCACAATGATAATTACACAAGTATTCACTTCACAATTATTGGTTAAAATTTATAAAATTTTTATATATGCAAGCTGTATTTCACTATATGAAAGTTTAAAACACTTGAGAAAATATTAGTGC
Organism: Bison bison bison; assembly: GCF_000754665.1. NCBI lineage: Eukaryota > Metazoa > Chordata > Mammalia > Artiodactyla > Bovidae > Bison > Bison bison. Next base: position 1,423,388 of record NW_011494814.1, on the reverse strand, counting down.
AACAAAAGGAGAGAGAGAGAGAAAGAGAGAGAGAGAGGGAGAAGGAATTTTCATTCTTATTCACTCATTTAGGGCTGTCATTCTGTATACAATTAAGAAGTTACCCCTTGCTTCAGCTTTTAGATGATGTTTGATGTTGATCTTACACAGTCAGATCTGCTTACATTATAAAGTGACCTGTTCAGAAGATGAATGTGGTAGATAATGCAAAGCATTGATATTGATGCTTAGAATAAAATTAGACAACATTTTGATACAGTAGTAGTAACATTAAATATATCACTGTTAACATAGTTCATGAAGTTTGAGACACTACTCTGTGTTTATTATTATTTTTCATTATTTGATATTATCACAAATTTATTATCAAACTAAAATGCATTGAGTATTATGGATTTCAACTGTTTACTTTTTTAAGCATTAGTCACTCAAAAGAGACTAGACAAAACCTTTATTACATGGTTTCTAATTTGAAAAATCTTACAATTCCAGTTGAGTAGTCCTCATTGATACGAAATACCTATTATTAAAAGTAGAACTTATCGAGTTTACATGTACATGATAAAAGAATTAAATCTATTCAGTAAGAATTTGTATGAACTGAAGCAGTGTATCTATATATGAAAGTGTTAGTTGCTCAGTCGTGTCTGACTCTTTGAGACTCCATGGAATGTAGCCCGCCAGGTTCCTCTGTCCATGGAATTCTCCAGGCAAGAGAACTGGAGTGGGTAGTAGCCCTTCACTTCTCCTGGGGAGCTTCCCGACTCAGAGATTGAACCCAGATCTCCTGCCTTAGAGGTGGATTCTTTACCCTCTGAGCCACAGGTCCACCCTATATCTGTATGAGGCTATTATCTATAAAAGGTTAACTGTAATTGACATGTCCAAAATACCTGAGGTTCTGATTTTGCTGCTCTCTAATACCTTTGTGTTTGGCCCACTTATAAAAAGATCTTTATTTTCAAGAAAAAAGAGACAAGAAGAAGAAGGAGAGAAAAAGTTACTAACATATTTTATCTGCTTGATCCATGGAATTATCAACGGGAAAAATAGACAGATTATTCTTAGCAATGATCTTGCTTACAAAAGACTTGAATGAGCTTTGTGGAGAAATAGGCACCCAGACCCATCCCATGACCTAATCACTTGGCAGATTGCTACAGAACATTTACTTGTTAAGATGTTTTGTTGTTATTATATGAAAATGAATTTTGCAGTATGTCTAAAGGAAAGGAGGAAAGTATCCTACTCAGCCAGTTGTTATTTCCTGTGCTTGCGACAGTGGACATGCTGTGTGACACTGGGCGTGCTTCCCTCAAGCCTCCGATAGGAAGGCGAGCATGCTCACCATCCGGGATGCCCAGCGGCTCTACCCATGGTTAAAATTTTCTTCCTGTAGCATATCTACCTAGGATTGGTATGGTGGTGTCATTGTGGGGTGCCGGTACTAGTTAGAATGGTGAAGGTTTGGATGGGCAAATAGAACTGAGGAGTTCTGTACTTTTAGTGCTGATCACTACCTGTGTGGAAAAGTCTCTATATCCCCAGCTTTTATCATTTTCTCTACCTGTTTTGCCAGATGTTTCCAGAGTCTGAATGTATGATGGTCATAGCCACATCCTGTCTAAGATACTCTTCCCCCATCCCTTTTACCCTTGGTGTGACCACATCTCTTTTTCCTTTAGCTGAGCTGGAGCAGGTATGCACACAGGGGACATAGGGTAGACTGCCAAAGGAACAAGGGTGGAGCCCTGCAGTTCCTCCTTGCAGAAGCGTTCTGGACTGGGGATAGCACAGCGCTGTAGTGGAGCACTTCTGCTGACTTGCAGTCATTCAGGGATCAAGGCTCCTTACATCTGGAGCAGCATTGTCCAAAATAAATAAATAATATGAGCCACAAATGTGGATCATGTATGTGATTTTAAATTTTCTAGTAGCCAGATCTAAGAAACAAGTAAAATAAATTTTAATAATATTAGTTTATTTAACCCAGTTTGTCCAAAATATTATTTAACATGTAATCATTATAAAATTATTAAAAGCTATTTAAACATTTTTATACTAAATCTTCAAAATCCAGCATGTGTTTTATACTTACAGTATATCTCAATTTGGAGTAGCCACATTTCAAGTGCTACCACTTTGGACAGTGCAGTTCTAGAGACTGCCGTTTCTTATGACTTCAGATTACCTCACTGGATCCTTTGAGTCTAGCCAGCAAACAAAGAAGAGAGAGTTTGGTAGAGTATCACAAAGGAAGTTTTGGGGATTAGACCTGGCAGCAAAGTATTACTGCTACCTACATTCCATTGGTCAGTACTCAGTCATACAAACCCACTCAAGTCCCTGGGATACCTGGGAAATGTTCTTTTTAACCCTGTGCCCAAGAGGAAGAGGAAATGGGTTTAAAGAGCATACAGCAGAGTCTCTATCACAGCAGATAGGCTGTTATTATCCACATTATACAAATCAGGAAACTGATGCCCAGGTACATTACATGATGGGTTAGTTTATGAGAAAGTATAAGTAGAATGCTGGTCCCTAGAGTGATGTTTTTTCTGTCAGACTGCCCAATCCTGGTTTATTTATCCCTCAACCCTCTCTTTAATTTTGTCTGTGTAGATGTAGTTCTTGCAGAAAACCTCAGGTCTTCAATATTTTGTCTCCAAGGCTGCTCTATAACTTAATGACAATATCCTATTACAGCTGTTTTGGAAAATGACAGGCAGCCCAAGTATAATGAAGCAAATATGCCTTATTACTGAATAATTCAACTAATAGTACTATTCTGAACACTGCATTATCATCTTGAGTGGGCCTTTTCCTTTAGCATGCTGAAGTTCCTCTTTCAAAGCGAAGGGTTACGAAGGTCCTCATCAAGCTATTTCAATCAATGTATAAATTGCATTTTATTTTATAATGAGCAGCCTGTTCAATTGCAGTTTTCAGCTTTTTAGAAGTACTTAGAAGAATAGTAACAGAAATGCTTTTAGTGAAACTGTTGAGTTGAAGTGGTTGAATAAGCTGCTTTATTTCTTGGATGAAAGGGGATATTTTAGATGGAGAAATGAGATAATATTCCTCAAATCAGACTAGTACTAAGGAGTGATGGCTTTCCATGGACTACTGATGATAGCACAAGTCCCTTCAGATCAGATCAGATCAGTCGCTCAGTTGTGTCTGACTCTTTGCGACCCCATGAATCGCAGCATGCCAGGCCTCCCTGTCCATCACCAACTCCTGGAGTTCACCCAGACTCACGTCCATGGAGTCAGTGATGCCATCCAGCCATCTCATCCTCTGTCGTCCCTTTCTTCTCTTGCCCCCAATCCCTCCCAGCATCAGAGTCTTTTTCAATGACTCAGCTCTTCGCACAAGGTGGCCAAAGTGCTGGAGTTTCAGCTTTAGCATCATTCCTTCCAAAGAAATCCCAGGGCTGATCTCCTTCAGAATGGACTGGTTGGATCTCCTTGCAGTCCAAGGGACTCTCAAGAGTCTTCTCCAACACCACAGTTCAAAAGCATCAATTCTTCAGCGCTCAGCTTCCTTCACAGTCCAACTCTCACATCCATACATGACCACTGGAAAAACCATAGCCTTGACTAGATGGACCTTGTTGGCAAAGTAATGTCTCTGCTTTTGAATATGCTATCTAGGTTGTCATAACTTTTCTTCCAAGGAGTAAGCATCTTTTA
>NW_011494814.1:1414100-1419421 GCF_000754665.1 Bison bison bison | reverse complement strand
GTCCAGTTCTAACTGTTGCTTCCTGACCTGCTTATAGGTTTCTCAAGAGGCAGGTCAGGTGGTCTGGTATTCCCATCTCTTTCAGAATTTTCCACAGTTTCTTGTGATCCACACAGTCAAAGGCTTTGGCATTGTCAATAAAGCAGAAATAGATGTTTTTCTGGAACTCTCTTGCTTTTTCCATGATCCAGCAGATGTTGGCAATTTGATCTCTGGTTCCTCTGCCTTTTCTAAAACCAGCTTGAGCATCTGGAAATTCACGGTTCACATATTGCTGAAGCCTGGCTTGGAGAATTTTGAGCATGACTTTACTAGCGTGTGAGATGAGTGCAGTGGTGCAGTAGTTTGAGCATTCTTTGGCTTTGCCTTTCTTTGGGATTGGAATGAAAACTGACCTTTTCTAGTCACTTTTATTGAAGATGATATGATTAAACCACTGACTGCCCTTTAGCTTTAAATTACCTATGGCAAACTAGTTTGGAGTTTTTGATGCTGTCTTAAATTTTTGAATATGGAACATATTCACAGATTTCAAAAATTTAAAAATATGAAATATATACTTTCCGAGGTCTCCCTTCTGTCCTCCAGTAGAGGATGTCCAGCTTCTTCCTCTCATACCCTAACCAAGTTGTACTCATTCTTATCTGTTTCTTACAGATCCTTCCAGACTTCATATTTGCATTTATAAGTAAATATATATTCATTCTTCTGTGTTACTCTATACACACTATTTTAAACCTTGCTTTTAAACTTAATGGAGATCTTTCTATGCCAGAATTATAGAGAGCCTTTTTATCATCCTAATTCTTTTTTATAGCTGTGCAGTATTCTGTCATGTGAATGTACCTTAGTTTACTAGTCACCCATTACTGGACATTTAATCTGTTTCCAATATTTAGACATTGTAAACTTATTTTACATTAAATAGCTTGAACATGAGTCATTTCACAAAAAGTGTAAATATATTAGGGGTGTAAATTCTCAGATGTATAATTCTAAGTCAGTGTGTATATGTATTTGGAATTTGACAGAAATAGCCAAATTGTTCTCTTCAGTTATCTCACTAATTTACCCTCCAACCAGGAATGTATTAAAAGTGTCTGTTTCCTACACCTTTGCCAATAGCTTGAGTTATGAAATTTTTGGATTTTTGCCTTGTAGCTGATACTTGGGTATAGTTTAAATTTATATTTCTCATACTAGGAAGAAGGTTGAGCAGCTTTTCATATGTTTAACTATTACTTTTTCTATGAAGTAATACTTTTTCTATGAACGGTATTAATTTTTCTGCCTATTTTTCAGTTGTGTTGTTGGATTTTTTCTTCATTGATTTATTGGAGTTCTGTGTTGATTAGGGGTATAAACCATGTGATATGAACCACGTTTTTTTTTTTTTTTTTTGGTTTGTCATTTGTCGTTGACTATGCTTCATGTATGCTTTCTCACAATTTTGCAGAACTTTTCTTTCCTTTTTCCATTGTATACAAGTTTGTCTTTCTTTTAATAGCTCTGGATTTTTTATCCAGAAGGCCTTACTCATTCCAAGATTATAAATAACTCAGCTATTTTTTCCTAGTAATTTTTATGTTTTCATTTTTTACATTTAAATCTTTGATACATTTGGAATTTATCCAGGTATATGGTAGCTCCAACTTAATCTTTTAAGATATTTGTCTGGTTGTTGCTTTTCTCTTCACTGACTTGAGATGCCTCATTTATCACAAGCTCAAATACCCTCATGTATTGGGATCTACTTCTGGACTTGTTTTTTTCTACTTGTCTGCGATATATTACACAACTTTAATTACTGAGACATTATAATATATTTTGATGTTTATTAAAGAGGGCTTCCCAGGTGGCACTAGTGATAAAGAACTGGCCTGCCAATGCAGGAGGCATAAGAGAGGCGCAGGTTTGATCTCTTGGTTGGAAAGATCTCCTGGAGGAGGGCATGGCAACCCACGCCAGTATTCTTGAAGGGAGAATCCCACAGACAGGGGGGCCTGGTGCCTCCCCTGGATCCATAGGGTCGCAAAGAGTTAAACACAACTGAAGCGACTTAGCATGCACACCGTCATTGTGGTCTTTTTTTTTTTTTAAGGTTTTCTCTGGTTATTCTTGTTTATCCAGTTATGTTAGAATCAAACTGTCTGTTTCTATCCCCAACCTTCAACTCCGCCCCGCAGTGAAAAGGACTATCTGTTGATATTTGTTTGGGGACTTGCATCATGTTTATAAAATAACTTAGAGAGGGCTGCTATTTAATGATGTGGAATCTTCCTATCCAGGGACATAGTTTGTTGTTCTACTCATTCATTTTTTTTAAAAAAAAAAACCTCATTAGTGTTTTAAAGCTTTTTTAAAAATTTAGGTCTTCTCCATTTTTCTTAAGTTCATTACAAGACACTATCTTTGTTGTTGCTATATTGTTTTTTATTTATTTATTTTGGCTGCACTGGGTCTCTGTTGTGGTCCCTGGGCTCTGCATTTTGGTGCGTGAGTTTCAGCTCTGCTCTCCCTCTGTGTCTTTATCATCTGGAACCAGGCTGAAGGAGCAGCTCTTTTGGGGTTATTCTGGTCTTCTTAAATCAGGAAGGAAATAGTGACAGGAGGGTTACTCTATGGTTTTTAAAATTCCAGCTACTTCATTTTGGCTCACTTTTCACTGGCCAAAACAAGTCATTTGGCCAAGTCTATTATCAATGGGCTGAAGAAGTATAACCCTTTCATAAAGAAGAACATTGACTATTAGAAACCAGTAATACAATCTACTATGAAAGTGAAAAGTGGAAGTGTTAATTACTCAGTCATGTCCAACTCTGCGACCCCATGAACTATAGCACACCAGGCTCCTCTGTCTGTGGAATTTTCCATGTAAGAATACTGGAGGGGGTTGCCATCCCCTTCTCCAGGGGATCTTCCTGACACAGAGATCAAACCTGGGTCTCCTGCATTGCAGGCAGATTCTTGAGCCACCAGGAAGCCCCATAATCTGCTCTATACTGTCTCATTTAGTTTTCCAGATAAGCAGCAAACTTTGAATAATATAATCATAACTCTCAGAGTCTACTAGCCCCCTAAATTTAATCTCTATAGACCTGTAATTGTCATTGCTATATCAATTAACTCTTGCTGCATGAGAAGCCACTTCATAATTCAGTGCCATATGGCATCAAGCATTTGTCTAGTTCTTGTGCCTGCTGGTTTTCTGATGGTGGCTGACATGGACCCAGCTTAGCATGGGAGGTTCTGTTATCTTCCTCAGCCAGTGGGTTAGCCAAAGCAGGATGGAGATTATGGTGAAACAACTGAGGGACTTTTCTCAGGCCCAAAATTTTAGAGGGTGACAAAAAACTTAGTAATCAAGATAAATAGTATTTTAACGCAATATTTTAAATAACCAAAATCAATGTAGACAAATCATGATGAAATAAATTTTAAATAAAGACATAACAGTGCTATGTCAAGCTATGTTGGAGCCTGAGGCAAAAAGAGAAATCAATAACATTGATTCTGTACTTAGGAACAATTATTGAAAAAGTGTATTTATTGAGTATTATGTATAAGGCATTCTGATACATGCATAATGTATATGCATGTTTTATTTATGAGGTATATATAAATATGAATGATTCCATTTAGTTGCTCAGTCACAAGGAATTTATCTCATTGTATAAATAAATGTACTCATTTTCAGAGTCATGGTCCAATAATATGCACAGTACTTTGAGAATCCATTTTTTGGAATCTTTTTTAGAGACGTCTACATACTTCTTTCAAAATCCTCAGTGGTGTCTAATTCTCATCCTTTTTATAGTAGATTTGATTTTTGAAAACAGACAAAAGTTATTTAGAGCCAAGCGTAGGGTGAGTAAGCCAGGTTATTAAGCTGGGTATTAATCATTGGTCAAAATAGAAATGAATGTGAAGATACAGCATTTATTTTACTGTGCAATTTGTGAACTTGTCTTGAAGGCAGTTCTTAATGTGGAATTCTAGAAATTTCTATTTTAATTGCACTGCTGAAAAAGCAATAACTTGGGGGGAAGACATTAGTTTTAGATGTGTGAAGCCTAGCTTTAATGTATTGGGTTGGCCAAAAAGACCGTTCAGGTTTTTCTGTAATTACCAACCCAGGAGCTCCTCCTCCATGTGAACAACTTGAAGGAATGTCCTAAAGTCCTGATAAATGGAAGGGAATATAGTTGTTGGAAGCTTAATAGCACTATCCTATGAACATTGAACTAGCTTGTTTTGTAGATAGAGTGTAAAGCAAAAGTCATAGATCTGTTTGTTCTGCCTTGGTGTAGAAACTGAAAAATTTAGACTGAACTGAAACATTTAAACTGAAAAAAAAAATAGACTGCAAAGATTATGGTAAGTGCTCTACTATGAAGAGACCAGCTCTTGCCACATCCACATAATTTGCACTCCCGCCCCTAGCCCTTCTAGAATTTCAGTTATGCCATGGCCATAAAATCTGGCCTTGATTTTGTGTGCATATGTAAGTATCTAGACATATGTAGACTTGTTAGCTAGTAGGTGGAGATGGTTCATTCACTCATCAATAAATATGTGAATGGATCAATTATCTAGTCACTGATTCAGAAATACATAAAGTGACATCTGATCCCAAACTTATATATCAATATAACAATAATAAATAGCAGTTTTATGGCAGATGTAACTGTCTTTTGTGTATACATACACACACATAAATATAGCTTTAATTCTTTTATATAAGGAAAGTTCCTTATCTCTTTACCTCAGTGTGTGCATATATCATTATACACCACCCCCCAAAATACATATGCTTCTTCAGTTCAGTTCAGTTCAGTTTAGTCACTCAGTCGTGTCCAACTCTTTGCGACCCCATGAATCACAGCACGCCAGGCCTCCCTGTCCATCACCAACTCCCAGAGTTCACTCAAACTCATGCCCATCGAGTCGGTGGTGCCATCCAGCCATCTCATCCTCTGTCATCCCCTTCTCCTCCTGCCCCCAATCCCTCCCAGCATCAGAGTCTTTTCCAATGAGTCAACTCTTCGCATGAGGTGGCCAAAGTACTGGAAGTTCAGCTTTAGCATCATTCCTTCCAAAGAACACCCAGGGCTGATCTCCTTAAGAATGGACTGGTTGGATCTCCTTGCAGTCCAAGGGACTCTCAAGAGTCTTCTCCAACACCACAGTTCAAAAGCATCAATTCTTCGGCACTCAGCTTTCTTCACAGTCCAACTCTCACATCTGTACATGACCACAGGAAAAACCATAGCCTTGACTAGACGGATCTTTATTGGCAAAGTAATGTCTCTGCTTTTGAA
>NW_011494814.1:1402517-1414000 GCF_000754665.1 Bison bison bison | reverse complement strand
AGGTTGGTCATAACTTTCCTTCCAAGGAGTAAGCGTCTTTTAATTTCATGGTTGCAATCACCATCTGCAGTGATTTTGGAGCCCCAAAAATAAAGTCTGACACTGTTTCCACTCTTTCCCCATCTATTTCCCATGAAGTGATGGAATCAGATGCCATGATCTTAGTTTTCTGTATGTTGAGCTTTAGGCCAACTTTTTCACTCTCCTCTTAGATGTTAAGAAAAAGAAAAAAAAAAAAAAAGTCTACACAGGGTGCCTAAGCAGTACTTCCCCTGAGTTATGGTATAAGAATAGACAGTAGTGACTAGCATAAGGTAAATTAAATGTATTAGAGAATTTTTTTTTGTTCTTTAGCATAGTAGTAACTATAGTAAAAAGTTTTAACTATCTTATTTCCAGATTGGTCAGTATTATGTTTATCCATCCAATAATTGCTCAGGTTAAAGCATCTGCTTGCAATGCGGGAGACCTGGGTTCGATCCCTGGGTCAGGAAGATCCCCTGGAGAAGGAAATGGCAACCCACCCCAGTATTCTTGCCTGGAGAATCCCGTGGACCGAGCCTGGTGGGCTACAGTCCACGGAGTCGCAAAGAGTCAGACACGACTGAGTGAGCAACTTATTAGTCAAAAGTATTAGTCAGTTAGGGGACAGTACCATAGCAAATTTCAGTTTGGGTATTTGTAGAATTACTTAAGAAAAGTAGTCAGATTTGCTCCAAAATGTGTAGTCTAAGGCTTTGCACAAGCCTCTACTGTGAATACTAAAATAAGTAAGGCATAATTCTTTCTCTTAAAGGTCTTATCATCCAGTGTCTCAAAGTATAAAAAATAATCCTGCTTTGAAGCTGGGAGGCTTTTGCAGAAATTAGCAAACCAGAAACACTGGCCTCAAATTAAGTTCCATATTTAAAATAAGAAACAGTGAAAGGAAATATCAAGGCGTAATGCCCGAGCACCTGTGCTTACTAAGTGGTATGTTCCAGCATCAGAATGTATTTGACTGGCTCCGCACATTGGTGTTTTTTCCATTTCCACCATTCTTTTCCTTCTTACACACGCAGTAAACTACTTCACTCAGCTATGAGATATTTACTATTGCAAGACGGTATATAGTTTAGTGCTGGAATGAGTGGGACAGGCAAGTGCTAATGGAGATCGGAGGACAAAGAATTGAGTTTGGCCCGGGAAAGAATTGTAAAGTAGGCAGGGCTTGAACTAAACCTTGAAAAAGATTTGAAGCAGAACAGGAGGACAGTTTAGGCAATAGTAATGCTGTGAGCAAAAGACAAGAGCCAGAATGAGTCAGGCTTATTTCAGCAGCAGTTTGAAAACTGTCTCCTCTGAAATGAGGATCTGAGTAGGAGATGAAGCTGGCAAGGTAGACTGGGACACAGCTGGTGTGACCTCAAGGAACAAGTGGTGGCCTACAAGCCAATGACCTGAGCTCTGTTACTGGCCAGCCACGTGTCCTTGGTAAGTCATTGAATTTTCTAAGCTTCAGTTACCTCATGTGTGAAATGATAGTTTCAGACTGAAAAATCTCCAAGGTAGATTTCCATTTTTATAAGAATTTTGTGATTATTTTATAGTGGTCCTTAGTAAATTAGAATACAGACTTTAAAATTTATCCTTGCATTGCAGAGATTTTAAGGTTGTTCTGAGCAAGGGAATCACATAATGAAGGGGGAACTCATTGTGTAATTAAAGGGGCATTTAGTGGTATTTAATTCAGTAAAGGATGGTTGTCTCAGGAAAGATGGTTGGACATATTAGGGGAAGGAAACCAGCTTGGAGGCTATGTCAGGGGTTCAGACAGGAGCTGGGCCATTGAAATGGGAACTAAAGGAAGGGAACAGACAAGTATCATTGCTTATTCATTGTTTGTTGATCTTGAAAAACTGTAATAGGTTCTGGAGATCCAGTGATAAGTAATGCAGAAAAGGTTTCTTATTCTCATGGAACTTAATATTCTAACAAAAGAAAAAATCAGCAGAATTTGGTGATTGACCAATAGGGTATTTGTGCCTTTAAGAAATGACCCTCCGAGGCCAACATCTAGCTACAAAGGATTGGTTGAAAAAATACTATATTTTCATAAAATGGAATACTATGCTGCCATAAAGAATTATGAAACACATTTATTGACATGAAAGAATATTCATCATATGCCATTGAGTGAAAAACAACACAAAAATACAACACAGTCTTGGAAGTTATGCACTACTTTGTATGAAGAGTAGGTTACTGGAGATTTATTTATTACCTTCATTCAGTGATTATTTATTTATCAAGAGCCTACTGTGTGTCAGGCATTGTTTTGGGCTCTAGGGATAAATGGTAAATGAGATAGACACGTCCCTGATTAATTTTTTGTCTTAGCTTTTCTAACATTTTTGCAGTGAACTGTCAATAATATTTTATAAAGTTTTAAAAAATCCTCTCATTGGCCGTTTGTGTGGCATACTGTGTGTTTCATGACTCCTCCTTGGCTGTATAAGTAAGTGCAAGTTGCGCTGTTATAAATGACACTGTCCTGGCCTGCGTTTAATCGAGCTGTTTACATGAGAGGGAAGGTGGCTCCAGGACACCAGGCTCCTGCTTGGGGTGGATGATAGCGCTGACTGCTTATTGACAGCTGGAGTGGTCACCACTCTCAGACTCAGTCTGGCTCCAAGGCAACTAGAGTCCTGCTGATGAGACGTGCAACTCTGCTGGCTTTTTATAGTCCATCTGAGGGCTGGTCATTCCAGCTTTGGTGTCGATTAACATTGGCTGTATGTTACTTGACACTCTTTTATTCTCATTGAGGTTGCCTCTCCCGGAAATCTCTGTCATTCCATAACCCCTGGCAGCTGACCTCCCACAGTCTGAAAAACAAAATGTGTTCTGGCTACATATAAAGGAAGTTTTAGGGTGAGTTCATGGGTCAGGACTTGGCTGTAACATCTTTGTGGGCAGAGCACTCATGGGGAATCTGGCACTGGCCATCTTGTAGGGTTCAGGGTCCTTACACAAAAGCCTTTGTGCTATTTCTCGCTCCCTTTCCCCAGCTTTTCTCCCATGACTACTACTAACCATGTCTTTCTGCTACGATACACTTAGTGCTTCCTTTTTTTAAAAAAAAGGATCTCTGTGTGTATGCTGAAGACCAAACAAGCAGGAAAAAAAAAACCCACCAAATGATTATTTTTAAAAAGTATTCCATGTTCCTTATACTAAATTGTAATATATAAGCAAACATATGGCTACGAAGAAAAAATGACCTGAGGTTTGAACCCACATTTCCCACATCTTCTGCATTGCAGGCCAATTCTTTCCCCATTGAGCCATCTGGAAAGCCTAAAGAAAAAAGTGACCTGCAGTCCTGTCTCCCAGAGATATTTGGGTACTTACTACTTTTTCCTCACATACTTGTTTATGATAGCCTATTTATAGATCTTAAGCTGTGGTCCATATTGTTTCCACCTAAGACTGACGTATAGAGAATGAATGCTATTATAATTAGGTGCTTTTTTCAGCATCAAGATGGCCTCTTTGCTCTGATCATATGATGATGAAATGTTTGTCCATTTCAAGGAAGCGTGTGTTTATTTTCTCATGTCAACTCTGGCAAAAGGAAATCATGAGTCAGGCTGGCCGATCAAGTCCTCTTTCTTTGCTGCTCTGTGATGAAACCCCAGGGGCATTTTGATATAGAGGGCTCCTCAGGGTCACTGATGATCTTAACCTTTGTGCCAACCTGCAGGAGAAAGGAGGAGAAGAGTCTCTTGGGATGAAATCGCCCTACACATACCTTGTACCCTCTGCTTGGAGTGTGAGAACCTTCTTGATGTTTGTGTGAGCAAACCTGGAGCGCAAATCCTCTATAGAGTATGAGTGGACAGGCACCATGGACAGAGTTTAATTACAGAATCTACTTTTCAGTAGTACCAGGGATAAATTTTCCTCAGAAATGTCCTTGTTATCAATGTTCTCTCTCTGATTTCAATTCAGCTATTATCCAGGGTAGATAGGCCTCTCTGTACCTGACTCTCTTGATTGAAACCTTGCTTCTGGTTTCTGCTCAAAGTCTGAGTTATTGCCAGAAAGATTTCATGGAATTCCAAAGAAGCAGGATCTTCTGTGTTTGAATGTTCCAGGTCATTCGTTCACACCACTCACAGAAATCCTCTACTGCTCCCCTCTTGTGTTAGCTAGAGATAATTGCTTTCTGTCTCAGAGTCCCCACACCAGGTCTTTTTCTTCAGCCACCCACTTCTGGTCACACGTTTTTTTCTCCCTCAGTAGAGCTGAACTGAGTGCTTGAATGCAGCAACTGTGTCATTTTATGTGTCTTATTCATCTTCCTCCCTCCTGTCCTTTTTCAAACTTTAACAGTAAACTTTGCTATCTGTAAGCCACCTTCCATCTCTCCTCCTTTTTGGACCTAGGTAAGATCTGAATCATGGAGAAACAGTGTAAATTGCCTTATCCTTATAAATCTCTCGTATCACCTTTCCTTACTGTTATTTTCTGTATCTCCAAGTCATTTGCCCTTTGTATTGTATTTCTTTAATTTTATTACTCATCAGCATATTAAAAAGCAGAGACATTACTTTGTCAACAAAGGTCCGTCTAGTCAAGGCTATGGTTTTTCCAGTGGTCATGTATAGATGTGAGGGTTGGACTATAAAGAAAGCTGAGTGCAGAAGAATTGATGCTTTTGAACTGTAATGTTGGAGAAGACTCTTGAGAGTCCCTTGGACTGCAAGGAGATCCAACCAGTCCATCCTAAAGAAGATCAGTCCTGGGTGTTCACTGGAAGGACTGATGTTGAAGCTGAAACTCCAATATTTGGCTACCTGATGTGAAGAGCTGAATCATTTGAAAAGACCCTGATGCCAGGAAAGATTGCAGGCAGGAGGAGAAGGGGATGACAGAGGATGAGAAGGTTGGATGGCATCACCGACTCAATGAACATGAGTTTGGGTAAACTCTGGGAGTTGGTGATGGACAGGGAGGCCTGGCATGCTGCAGTTTGTGGGGTCACAAAGAGCCAGCCATGACTGAGCGACTGAACTGAACTGAACTCATCATTAATTTACTTGTACACATCTGAATTTTCACTTGACATTCACAAAATGGTTTCTGTCTGCAGTTAATTAAGGGTAGAGAAGTTTAAGACTTAGGATGCTATTGGGAAGAGCTTATTAATCACGGAATAAATGTGCAAAGGACTAACCTGAGGTTTGGTTGGTCATTGTGCTTGCTCAGAGCTCATTTATAGGTCCTACTTTTCCTTTTGTGTGCTTTCTGCCTATTGTTTGATAGGAATAGGATTCTGTGTGTGTAATAAGAGAAAAGAAAGTTCTTCCTCACTAAGTTTATAGTCAATCTAAGTAAGCAATGAGGTTAAAATGATTTTATAGGTAAAATTAATCTGGAAGTTTGGGAAGTGAATTGAAATTGAATTTATTTCTCAGCTGGTTGCTGATTTAAAAAGTAAAGTACAATGTCCTTTGGGAAGCCTGAATCAGTGTTATATGACTATTTGAATGGCTTCTCTGTCTTTCATCTTGGTGTGTCATTGGGACATTAATAATGGATGGTTGCTGCACTTGGTGGTCAGATGTGTTATTCTGATCCATTTTTATTTCCCAAAGGGGCCTCTGGAAAAGGGCAATGAGGGTAGATTTAAAACCACATTATTGGAATTCAATAACTTTTGCCTTGCTTTGTATGTCTAGTGCTTGCTGAAGAGTAGTTCCCATACAGAGAGTCAGTCAAGCGGGGAGCAGGCAAAATACAAAAATGGATTTTCTTAACTAAGATATAAGCTGAATTCTATGTTTTCATTTTATGAAAACAGAGGCTCTGATGCTCAGCATTAGATTTTTCAGAAAATGTGCTAGATGTTTGCATTTTTCTCTTTGTGGTTCTGTGGATGGAAGGATGAGCATAGAGACAGAACAAACACACCAATACAAATTATTTGCATTGATGGAAGTAAACAGAAACTTATGTAAATCAATTAGCAAAAATTTTGTATTTCAGTAATTCCTAAACAGTTGTGGAGAACTGATATTTCAGTTATGTAAAGTATACCCCCAAGGGAATACTGAGTTCCTTTTAGATGTCTTCACTTCCTTGGTGATTACCTAAAGACTATAGTATCTTGAAAGTGGAAGATTCTGAATCCTAGAGTATTGAGGTCGCTCTTGGAGATGAACAGGTTTTACTTTGTTAAGTAATGGAATCTGTCCCCAGCAACATCCCTCCCTGGTGAGTTTATATAAAAATATGGAAGAGGGTTGATGATCTATGTAGTTGTGCTCTGGAACAATTCAATGAAATTAAAGGGAGAGAGGGTGATTAATACATAAATTCTCACTCATTTCAGGTGATTAATGTCTTTTCCTTACCTATATCTTTATATCAATTCTGCTAAACTTTAAAAAAGGCAATGAGAATAAAAACAGAGCTGAAAGTCTTAATAACCACTGATCAGTTCAGTTCAATCACTCAGTTGTGTTCAACTCTTTGCGACCTCGTGGACTGCAGCACGCCAGGCCTCCCTGTCCATCACCAACTCCTGGAGCTAACTCAAACTCATGTCCATCGAGTCAGTGATGCCATCCAACCATCTCAGCCTCTGTCATCCCCTTCTCTTCCTGTTTTCAATCTTTCCCAGCATCAAGGTCTTTTCCAATAAGTCAGTTCTTCACATCAGGTGACCAAAGTTTTGGAGCTTCAGCTTCAGCATCAGTCCTTCCAATGAATATTCAGGATATGAATATAATATGAGTATAATAACCACTGATTAATGGCATGTTATTTATTTGTTAGTACTCAGCTTGTAGTACCTGGCCACCTGACATAGAGCCCTCAGAGAATGATGATAGGCTATCTGTGAAAGAGGTGACAGGTCTGTCCCTACACAGAAAGAATGCTGACGGTTTAGGGGGTCCTGTTGCTCTGACATTGATCTTCTTCAGTCAGTGATATTGACTCTGTTTATATTGTATTCGAAATATTACTTACTCTGCATAACTGTTTATTCCTTGACTTGTTGCCGTAGAAACTAACTTCTTTGTTGTTGGTTAACTTTTACTTTACTTTTTCACAGAAGAAATGTATATTTACTAGAGAAAATTTAATATATGCAGACAAAACATTAAAATCATTTATATTGCTGTCATCTAGAGAATATACTATGAACAAACAGCTTTGACGTATTTTTCAGTTCTCTCCTTGAGAGTATATGCAACTATAATTTTTAATAGAATTCATATAATTTAGTTTGTCTCACTTAACAATATTTCTTGACATCCAGAATGCATATTTTATCTGTGTATTTTTTCATTGTATGGGATACCACATCACGTTAAACCAATCTCCTCTCTTTTGATTGTTAGATTTTTTCACCATTATAAATAACTCTGTGGTAGCATTTCAGTAGGTAAATGCATTACTGCCTTAGAAGAGGTTCCTAGAAATGAAATTATTGGGTTCTTGGGAGGCAATGAGAGATTTTTAGAAGGTTAATTGACAACATGCACTCCCATTTACATAAAAGGGTAGTATTGGCTTCAGAATGTGGATTTTTTGTTATCTCAGTCACAGGTTGTGAACCATGGCCCCTAAAATTAGTTCTTCATGGGGCTCTAATACTATGAGATTTCATTTCCTGTTCTGGACGTGAGATCTAAAAACTTGTGTCTATAATGTTAGCTTCCAGCAGGCATGCTGTAGGTGTTTAAATACAAATCAACAGCCAAGTTAGTTGCTGTGGATATATTTATGCGGGGGAGGAAGACATAGAAACACATCCTTAGAAGCTGTGCCATGTTCTTAGTGATCTAAATATATAAAAAGCATCTAAGAAAGAGGTTGACCTTTCCAAGGTCACACTATGAGTCAGCAATGAAATCCCAAATAGAACACTCTCCCAGTATAAAGAGTGTTTATGAATAGATCAAGAGAAAGTATTTGTAGGTAAATTTATAAGACCATTTGTAACTTGAAATGCTCCAAAATTTCGAGTTATTAGAAAAGTCCCATCTCAGATAAAGAAATGTAAATTGCCAAAAAGTTTTGATAAATTTTTAGAAAGTAAAATCTTAAGTGACTGGAATGAAGAAATAGTAGTGAGTGGTGTAGCCAGATGGGAATGAGCCTCAAGGGAATATGCATATGTCTGCAGGTGTGTGTGTGTGTGTTTGCAGGAGTTCAGGGGAATAGGAAGGTGGAAGAATAATGGCCTGAGTCTATCATGATGGATAAATAAGGTTGTGGGAAATTGTGTTCTGGAGCACAAAGAATGTAAGTACTCCAGTAGAGATATCTGTGTAGTGTCCGTGGCAGGCTACCCTTCAAGTTGCTGAAGGTTTTGTTTTTATGGTTGTATAGCAGCTGGCTTTGGAGAAGGTGATGGCACCCCACTCCAGTACTCTTGCCTGGAAAATCCCATGGACAGAGGAGCCTGGTAGGCTACAGTCCATGGGGTTGCGAAGAGTTGGACACGACTGAGCGACTTCACTTTCACTTTTCACTTTCATGCATTGGAGAAAGAAATGGCAACCCACTCCAGTGTTCTTGCCTGGAGAATCCCAGGGACGGGGGAGCCTGGTGGGCTGCCGTCTATGGGGTTGCACAGAGTCGGACACGACTGAAGCGACTTAGCAGCAGCAGCAGCAGCTGGCTTGCATGTAGCTCCCATTTCTAGACTGATGATCTGTCTATGGCTCAGTGTTTATCGATGTGTGGTGCTTAGAACACAGTCATAATAGCCACTGCATGCTTCATAAAATGCAGATTCCTTGGTCCCATTTTTCTTCAAAAGGAGCGGCTTTGAAATCTGCATGATTAACACGTGCACTAGAGTATAAAAGCTCTGGGAGTTGGTGATGGACAGGGAAGCCTGGCATGCTGCAGTCTATGGGGCTGCAAAGAGTCGGACACAACTGAGCGACTGAACCGAACTGATTTCTCTGTCCATTTCTACCTTAAGTCAGTTCTGTAAAGATGTCCTGGGGAAAGTACAGACCTTCTGAGCCATTTCCAGATGAGCTGTTGAGTGTTGAGGCCACAGCTGTCATTTTCACTGGTGAATGAACTTTGATTTTGAACTATTGTCTAAAACACTGAATGTGAAAGTGACTAAGCAATAGCTCAGTTAGAGAAAACAGGTTTTCCAGTGTGCAGTAGCAATTGCCAGTTTTCATCTTGTCTTTTTGCTCAGGATTTTTCTCATCTCAAATAAATCAGGACCTGGGATTAAGAATTTAAAGCAGCATCTTTGTCAGTGAACCCTCTGAGTCTTTTAAAATCACAATTTTTAACCAAAAGGCTTTTTTTTGTCACCTCTTCTAATCAAAGCAAGAGAAAATTCAGTATCAGTTACATTTGCAGAGAGTACTAATTAGTGTGGATATACTTAGGGGAAGAAGCTAAATCAGTGCTTGCTTTTTAAGGATTTTACATTGATTTGTGAAATAGCAATATTTTATCCAATTGAATCCAATTCTGCAAACATCCTCTGAACAGTGCTCACTTGTATGGCAGTGTCCTAGCAGCGCAAAGATGAATAGGACACATTTTCTGCTTCCAGAAAAGTACAGTACAGTGAGGGAGATGGATAAGTACCAGCTAATGATAAAAGAAAAATCATTTCCACATTAATAATCTCATTTCAGTCCTCACACTTGCGGAATTTTAGTAATTACAAGGATAACCACTGATAACAACCATAGAGCTCTTCAGACTTTGGAGAGAAGTACTATGGTGATTAGAGTCTCAGCATCCCTCCCACCAGTCTTCATCACTCACAGTCATTTTCAATGTGACAAAGAAACTAGGACCATTATAAAAGTGGAGAGGAAGGAGAAAAGAGGAGGTAGTCTACTTTGGCAGAAATAAAAATACCTTATCACAGGAACAGCTATCAATCTGTCTTTTGGAGAAAGTACTGTTTTGAAAGTCAACTGAAGATGACATTAATACTCTGCAATATTTTTTTGCATAAACTTGCAAGTTCTAGTTCACATGGTTCACTTACAGAGTTTTTTAAACAAGTAACTGCTATTCCCTTGATCTACATTTTAAAATACAAAGTACATGTATTAGGTAAGAATCTCTTCTCAGCTTTTTCTAATGAGCATGCACACATATGGTGAACATATGGGTAAAAGTCACTTTACTTTTAATCATTCATTTCTACAATTGCTAGTAATGAAAATGAGCAGTCATGATGACATGGCATTTTGCAGTAAGACTAAAATAGGTACACACAATACATCTTATATTTGCTTATCTCTTGCTTACTGCTTTTAGAAAATAAAAACTATTTTAAATGTAATGGTATGCTCTGAATAAGATGAGGGTTCAAGGTTTTTAAAATTCTGATAGGAAAAAAGATGGAAGAGGGAGTGGGGAGACATGTTCTTTAAAAGCATGCTATAATTCATGTTTGTTTTAGAAAAACCATCTGAATGTGTCCTGCAGTTATACAAATGTACCTCAAGAGTGTTTTGAGAGAAATGGTGAAATTATTTGAGGGGAAGAGAAAGAAACACGATTTGGGTAGTAGAAGAAGGCAGAAATGTTTGCTGATTGCTCTTTGTCCCTGTGGAGAGGCAGGCTGTAGTTACTGGGGGGGGGGTTTGAGACAAAGAGAAGTGGGAATGGCTGCATCAGTGGGACTTCGTGAAACGGGGTGCCAAGTGTTGTGTTAGGACCTGGGCAGGGAAGTTGCTGGAAGGACAGGTTTCCCTTCTCATACTTATGGGATCCTTGAAGATGGGCAGTTTGGGACACTTTGGCAGAATGCTGATCTACAGATACTTTTAATTTCACAAGGAAACCATCACGATGTCTTGAGAATGGTTGGGAGTGAGCATGGTGGCCTCATGATGAAGCAGCAAATAGATCCCCTCTGAGGGAGAGTTAGCCGGATTCTTGGCAATTATGCTTAGAGTTAGGAGAGTAGGCAGTCAGAGCACTTGCAGAAAAGGCATCCTCACTGCTATATCACACTGGTGGAAACTGGCGATACTGGTTAAAAATATAACAGTTGTCTTAAAAGCCTTGTATCTGTCTGGAAGACATAAGATACAATCGGAAAATACATATACAACAGTCTTACCCCAAAAAGGCACCTCTCTCACATAAACATAAAATTAAAAGAAAAACACTGAGCCAACCAGATGGAGTTTATTTGTAAACAATCCCAGGTCATCAGTGTTTGTATCAGCTACTAGGTAACCATAGGAGAGTCCTGTTTCAGTGACTGGCGGCAGCAGCTGTTGAGTGAAGCGGGCAGTTGATAAACATAATGTAGTCAATGCATTTTGTGCTGTGATTCTGAATGCCATAGGAGCTACTGTGCTGTATGTGAATTAAGTAAGAAAATATTTAACCTGATGTGTGGAAACAGGACCAGTTCACATTTCACGGTTACTAAGGAGGAGGGTATGGAAACCTAGGTTAACTGGCACCATGGATGC
>NW_011494814.1:1395748-1402395 GCF_000754665.1 Bison bison bison | reverse complement strand
CTCTCCGAGGTATGTCATATATTTTGCATCTGTAGCATCATAATGGGGCCTAAGGGACCGACACTCACAAATTCTGAGTCATGGAGCCAAAAAGTGTGAGGAAGTTGAGAACACTATCGGCAGAGTAGCTGAAGTGATCACTGTAGAGGCTGTGCTAGGAGGCAGGAGGCATACGAGAAAAGGCAGTGGAGGGAATGGTGGCCTGGATAGGGTGAAGAGCACCTGTAGTGGGAGAATGGGAGTAAAGAAGTCGGACAAAGAGGTTGGTGGCACAAGGGGTTTCCTGATATTGTTCCCCAGGTGGAGTGATAGCAAGGTCCAGAGCAGAGCTGTGGTGGAGAGTTGCCCCTGTGCAGTGGGCGCCAAGGTCTTAGGAGCTGTGGAGTAAAGGAAATTCAAGCCTAGAGTATTGGTTTGTTCCTCAAGGTGAATGTTGACATTATCTAAGGTAACAGTTATGCTCAGTATGGAAAAGAAAGAAAACTGTGAACCAGATGCATTCTTTAGTGCAGCAGAAAGAGAGAGAAGAATGCAGATAACAGCAGTAAAAGAGGATGACAGGAAGGTTAGCAGATGGTAGGCACCTATGAAGAAAGAAGAGTCTTAATATGAGGGCAAAAGAGTAATGAGCAGAAAGTGGCAAAGCAGCACTGAGGCCTGCTCTTGCCCCATCAGGTCCCCCTCCCTCTCCTGTCCTACCCCCTCTCAGTCCAGGCCTGGGAGAATGAGCAGCTCCTCTGGGAGAGTGATGGAGGAAGCAGGAGCCTTGGGCAAAGTCAAGTTTGGGTAAGACCAGGAGGTAGAGGTAGCATTTGTGAAGAAGTTAAGGCGTGTTTTTACAGTGGATTGTGGGGTATTACCCAGGAGAGTACAAGAATTTGGAAAAGGTCAGCAGTGGGAGGAAGGGCGTTTCCCAAGGCAACACTGCTGCACAGAAATGAGCATCTTGACAGGGCAAAGGATGCAGGGCATTTGCTTTGGGGAGGTGTTTGAGGATCAGAAATAAGAGCTGTGGGGGTAAATGGAGTGGATGCCCAGACAAGCATCAGCTAAGACCCCAAGCTACATGGAAGATTTGATGATAGTTACAGGCCTGCTGTTTTCTGCTGAAGGCCAGCAAAGGCTAGCTAATCTGGCTATGATTGCTTCTCATGTACATGTAATATGGTAGTATAATTTTTGCTTCAAGTCTCTCCTGGTCTGCATAAGACCATGGGCCCATATTCTTTTCTAAGAAGTTTACCTAATTAGAACTCCAATGCTTGTTCAAACTTTTTAATCTGTTTCAAGTTATTATCACCAGCTTATATCACTATTACCAATTAGGTCTTAGATTTCAAGGCCTAATATTGAAGCATTTATTGAAATTGTACAATAACTATTGTTCAAAATTCAGCACAACTTTCCATCATTATTCAATAGTGTTTTTTTTTTTTTTGCTTATTAGCACACATTGTTAAATACAGGTTACATTTTAGTTTTTCTTTGACAAGTAACTGAATTATATGAAATTGGAAGGTTATATTTCCAGCACAGAATGACTGTTTTGATACTCAAGATAGGCCTTAGAATCCAAATGCTATCTTAAAATTTTAGCTTTAACAAAAATCATAAAAGCTCCATTTAAAAGAAATCACTGATACATAACTAAAAATGAGTAATTGAGCACTTTTCACTGACATTTACATCATTTTGATGCTTAATGGAGTCCGATTGTTCAAGTAAATATTACAGAGTTGCTGCCTATTTCATGCTGCAGGCCTCTAACAGCACAATGAAAATGTAGAAACAAATGACATATCAGACAAAATATGCCTACCTAATAGTATGTGGGGAGAACATTGAAACTTTAATATAGTAGTGTTTTTATTTTCAATGTCTGAGTCTTAAAAACAAAACCAAAGTGTATCTGTTTTTACTCTTGGGATTTCTCTGGTATTCCTTCTTAAGAGTGATTTTGTTTGCAAAGTGTGGATATCCATTACAAATTTAACTGTAGGTTGTATCCCTGTGGGAATGTGACAGTCGTCCCTTACAGTGAAGACCCCATGGCTCACTGAGAATGTCTGGGAGTTTCTTGAAGCCCACGTTCTAGCCCATTTTTCTTCATGCTAAGTGTCAGGAGAGTGAGTGAAAGTTGCTCAGTGTCTGACTGTATAGTCCTGTCATGACTATACAGTCCATGGAATTCTCTAGGCCAGAATACTGGAGTGGGTAGCCTGTCCCTTCTCCAGGGGATCTTCCCTACCCAGGGATTGAACCCAGGTTTCCCACATTGCAGGAAATGTGGGAGCCACAAAGGAAGCCCAAGAATACTGGGGTGAATAGCCTATCCCTTCTCCAGCAGATCTTCCTGATCCAGGAATCAAACTGGGGTCTCCTGTGTTGCAGGCGGATTCTTTACCAACTGAGCTATCAGGGAAGCCCTAGGTGTCAGGAGGATGCTTCTGTTCTGAGATATTTTGTGTTTGGTGGAGCCCACCAGTAGCAAAGAGAAACCCTGTTGGATCCCTTACCTGAATCCCAAACTAACAGTAAATACAGAGAACAGAGGTTGGATTTGTGAGGTAACCTCTTACCTTGGCTGAACTTTCAGTGTGGGTATCTGAAAAAATAGTAGCTTATTTGTGTCTTGGAAATGATCAACTTACCTGCTTGCACTGAAGCCCCAGGGCCTGGGAATATGGCCTGTGACTCTTTGCTAAGTCACTTCAGTTGTGTCCCAACTCTGTGCAACCCTATGGACTGTAGACCACCAGGCTCCTCAGTCCATGGGATTCTCCAGGCCAAGAATATTGGAGTGGGTTGCCATGCCCTCCTCCAGAGGATCTTCCCAGCGGGGAAGGGATTGAACCTGCGTCTCCTGCATTGGCAGGCGGGTTCTTTACCACTAGCACCAGCTGGAAAGCCCCTGTGACTGTGTATCTGAATTGAAACAAAGGCCTCTACTCAGCATGTGCTCCCTTGACCTATTGGCCCTGATCATTGGTGTCAAGTAAAGATCTTATTAAAGAGATGAAAATGTTCTAAAACCGATTTATAGTGTTGGTTGTACCACTTGATAAAATAAATTATTAATGTGTAAAAAAAAAAAGAAGTGACTTTTTTACTATTCTCCTCCCCAGGGAAGATTCTCTGGAGGAGGGCATAGCAACCCACTCCAGTATTCTTGTCTGGAGAATCCCATGGACCGAAGAGCCTGATGGGTCCATAGGGTCACAGAGAGTCAGACATGACTAAGTGACTAAGCAGAGCACAGCACCCCAGGTTAAGGCAAAAGAGTCATCATATATTCGCTTTCCTTTATTGCAGGACATTTGTGAAGATATTTCTGATCATGTCGAGCAGATCCATGCCCTCCTTGAAACAGAGTTCTCCCTGAAGCTGCTGTCCTACTCCGTCAACGTGATCGTGGACATCCACGCCGTGCAGCTGCTCTGGCACCAACTCCGCGTCTCAGTGCTTGTTCTGCGGGAGCGCATTCTGCAGGGTCTGCAGGACGCCAATGGCAACTACACCAGACAGACGGACATTCTGCAGGCTTTCTCCGAAGAGACAAAGGAGGTGGGTGTTTTCCTGGAAGCCACGTAATGCATCATCAAGTGTGACTATTTGAGAATGTTTTCAGTTCAGAGGTGCGGGATAAGAATTATTTATAAGTAAATAAGCAGGTCCTAAGCTGGGCTTTGAAACTAGGTATAGTGATGGGAGGCGATGGTGAATAAATGAATCTATCGACCAGAGGCTATGATGAATGAATGAAGCTATGAACCAGAGTTAACTCACACCTGGTAGTTTGCATAGATATCACCTGTAGCTTTTGGTGCTAGCCTGACATCCTGTTCCTTGTTCAACTATTTTATAAATATTTATTGAGTGCTTACTGTGGGCCAGGCATTAGGTGCTAAGAATATAATCATGATCAAAGCATGATCTTTGTTTTTAAAGGGCTGAGATTAGTGGGGGATAGAGACAAGTGGGCAGACATGAAGACCAGACTCTGGTCTGCATGATTTACATGCAGATACAATGGTCTACGTGAAGCCACTGGAGGTCAGAGAAGGGGCATCTAATTCAGGCAGGGAGGCTTTCCAGGAGACGCGAGTCTAACCTGAGACCTGAAGAAGAAGCAGGATTAAACTGATGAATGAAGGCAGAAACTGTTCTAGACAGAAGGAATTACATAAAGATTCAGAGGTAAGAGAGAGAAGGATAATATCAGAGAGCAAAAAGCTCAAAGGACCAGGAAGCTGCATTTGAACTAATATGTGAGCGAGGTCATATCATAAAGATGAAAAGCTATATTAAAAAGTCATATTAAGAGAAGTGGACTTTATTTTGAGGATAACAGAAGAGTTTGTTCAGGGAATTGATATGATTCAGTTCATGCTTTAGAAAAATCATTCTGGTTGCAGTGAGTCATATGGGCTTTAGAATTTTGCACAACCAGTATACTTAGATTCTTTTGTACTCATAGTAAGCACAGTTTGGAGAGTTTATTGTTGTTAATCTTGATGCATAGTTTAAGAATGAACACTGTAAAGTTAAATCCAAGTAAACTCTCCTATTCCCAAATAAAAGCAACACACACGGAGGTATTGTGCTAGCTAAGTAGGGGCTATATATATGTGTGTGTATGTATAGATAGATACCATGTATGGGTACATATAGAGTGTGTGTGTGTATATATATGTGTGTGTATGTATAGATAGATACCATGTATGGGTACATATAGAGTGTGTGTGTGTATATATAGTCCCTTGGCTCTTGACACCCAGTTTAGTGCTCTGCTGTTGATTTTGTGGAAAATATGTATTATACAAGTATAAAAGGCATTTATATAAATATATAAGACTAAAAGGCCTTATAAAGAGTGCTCCATAGCTCATTAATTTATTAATGTGTTAGTGGCTCCAACATTATCAACAGCACAAAACAAATCTGGGCTTCTCATAGATGATTTATACTTGTTGATTATTGTTTTCTTAATGATGCTCTTGCTGTGGAAAATTCCCAACAGGTCCTAGAAGTTTATGGGAATGAAAATCTACTGGGCTCACTTCTAACTTTAAGGCACAGTCTGTTTTCATTTAGCTTTTCTGGATAAAGTGGCAATGAAGGACATGATACAGTCTTTGGCAGGGTTCCTCTTAAAACTGTGGGATGAGTATGTAGGTGTGTGTTAGTCCCCAGATGCCATCCCTCCCAAGTGGGATCCCTAGAGGGTCCTCGGTTGGAATTCTTGTGGTTATGGGAAACTACAAAGAACTCTAAACTAAGCAACTATGCATGCATGTGTGCTGAGTCACTTTAGTCGTGTCTGACTCTTTGCAACCCTATGGGCTGTAGCCTTCCAGGTTCCTCTACCCATGGCATTCTTCAGGCAAGAATATGGGAGTGCGTTGTCAAGCTCTCCTCCAGGGGATCTTCCCCACCCAGGGATCGAACCTGCATCTCTTACGTCTCCTGCACTGGCAGGCCTGTACTTTACCACTAGCACCATCTGGGAAGCCCAAGAAATTATAATCCAATTAACAGAAAATAATCCAAAACTAGTCAACTCTGCCCTAAATCTGTTGTTACGAGGCATTGTATGCTAATGAGGTGGAGATCAGATATGGGAAGGTTTTGTCTAAACTCTGAAGAGATCTTACTTTAGATATCTCTTGGTATCTCCAATCTATACATTCTTTCTTGCTTGTTTGTTCTTACCCATGTATTCGCCTCATTCTGTCAACATCCCATATTGATTAGTCATTAGACCTGTCCACTTTCTACCACTAGAAGGGACATTGTAAATAATTGAGTCAAACCAATTCATTTTACATATTCATTTATTTAAATTATTAAAGAAGTGCTATGACAAAGCAAGTTCAAACTACTGCACATTTGTACTCATTTCACATGCTAGCAAAGTAGTGCTCAAAATTTTCCAAGCTAGGCTTCAACAGTGCATGAACCAAGAACTTCCAGATGTACAAGCTGGATTTAGAAAAGGCAGAGGACCAGAGATCAAATTGCCAATGTCCATTGGATCATAGAAAAAGCAAGAGAATTCCAGGAAAACATCTACTTCTGCTTCTTTGACTACGCTAAAGCCTTTGACTATGTGGATCACAACAAACTGTGGAAAATTCTTCAAGAGACGGGAGAACCAAACCATCTTACCTGCCTCCTGCGAAACCTGTAGGCAGGTCAAGAAGCAGCAATTAAACCAGACATGGAACAATAGACTGGTTCCATATTGGGAAAGGAGTATGTCAAGGCTGTATATTGTCACACTGCTTATTCTTATTTAGCTTATACGCAGGGAACATCATGCGAAATGCCAGGCTGGATGAAGCACAAGCTGGAATCAAGATTGCCGGGAGAAATATCAATCAACCTCATATACGCAGATGACACCACCCTTATGGCAGAAAGCAAAGAGGAACTAAAGAACCTCTTGATGAAGGTAAAAGAGGAGAGTGAAAAAGCTGGTTTAAAACTCAACATTCAAAAAACTTAAGATCATGACATCCAGTCCCATTGCTTCATGGCAAATAGATGGGGAAACAGTGGAAACAGTGACAGACTTTATTTTGGGGGGCTCCAAAATCACTGCAGATGGTGACTGAAGCCATGAAATTAAAAGACGCTTGCTCCTG
>NW_011494814.1:1394317-1395648 GCF_000754665.1 Bison bison bison | reverse complement strand
CTAGTCAAAGCTACAGTTTTTCCAGTAGTCATGTATGGATGTGAGAGTTGGACCATAAAGAAGGCTGAGCACTGAAGAATTGATGCTTTTGAACTGTGGTGTTGGAGAAGACTCTTGAGAGTCCCTTGAACTGCAAGGAAATCAAACCAGTGAATCCTAAAGGAAATCAATCCTGAATATTCATTGGAAGGACTGATGCTGAAGCTGAAGCTCCAGTACTTTGGCCACCTGATGCCAAGAGCCGACTCATTGGAAAAGATCCTGATGCTGAAAAGATTGAAGGTAGGAGGAGAAGGGGATGACAGAGGGTGAGATGGTTGGATGGCATCACTGACTCAATGGACATGAGTTTGAGGAAACTCCTGGAGATAGTGAAGGACCGGGAGGCCTGGCATGCTGCAGCCCATGGGTTTACAAAGAGTCATGACTGAGTGACTGAACAACAACAACAACAGTTTATTCATTCAATAAACATTTACTGATCAACTCTGTTTATAGCTGGGAATGTGAAAGTACTCTAGAGTTTATGGTTATTGTGTTTTGTGGAATATGTTCATCATGCTTTTATTTGAACTTGTTTTGTTCACCGAGTGGTAGCCCATGAAAGATGAAAAACCATTGAGACTGTAACTGGCCACTATTTTCACAGCTGTGTTGTGACTTTATATTAAGTAGTATCCATGGCCAAGAATACACAGAAGAACTGTATAAAAAAGATCTTCACGACCCAGATAATCACGATGGTGTGATCACTGACCTAGAGCCAGACATCCTGGAATGTGAAGTCAAGTGGGCCTTAGAAAGCATCACTATGAACAAAGCTAGTGGAGGTGATGGAATTTCAGTTGAACTATTTCAAATCCTGAAAGATGATGCTGTGAAAGTGCTGCACTCAATATGCCAGCAAATTTGGAAAAGTCAGCAGTGGCCACAAGACTGGAAAAAGTCAGTTTTCATTCTAATCCCAAAGAAAGGCAATGCCAAAGAATGCTCAAACTACCACACAATTGCACTCATCTCACACGCCAGTAAAGTAATGCTCAAAATTCTTCAAGCCAGGCTTCAGCAATACGTGAACCATGAATTTCCAGATGTTCAAGCTGGTTTTAGAAAAGGCAGAGGAACCAGAGATAAATTGCCAACATCCGCTGGATCATGGAAAAAGCAAGAGAGTTCCAGAAAAACATCTATTTCTGCTTTATTGACAATGCCAAAGCCTTTGACTGTGTGGATCACAATAAACCGAGGAAAATTCTGAAAGAGATGGGAATACCAGACCACCTGATCTGCCTCTTGAGAAATTTGTATGCAGGTCAGGAAGCAACAGTTAG
>NW_011494814.1:1393300-1394217 GCF_000754665.1 Bison bison bison | reverse complement strand
TATATATATGTGTGTGTATGTATAGATAGATACCATGTATGGGTACATATAGAGTGTGTGTGTGTATATATATGTGTGTGTATGTATAGATAGATACCATGTATGGGTACATATAGAGTGTGTGTGTGTATATATATGTGTGTGTATGTATAGATAGATACCATGTATGGGTACATATAGAGTGTGTGTGTGTATATATATGTGTGTGTATGTATAGATAGATACCATGTATGGGTACATATAGAGTGTGTGTGTGTATATATATGTGTGTGTATGTATAGATAGATACCATGTATGGGTACATATAGAGTGTGTGTGTGTATATATAGTCCCTTGGCTCTTGACACCCAGTTTAGTGCTCTGCTGTTGATTTTGTGGAAAATATGTATTATACAAGTATAAAAGGCATTTATATAAATATATAAGACTAAAAGGCCTTATAAAGAGTGCTCCATAGCTCATTAATTTATTAATGTGTTAGTGGCTCCAACATTATCAACAGCACAAAACAAATCTGGGCTTCTCATAGATGATTTATACTTGTTGATTATTGTTTTCTTAATGATGCTCTTGCTGTGGAAAATTCCCAACAGGTCCTAGAAGTTTATGGGAATGAAAATCTACTGGGCTCACTTCTAACTTTAAGGCACAGTCTGTTTTCATTTAGCTTTTCTGGATAAAGTGGCAATGAAGGACATGATACAGTCTTTGGCAGGGTTCCTCTTAAAACTGTGGGATGAGTATGTAGGTGTGTGTTAGTCCCCAGATGCCATCCCTCCCAAGTGGGATCCCTAGAGGGTCCTCGGTTGGAATTCTTGTGGTTATGGGAAACTACAAAGAACTCTAAACTAAGCAACTATGCATGCATGTGTGCTGAGTCACTTTAGTCGTGTCTGACTCTTTGCAACCCTATGGGC
>NW_011494814.1:1379515-1393200 GCF_000754665.1 Bison bison bison | reverse complement strand
GACCAACCTAGATGGCATATTCAAAAGCAGAGACGTTACTTTGCCAACAAAGGTTCGTCTAGTCAAGGCTATGGTTTTTCTTGTGGCCATGTATGTATGTGAGAGTTGGACTGTGAAGAAAGCTGAGTGCCGAAGAATTGATGCTTTTGAACTGTGGTGTTGGAGAAGACTCTTGAGAGTCCCTTGGACTGCAAGGAGATCCAACCAGTCCATTCTGAAGGAAATCAGCCCTGGGATTTCTTTGGAAGGAATGACACTAAAGCTGAAACTCCGGTACTTTGGCCACCTCATGCGAAGAGTTGAGTCATTGGAAAAGACTCTGATGCTGGGAGGGATTGGGGGCAGGAGGAGAAGAGGACGACAGAGGATGAGATGGCTGGATGGCATCACTGACTCAATAGACGTGAGTCTGGGTGAACTCCAGGAGTTGATGACAGACAGGGAGGCCTGGCGTGCTGCGATTCATGGGGTCACAAAGAGTTGGACACGACTGAGCGACTGAACTGAACTGAACTGACTGATGGTCCCCACACTATGAGCTCAACAACTATTTACAGATTCAGTTGGAAGCAGTTTAGTGCATTTTCATGTTTGGAGTCAGTTTTTAGCTTTGGTGTAGACATGCAAGAATACATTGAATGAAGGGGTAAACGAACAGTGGGTTCAAAGCCATCTGCTTTGTGAACATTTCTCTGTGAACTGAAGCACTGTCTGTGTTACTGTCCTTTTTGAAGCTATGGATTTTTGATCCTATTTTTTGTCAGTTTTGTGTTTGCCAACACACTGAAACTGTGGAAAATAGGAAGAGAATTAGGATAAAATTCTCAGCTTTATTAGAATAAATTCAGCTGTGAAAGATTTGTAGAATGAATAAGGAAATGGCATTAAACATGCTGATAATCTAAAATAGTAGATGTATTCCAGTGAAGGTGAATTCATGTTTCTTTTCTAGAAATCAGTTGAGTTTCAGAGCCCATTATAGAATAGGTTTGAAAATTGAGAAAGTGGCAAGTTCTCTTTCTTTCTGTCCTTACAAAAACAAAATGAGTTTTATTCCTTTATTTAAATATGGAGTAGATCATATCTTATAAACAAATTGGCAAATGTGTTACTGAAACAAAGCCTGCTGAACAAACAAATGAAAAATACTTTAGGGCAAAGCTCAAAATTGTACCAAAATGTGTTATCCTGAAATTTTCTATACTTCAGAAATTGTGATAATTTATGTTTATTGTTTCTTTTAGTAAGAAAGGTAATGGATATTAAAAGTAGTTCCATTTTAATGTTACTCATCCATAGTAACATTTGTTACTATGTTCCATTTGCATAGTTCCATTTGCAGCCACATGGATGGACTTATAGAGTGCAATACTAAATGAATAAGTCAGAAAGAGAAAGACAAATACTAAATTATATCACTTTTAAGTGGAATATAAAAAATAACATAAATGAATTTATTTATAAAACAGAAACAGATTCACAGATATAGAAACAAGTTTATGGTTACCAAAGGGAAAAGGAAGGGAAAAGGGATAAATGAAAAGTACGGGATTAATAGGTATACACAACTATATATATAGAATAGATAAATAACAGGGGATTTACTATATAACACAGGGAACAATATTCAGTATCAGAATAACCTATAATGGAAAAGAATCTGAAAAAACATATATGTAACTGAATCACTTTGCTGTATACCTGAAAATAATGCAATATTGTAAATCAGTTGCTTCAGTTAAAAAATATACTTCAGTTATGCTTCCATTAAAAAAATAGTTTCATTTTTCCATTCAGTTCTCAAAACTGAATTTAAGAGAGGTTAAATGATTGTTTAAGGACATAAACTTAGGAATAATTAAATAAAACAAGCAAAACCCTCTCTTAACTGATCTCTTCTGTGATAATAATAACTGATCTCTTCTGTAATAATAATAACTGATCTCTTCTGTGATAATAATAATTTCTTCCCTCCCTTCCTTTCTTTCTACCTCCCCTAAATATTTATTGACTTCCCTGGTGGCTCAGATGGTAAAGAATCTGCCTGCAATGCAGGAGACCCGAGTTCGATTCCTGGGTTGGAAAGATTCCACCAGAGAAGGGAATGGTAACCCACTCCAGTGTTCTTACCTGGAGAATTCCATGGATAGAGGAGCCTGATTTCTTACTCTTTATAAGGCACTAGGTAGTCAAAGATGAATAACATGTTATTAAATGTTAGGAATCACCATCACAATTTTGTTAGATCCTCAAACAGTTCTGGAAAGTAGGGAGAGTGAGTGCTGTTATCCTTATTTTACAGATGATATTGTAATCCATCTTACAAATAAGAAGACTGAGGTTAAGAGAGGTAGTCGCACAGGTAGTGATAACTTAATAGTATTAACACAATAGCAAACATTGATTAAGAACTTACCATATGCCAGACAGTGTGGTAAGCACTTTACCTGAATGATGCTCACCCTCACAGTGGGAACACATTGGCCCTTGCAAGCACTCACACCATTGCACTTTGCGTGTTCTTCCACTAGCACTTAATCACAGGACAATTTATATCACAACAAAGTGTGATGTATATAAAATAAGTAATAAGGGTAAGGATTCATTGAGTACCTATCCATGTGTCAGACTTGTGTCTTACAGAGTCTTTAAGGCTTGCAGCAGCCCTATGACATGGCTTATTATTTCATTTTCACAGATGAGGGAAATGAAGCTTAGTGACATCAAGCTACTGGTTCATGGTCATATGAATAATTAATGCATAAGCTAGAATTTAACTCTGCTGCTGCTGCTGCTGCTAAGTCACTTCAGTCATGTCCGACTCTGTGTGACCCCATAGATGGCAGCCCACCAGGCTCCTGTGTCCCTGGAATTCTCCAGGCAAGAACACTGGAGTGGCTTGCCATTTCCTTCTCCAATGCATGAAAGTGAAAAGTGAAAGTGAAGTCGCTCAGTCGTGTCCGACTCTAGCGACCCCATGGACTGCAGCCTACCAGGCTCCTCTGTCCATGGGATTTTCTAGGCAAAAGTACTGGAGTGGGGTGCCATCGCCTTCTCCAATACATGCATGCACACTAAGTTGCTTCAGTTGTGTCCATTTAACTCTGAAGTTTGGGCATTTAATCACTGGAGTCAACTAAAACTACATAATCAGAGGAATAAACTTCATGAAGGCATAGACATACATTCCCAAATGTCTTCATTCATTCAACAGATGTATCTTTGAACGCTTACTCTCTGCAACTCACTATGCTAAGTGTTGTGGTTATCCTGGTGAGCAAGCCATTTTCTATGTGATTTATACCTTTGTGGTACTTACAAACCACTTGGATAAACAGATTAATCAAAGAATCACAATAGTATGTATTTAAAGATTGAGATAAATGTTTCAGGAAAAACAACATAGTTTTTTGAGAGATTATAAAAGATTCTGATTTACGTGGGACTTTAGAATCTTGAAGAAATAAAACTTGATCTGAGGTCTGAGGGGTGAGTAAGAGTTAACTAGTTAGGGGTGTTATAGGTGGGAAGCTTTATTGGCAGAGGAAATAGCATGTGCAAAGGTTCTGAGGCAGAAGAAACACAATATATTCAAAAAATGAAATGATGATGCTGTGGCTGAGTACAGCCTTGGACAGACAGGTGGCTTGAGAGAAGCCTCTTCATATCTGTCTTTGAAGGGTTTGAGTTTTAATCTAGCAGCAGGAAGCTAACAAAAGACTTTAAGCAAAGAAGTAATAGCGTCAGACTTGCAATTTGTAAAGATTACTCTGGTGGCAATGTGGAAGGCATACTGGAGGAGGGGACATATCCAGTTGAAAATAGCACCCAGTGAATCAGAAAATGTTGGCACAAAGGTCAGAGTGTGGACTCTGGGTCAGACAGCCTTCATTTAAGGCTTAGCTCAGCTTTAGTCACCAGGCCCTGTGCTAGTTATGCACCTTCTTTTGGCTCAGGCTCCACTGAAGGCAATGGCACCCAACTCCAGTACTCTTGCCTGGAAAATCCCATGGACGGAGAAGCCTGGTGGGCTGCAGTCCATGGGGTCGCTAAGAGTCAGACACGACTGAGCGACTTCACTTTCACTTTTCACTTTCATGCACTGGAGAAGGAAATGGCAACCCACTCCAGTGTTCTTGCCTGGAGAATCCCAGGGACAGGGGAGCGTAGTGGGTTGCCGTCTATGGGGTCGCACAGAGTCGGACACCACTGAAGTGGCTTAGCAGCAGCAGCCACTTACATAAAACAGGGACAACAGTACAGACCCCAGGAGAAAATCATTTTGAGGATTAAGTGGAAAAGTAATAGTAATAAAGAACCATCCCCATTTATAAGATGAGGAGATTTAGGCTTAAAAATAAAATGAGGCTTTTCATTATTATTACTTACCTGGATGTTGTGGAATAAGACTGAAGGGAATAGGAGATAAAGGCAAGGTCTGAAGAGAGAGAACCTCCCCTATCCAAACAAACAAATGAGCCAAAAAACCTGATATAAGGGCCTGGAGAGATCAGATCTTGGGATAACCCAACTGAAATAACAGAGTCGTGCTCACCCCATTCCTCCCTCAGGAGCACAGAGATTTCACTCTGCAGTTTTCTTTCTTCGTCTCCTAAAGGGCTAGATTAGACCAGCTATTCCTTCAGCCCTGTAGGCATGTTGGATGCCAGGGGCCCTTCTGTCCCAAGCAAATCGTCAATTAAAACTCTCCCCATTTGTTGTGTGATGTTAGAAACTGCATTAGTAATGAGATAAAAGCCTTAGTCACACAACCAATGATTAAATTAAAAACACTTATAGTACTATTTTTTAGCATAAGGGAATTTTAAGTCAGCCTACTTTGAAGGAAGGTGGGCACTTGGTATCTAACATACACAGATGAAGTGGGCGTCAGGGTGGGAGAGTATGGGAGAATACACACAGAGGAAGGGATGGGGGCTACAAAGATACACTTTTGAAGCACATTAATTTTTCCCAGGATTCTCGTGTTTACCTTCACACAGATGGGGACGGTAGAAGCTGGTCTTAAACTGTTTTTGTTATGTATGAAAATTCAGTATTTCATCTTCCTGTGATTTGTGAACATATCTTTAACACAGCAGACTTACTATAATTAATTATTCTACTTTAAAATATTTACTGAGCATTTACTATGAGCTTACCACTGTAGCAGGTGATGGAGTGATAAGCTAAAGAGATATACATGGAGATTTTACACTCATATTAATTTGTTTTCAGAAATATTACTACTTAAGGCATCACTTCACAAATGCTTACTAAGTGAACAGTACACTATTGTAAAATAGAAAATCAGGGCAAGAATGGTTATTTTTGGATTGGCCTTGACCAAGGCTCTGTTCTCCAGATTGAAGAAAAATCCTTAAATATTTAAGAACAGGATACTATGTAAAGCAATATGGTAATTAATGAATGCGCCTTTCTGTACCTCAAACCAGAAGCAATTGATATTGATGCATTTTGGGCCTGTATCGTGGCTTCTGCTGAGAATCTCATGTGCCCAGCAGATGAGTGTAATGTTACATTTGCTGAAACCATTTCCGTTGTCTGTTTCAGGGCCGGCTTGATGCTCTAACAGAAGTAGATGACTCTGGACAGTTAACAATCAAATGCTCTCAAAATTACTTGTCTCTGGATTGCGGTATTACTGCTTTCGAATTATCTGACTACAGCCCAAGTGAGGATTTGCTCGGTGGCCTGGGTGATATGACCTCTAGCCAGGTCAAAACCAAACCCTTCGACTCGTGGAGCTACAGTGAGATGGAAAAGGAGTTCCCCGAGCTTATCCGAAGTGTTGGGTTACTTTCGGTGGCTCCTGACTCCGTCCCTTCCAACTTCAGTGAAGCTGTGAGCGAGGAGGCGTCTCAAGTATCTCTTTCAGCAGATGACACAGGCAGAAGTGAGGAAAATAATGCGTGCACAGTGGAGGAGCAACCAGGCTTAATGCAGGGGCCATCATCTTCAGTGGAAGCTCCGACAAATGCTGTTCAACCCGCTTCAGAAGCTGTGAAGCAAGAACCTGATTCCTCTTCCCAACATGGGGCGAAGAATCAACAGCCTCTTGCTTGTGAAAACACAACCCCCAAGCGATCCATCAGAGACTGCTTTAACTATAATGAGGACTCTCCCACACAGCCCACGTTGCCAAAAAGAGGATTTTTCCTTAAAGACGAGACAGTTAAGAATAATCTGACAGGCCCTAGTGGAAAGAAGCAGATGGTCGATCTGAAGCCTGAGATGAGCAGAAGCACCCCATCCCTGGTGGATCCTCCTGACAGGTCTAAGCTGTGCCTGGTGTTACAGTCTTCTTACCCCAACAGCCCCTCTGCCGCCAGCCAGTCATATGAGTGTTTGCACAAGATGGGGGATGGGAATCTTGAAAATACAGTTAGAAGTCACATTAAGGAGATCTCCTCCAGCCTGGGGAGGCTCAACGACTGCCATAAAGAGAAGCTTCGACTGAAAAAGCCCCACAAGACCGGAGAAGAGATGCCTCCATGCCAGACCCCTAAACAGGAACCCAGTTCAGACAAGCAAGCCGAAAACACTAGGAGCGCGACAGTGCCGAATGCAATTCCTTCTAGTCCTTCCAAGGCCAGACAGAGGCCAGAGGCAGAGTCTGCCTCCACCTCCTCACTGGAGCCGTGTCACCAGAGCAATGGGAGCGCCAAATTGCCAGTGCAGTCAGAAACATCCAGTTCACCACCTTTTACTCAAAGCAGCGAGTCCTCTGCTAGCTCTGACAGCGTCACATCTCTAGGACCCCTTCTTTCAGAGCACAAAGGCAAAAGCAGCTACTCCTCCTCCCCAAGTCACATCACCAGGAACGGTCAGGTTGTGGAGGCCTGGTATGGCTCTGATGAGTACCTGGCACTGCCCTCTCACCTCAAGCAGACAGAAGTATTAGCTCTGAAGTTGGAAAACCTAACAAAGCTGCTGCCTCAGAAACCCAGAGGAGAAACCATTCAGAATATTGATGACTGGGAACTGTCTGAAATGAACTCAGATTCTGAGATGTATCCAACATACCATGTCAAGAAGAAGCATACGAGGCTAGGCAGGGTGTCTCCAAGCTCTTCCAGTGACATAGCCTCTTCGCTCGGGGAGAGTGTGGAATCTGGTCCCTTGAGTGACCTTCTTTCTGACGAGGAACTGGGCATGCCTCTCTCTGGCATGAAAAAATACACGGACGAGAAGTCAGAGAGAGTCTCATCCTCTGAGAAAAATGAGAGCCATTCTGCTGCAAAGTCTGCTTTAATTCAGAAACTGATGCAAGATATTCAGCACCAGGACAACTATGAAGCCATATGGGAAAAAATAGAGGTGAGGATGGTCTTCTTAATCTAGATGTATTTTTTTTTTTTTTTTTTCTAGATGATTTCTTACCTGATTTTTGGAAGTATTGCTGGGAAAAGGTGAAATCCTCCCCTCCCTGTTATAAAATGTCTCACTATTGTTGATAAACATAGGTGATTCCCCAAAGAAAGAAAAGAAAAGAACATACAATGGTCACTGCCTGGTGACAGTGGCCTCAGCCAGGAACTCTGCATGTCTGTGTGCCTGCTGGTGTGGAACTCTTGGTTGGTGTTGCTCAGACCTAACATTGCTCCTGGGGAGTGGTGGACCCGCTTGAGTGAAATACAAAACAAAGTACAACAGTAGCCAAGCACACGTACCAGTACTTCAGGAATATGTGAATGCAAAGTTCCAGTTACCCTCAGTTCTTCTCTGATTTGTTGGTTTTAACCCCAGAATAGCTTCCATGTCTCGAATATTAACTTTTGTAGAAAAAGACCAGACGGTTCTAGTTTTTCAGGATTTTTTCTTTTCTTCAGTCTTCCTCCTCTGGCTAATAACCATGCTCCCTGTATTCTGTACCATCTATGGGCTCTGAGATGGGGAGGTGAAATTTTGGGTAAATCTGTACTTTTAGAGAAAACTATTAGATGTAATGAAATCTTTAAGAAGAGAAATCAAAATTTTCAGAACTCAGCTCATTAATGTAAGCTGTGATATAGGATACTAGATAAAAGTATAGTACATATGGATGGAATGACGGGGAGGAAGAAGACGGAAATATATAGAACAAAGAGGGAAAAGTTAACAGCAATATATAATACTAGTTACATATATTAATAATTGTTTTTTACTAAGTATTTGTGTGTCCAATCTTCACAACAACCCTAATATTAACCCTATTTTATGTATGAGGAGACCGAGGCTGAGAGAGACCAGGCAGTTTGCTCTAGAACGCATATTATTACCTAAACGCTCCCATGCCTTTCCACAAGAAAGTGACCAGTGTGTACCGCATGTAAATACTGCAGTATTGAAGAGAAGAAATAATAGCAGCAGAGCTAAGATTTGCCTGGGAAGTCCTTGTGAAATAATAAGATTTTACTGAGGCTTTGAAGGGTGTGCCAGGATTTAGACAGAGAGAACTAAGCTGAGCATTTCAGGCAGGAGCAAAAACCAAAACATGGAGGTGGGGATTGGGAATGAGCATGGTACTGGGGCACAGAGAATTTCTCAATCAGAAGGTCAGTGAGCGGGGAGCACTACATTTCCATACCTTTAATAGACCTGGTTGCTGCCAGGCCCTGATGGCCAGACCAAGGCAAGTAGAATTTGTTCACCAGACATCTGTGGTAACTTCTCTGAAAGGGACTGAGAATAGTCACACAGCTCACGGTAACTCATGCTCCTTCTTGGGCTGTTATTTGCGCTGGTTCTGTGCTAAGGGCCTTACATGCCTTGTTCTACTAAGTCCTGGGAGGTAAGAACTTTTCAGATGAAGAGTGTGATTAGGAAACTGGCTCAGGGCCTCACAGCTAGTGAGTGCATAGCCAGGAGTTGAACCCAGAGCCAGCACACTTGAAGCAGAATAGGCCGTGGCCTCCAATAGCCTTTCTAGAAGGCCTCATGGGCAGTGGCAGGAAAGATGGACATGGCAGCCATGGCGGTGACGGATACGGAAATGCCTCTGGCAGCCAGTGTAAGGGGCTGTGGAAATGGGTGACGGGTGAATGGGGGGAGGGCTGTTGACGACGTGACCGGGATCCAGAAAACCAGTTCCAGACCTTGCCCAGTCATTAAAGACAAAGAGTGGCTCACAGCTAGTCATGCTCCATTCTGGGCCTCGTTTCTTTTTTGTAGGTAGAGATGTTTTAAACAGATGATGGCATTATACCAACTTCCAAAGGAAGCATCTTTTATTCCATAATTCTACAAAGATGAAGCTAAGTTTTCAGCCTCTAGGTACTGGGGTAGTTGTAATAGAAGAAACAGCTTGAGATGGAGGTGAGGCAGGTAGTTTTTAAAAACATATGCACTGATGTTGAGTAGATGATGAAACTTTTAAGAGGGAGTGTAGGCCATGGGAAATACTGTCCTGGAGTTGGGCTATGAGGTAAAAAGCTAAAAGGAGATTAAGCCCCCTCCTCAGCCCAACCTCCTTTCAATACTTCAGGTGAGGGTGACTGTCAATCCCCAGGTCAGTTGACCTTGGGTATCACATTCTAGCTTTGATCTCTTCCATATGGTGACCCATATTTGACCACAAAAATATAGTAAGTGTGCAGGCGTGCGTGCTCAGTTGTATCCAACTCTGCAACCACAAGGACACTAGCTTGCCAGGCTCCTCTGTGCATGGGATTCTCAAGGCAGGGATACTGGAATAGGTTGCCATTTCCTACTCCAAGGGCTCTTCCCCACCAGGGACTGAACCCTTTTCTCATCTCCTGAGTCACCTGTGTTGGCAGGCAAAGTTTGTTTTTTTTTAACCACTAAGCCACTTAGGAAGGTAACATCTTCCTGGTATCAGGCACGTACTGGGCATTGTACCTGCAGTCACGCCTTCATAAGATTCTCATAACAACCCTACAAGGTGTTTTTTTTTTTTTTTTTTTTAATCTTAAATTGACCACTTCTCCAGTGCACCCACTCTGGTCCTAGCTGCCATCACCTCCTGCCTGGATTATTGCAGTAGCCTCCTTGCTGGTTTCTCTGCTTCCACCCTGCTTCCCCTAAAGTCTGTTCCCAACAGAGCAGCCAGAGTGATCCTTAAAAAATAAATCAGATTATGTCACCCCACTCAAAACCCCACAACAGCTCCTATGGCATTCAGGGGCCCTACATGGATCACCGCTCCCACCCCTCCGCCTCCACCCCCCGCAACTCCTCTCTGACTCATTTCCAATTGCTCTTTCCTATGCTCACTTCACTCCGTTCCCACTTTGGCCCCTTTGCTGTCCCTAGAATAAGCTAGGCACACTTCTGCCTTTC
Organism: Bison bison bison; assembly: GCF_000754665.1. NCBI lineage: Eukaryota > Metazoa > Chordata > Mammalia > Artiodactyla > Bovidae > Bison > Bison bison. The sequence goes on along the minus strand of NW_011494814.1, from coordinate 1,382,898 downwards.
AGACCTTTGTCAGCTCCCTCTGGCTGTACCTTCTCTGTCAGTTTTTTAATTCCTCCTTCTCTTCTGAGTGATTGCTCAAATATTAACTTCTTAGGGAAGCTTGGATTTCCCAGGTGGTGCTAGTGGTAAAGAACCCACCTGTCAATGCAGGAGACATAACAGATGCAGGTTTGATTTCTGGATCAGGAAGATCCCCTGGAGGAGGGCATGGCAACCCACTCCAGTATTCTTGCCTGGAGAATCCCCGTGGGCGGCGCAGCCTGGTGGCCTACAGTCCATAGGGTCACAAAGAGTTGAACACAACTAAACACGCAGACAGGGTAGCTTACCCTGATCACCTTTTAAAAGGTGTATCCTGACCTCTATTCTTGTCTTCAGCTCTTACTTTATTTTGACATTTTATATAATTCTCTTATTTAGCATGTATATTATTGTTAATTTTTTGTCTCCCTCTGCTAGACTGGGAGCTCTGTGAGGGTAGAAATACTCATGTGTTTAGTTTGCTAGTGAATCTCATGTACCCAGAACATTGTCTGCTACATAGTAGGTGCTCAGTGAAGACTGTTGAATGAAAGAGTGGGTGGATCCCTGCTTTAGAGTGGAGGAAATGAGTTCACAGAGATTAAATTACTTCCCTTAACCTGCACAGCTAGTATGTCATAGAGCCATGCTTCAAGCCCTGTCTGCTTTCTCTTCCCACTAAATAAAGTCTTGGGAAGAGAAGAATTCCCTGAGAGAATGAGGGTAGATGGAGAAGAGAAAAGGATGTCTCAAGTTTTAGCCCAGTTATGAGGCAGGAATATGAAAGCGGCCCAGAGTGGGGTTGAGGAAGGAACCGAATTCTGTGGTACTAAGTAAATGAAGGGAGAAGAGATGTTTAGTAAGATGAACATCAGCTTTGTTCTTTGCAAAATGGAGTACAAGAACAGTAAGGATGAAGGAGAAAAACCAACCTCTAGATTTGTTGTAAAGAGTCAGTGAGGACCTTAGAGAAAAGGGGACTTCATGAAAGAGCAGAGGTAGAAGCTGGGTTATAGATGGTTAAGAAGTGAGAGAGAATCATTCCTAATGGCTCCCAGGACCGAGTTGTGAAAGCCATATGAGAGAAAGTATGGTAGTGGAAAGTGAGGTCAGGTAAAAGTTTCTATTTAAAAAGTTAAAGCTTATTTGAAGGCAGGAATAAACGAGTCAGCAGCAAGAGAGATGGAGGTGCTGGAAAGCATCTCAGCATGGCATGTGGGACTCCATGGGAGGAACTGTGGCCTGGTCTAAAACTATGGGCTGCCATAGAGTCCCTGGGGACACCTGGGAGTCATGAGACACGTGAGAGTCTTAGATGCTTTATGTTCTTGTCATTCTTCACCTCTCACATGTATGTCTTTCTCTTACTGGGCTGGTTTTGTGAATGTGAAAGATTTGTTCTTAGTTTGAATTTTTAATTCATCAGAAAAATTAATTTCTTTGACTAGATTGTATGTTTTCACATGGTTTAAAAACTTATGCTTAAGAAACAGCCTCACAGACATAGAAAAAAAAAAAAACAACTTATGGTTACCAAAGGAGAAAAGGGTAGGAGTTTGGGATTAGCAGATATACACCACTATATATAAAATAGATAAACAACAAGGTCCTACTGTATAGCATAGGGAACTATATTCAATATCCTGTAATAAACCATAATAGAAAATAATATGAAAAGGAATGTGTTTATATATGTGTGACTGAGTCACTTTGCTGTATACCAGAAGCTAACACACATTGCAAGTCAACTATACATCAATAAAAATAAACAAAACCATTATAAACTTTAAAAAATATTCCATTAACTCTCTCTCCCATTCTTGTCCCTCAATTTGAGTTCCCACCTCGCCAGTGATCATTGTTGTTTTCAGTTCTAATGTCCTTTAAGAAGTGCTTTATACATACACAAATGAATGCAAATATATTGGTTATGCAGTATTTTAAAACCTGGGAAATAAGTTGCAACCCATCCTTCTCCATTAATGAAAGCTACTCAGTTAGTTCGGTGAGTTCTTAAGTGATGGTCCCTCTTCCACTCTCTGTGCAGGTTGAGGGAATCTTCCTCAAACATGGCTGATTTCCCGAGAACCTCTTGTGTGGATAAGGTAAACGAGCATCCCAGGTCTGAGTGCTTACCTCCTATGGGGCTTCTCAAGGCCTAAAATTAAAAGTGGAGAAATGAGTCAGTGCATTGAACTACACTTATTTGCTCTGATACATTCAAGAAATAAAAGCAACGAAGAGAAAGGGGACAAGGACACGTCTGCTGCTGCTGCTGCTGCTAAGTCGCTTCAGTCATGTCTGACTCAGTGCAGCCCCATAGACGGCAGCCCACCAGGCTCCTCTGTCCCTGGGCAAGCAAAATCCAACAGAATGATGAAAAATTAGCTTAGTCTGATGTCTGGACATACGTGGTTTAAGTGTTAAGGAATGGCAGCTATAGCTTATGGGCCAAAAGTGGCCCAAGGCCTAATTTCTAAAATAATATTTTATTGGAACATAGCTGTGCTCATCATTTATGGCTACTTTTGTCCTGCAGTGACAAAATTGAGTGGTTGTGACAGAGACCAATGGCTTGCGAAGCCTAGAATGTTTACTGTATGATCCTTGATGGAAAACATTTGCTGACCTTTGCTTGAAAGTGAGGAAGAAGCTAGGCAAATAATGTCTACTGAGCATCCACTATATGCCACGTTCTGAGTGGATTCCTTCATTTAATTTATATAACATCCCCAGGGAAGAGCTTTTATTGGTCCTGTTTTTACAGATGACACATCTAAGGCTCCAATGCTAATGACTTGCCCAGGGTCACCCTGCTGCTAAGTATGGGAGCTGGGATTTCAGCTGAGATGCCAGAACTGACTTGCTTTCCTCCTAGAGATGTATTCAAATGCCAAGGAACTTAGGCAGTAATCACATAGGCAGATCAAATCTATTTATAAAACCCACAGACCACTACTAGATTAGCAAATGAATAGTATGACTTCTTTCTCATAGCCATAGCTGGTAAGTAGCCACTAGTCCAATGTGGATGATTACTTATGCTAGTTGAGCAGTTGTGATTCTTAGGGAGCTGGAAAATTGCAGTGTGGTGTGATAACAGCAGGGCTTCCCTGGGGGCTCAGATGGTAAAGAATCCACCTGCAATGCCGGAGATCTGGGTTTGATCCCTGGACTGGGAAGATCCCCTGGAGAAGGAAATGGCAACCCACTCCAGTATTATTGCTGGGAAAAATCCATGGACAGAGGACCTCCAGTCCATGGGGTCTCAAAAAGTCAGACACGACTGCTGCTGCTGCTGCTGCTGCTAAGTCGCTTCAGTCGTGTCTGACTCTGTGCTACCCCATAGATGGCAGCCCACC
>NW_011494814.1:1379022-1379415 GCF_000754665.1 Bison bison bison | reverse complement strand
AGGGTCTTTTCAAATGAGTCAGTTCTTCACATCAGGTGGCCAAAGTATTGGAGTTTCAGCTTCAGCATCAGTCCTTCCAATGAATATTCAGGACTGAATTACTTTAGGATGGACTGGTTGGATCTCCTTGCAGTCCAAGGGACTCTCAAGAGTCTTCTCCAACAACACAGTTCAAAAGCATCAACTCTTCTGCTTTCAGCTTTCTTTATAGTACTACTCTCACATCCATACATGACCACTGGAAAAACCATAGCTTTGACTAGATGGGCCTTTGTTGGCAAAGTAATATCTCTGCTTTTTAAAATGCTCTCTAGGTTGGTCATAACTTTTATTCCAAGGAGCAAATGTCTTTTAATTTCATGACTGCAGTCACCATCTGCAGTGATTTTGGAG
>NW_011494814.1:1369064-1378922 GCF_000754665.1 Bison bison bison | reverse complement strand
TCTCAAAAAGTCAGACACGACTGCTGCTGCTGCTGCTGCTGCTAAGTCGCTTCAGTCGTGTCTGACTCTGTGCTACCCCATAGATGGCAGCCCACCAGGCTCCCCCGTCCCTGGGATTCTCCAGGCAAGAACACTGGAGTGGGTTACCATTTCCTTCTCCAATGCATAAAAGTGAAAAGTGAAAGTGAAGTCGCTCAGTCGTGTCCGACTCTTAGCGACCCCATGGATTGCAGCCCACCAGGCTCCTCCGTCCATGGGATTTTCCAGGCAAGAGTACTGGAGTGGGGTGCCATCGCCTTCTCCACAGACATGACTGAGCGACAAGTAAAGCATTTCAGGAGATCTGTCCTTTGGGATAAGTGCCAGGTTCCCTTCTCACATCACAGGCTTTCTGCTCACTCTAAATTCTCAGAACTCACCCTGGAAGACATGACTCCATTAGGTTGAATTTATTGGTACCAAGTTAATGGATGCATGACATAGCTGATTCCTTTTTCTCCCTGAGATATAAATGTCTTCAAATGCTCAACTATAGAGTCTCAGCTATAGTTCAATGACTCAGCTGTTGTTAGCATTTTATCTCAGAGACATCTACAGTCCAATTTGAAAACCTTTTTTGGGTATCAGCTAAGAATGTCTTTGCACATAAGTAATTTCAGATTGAGTGCAACAGATATTAGAGTGCTTGCTCTTTGTAACTAGGCTATATAGAATTGCAGTCTAGTCTGTGGTAGCAAAGGCGGTCACCATTGCCGCCATCTAGAGAGAGAGACGGGAATTGGTCAGTAATTACCGAGTAATGAATAATGGGAATACAGAAGAGGTGTGGTCCTGGGATTAATTTGTCACTGATTTCTGCATTTCTTTATCCCAGAGATAAAATGGTGCAGATAGGACCCTTCCTATTTTTCATCCTCGTTTTGACCATATGTTGATACATCACTGATGCCACACTGATGGTGGCAGTGATTAAAGAAATATCATGCTGTCCTGTGTTCTCTTTTTCTTCTCCTTTTTTTTCCATTGTGGTAAAAGAAAAAAAAAAGAACCATGGAATTTGCCTTCCTAACCATTTTTACGTGTACAGTTCAGTAAAGTATTCTTCTTATTGTTGTGAAACGTATCTCCAGAACTTTTTCATCTTTCGTCTGGAACTATGTCAATGATGCCCTTATCCCCTCTCCTTCAGCCCTTGGGAACCACCATTCTACTTTGTTTCTGTGAATTTGACTCCTTTGTGTGTGCTCAGTCATGTCCAATTCTTTGTGACCCCATGGACTATAGTCCACCAGGCTCCTCTGGCTCCTCTGCCCATGGAATTTTCCAAGCAAGGATACTGGAGCAGGTTGCCATTTCCTACTCCAGGGGTTCTTCCCTACCTAGAGATGGAACCTGTATCTCTTGAGTCTCCTGCTTTGGCAGGTGGATTCTTTACCACTGCACCACCTGGGAAGCCTTATAGATGCCTCATTTAAGTGGAATTATACCGGATTTGTCTTTTTGTGACTGGTTTATTTCACTTAGCATAAGGTCCTCAAGGTTCATCCATGTTGTAGCATATGGCAGTATTTCCTTCTTTTTAAACAGTGAATGATATTCCATTGTATATATATACCACATTTTGTGTACCCATTCATCTCTGGAGGGATATTTGGCTTGCTTCCACTTCTTGGCTATTGTGAATAATGCTGCTATGAAGGTAGGCGTGCAAATACCTCTTCAAGACCCTACTTTCAATTCCATGGATATATTCTTAGAAATTGGATTGGATTGCTGCTGGATCATATGGTAGTTGTGCTTTTAATATTTTGAGGAATCACCATACCATTTTCCATAGTGGTTGCTCCATTTTAAAATCCCAAGTGCATGAGTTTCGGTTTCTCCATATCTCCATAGCCTCACCAGCATTTGTTGTTTTCTGTTTTTTGTTTTTTTTTTAATTATAGTAGCCATTTTAATGGGTGTGAGGTAATATCTCATTAGGATATTGATTTGCATTTCTCTGATGATAAGTGATGTGTTGAGCATTTTTTCATATGTTTGTTGGCCATTTGCATATCCTCTTTGGAGGAATGTCTATTGAGGTCCTTCACCCATTTTATAAATTGGGATATTTGATTTTTTGTTGTTGAGTTGTAGGAGTTCTTTATATTCTGGATCTTATTATATTTTTGATTTTCTAACATTTTCTCCCATTCCGTAGGTTGCCTTTTCACTGGGCCCTTTGATACTCAGAATTTTCCAAGTGTGCTGTGGACCCATCTGTCTATTTTTGCTTTTGTTGTCTGTGCTTTTGGTGTCACAGCCAAGAAATCTTTGCCAAGACCAATGCCATGAGGCTTTTGTGTTTTCTTTTAGGCGTTTTATAGTTTAAGACATACGTTTAAGTCTTTGAGTTATTTTTTTATCTTATCTTAGTGTAATTACCTTTTATCTCAGGATGATTACCTTTTATGCTTTAAAGATCTCACCTCTCAACCTCTAGCTTTTTTGTGTGATAGGACAAAACTTCAAGAGCCAAGATTTGTCTTAAAAAATAAAAAACAACGACAACAAAAAAACACGGGTGTTTTTAAAAAACGCTGTCTGCTGTTCTTTACTTGATTTGAAACACAGCTGTATTGTTTTTATTTTAGGCTGCAGTCCATGGGGTCGCGAAGAGTGGGACACAACTGAGTGACTTCCCTTTCACTTTTTACTTTCATGCATTGGAGAAGGCAATGGCAACCCACTCCAGTGTTCTTGCCTGGAGAATCCCAGGGATGGGGGAGCCTGGTGGGCTGCCGTCCATGGGGTCACACAGTCAGACACGACTGAAGCAACTTAGCAGCAGCAGCAGCAGAGTAACTTAGTAACTTTATCGAGATCTGCTATAAATTTAATTTTCACCTCCCTTTGATGTTTCTTTTGTACCAACCACGTAGCGGTGGTAGTCTGCACTTCAGTGTTTATAATGATCTCTTAAGAGTATCCGATCAGATAGGAAGCATTTTGAGGTTATTGGATTCAACTCTTCTTCACTGGCATTTCATTTTGTACATGCCTTTCCCTTATGCTAACCTTTTGCCTCATAGTTGCTAGTCTCACCTTTCTCCTGTATCTGAATTATCTTCCTTTTTTCTTTTCCTTTTCCTTTTTATTTACTATTCTTCTGGAATATATATTCTTTTGGAATATGTTTTCTTCTGGAATATATTCACTCCCTGGCACCTATTTTCCTTATTAATTTCCTTCCCCAAGTGCATCTTCTGCTTTCTCCCTCTAATGTTGTCCTAGAGATTCTCATATCCCGAGTATGAGAGAACTACAAGATGACTCTTCATCACCATTCAAGCTTGAACCCTTGATCTTCTCAGTGCATTTCTTATTCTTAGAGATGTGTATCCAGTGGGTTGACAAATTTGTTTAGAAGCAAGAGTAAGGAATTTAGCTTAAATATCAAGGAAAAAGCCACAATTTTAAAGACTTGGAAAGGCTTAGCTTTGTAGCTGAAATAGAAAGATTCAAGAGTGCTAAAAGATAACAAACTGAGCATGAATTGATAATACAGATTATTTTTCCACAAGAGGCATTAGTAACAGAATACTGGGCTCTGAATATTCTTCTGTATTTATGGTATGTAAAATCTCAAATTTTGATTTAAATTCTGGACCTGGAGTTTGAGAGAGCTATGACAACATAAGTATAGGCCCTGTTTATTAAATATGATAATATTTGATAAGTCTCATCAAGTAGAAAGTCAAACAATGGGAGAACAGAGAAAGGAAGATAACAAGCATCACAGAACATGGACTACTTGAGCTGGGCCTTGAATGATGAGCCAAGTTTAGTAGAGATGAGAAGGCAGGATATTAGTGACAAAAGCTTTGGTATAAGCTAAGGTTGAGGGCAAGAATATTAAGGTGTATTTGGGAAACAATAAAGGGTGTAGGCTAAACTGCTGTAGACAAAGAGATTCTGAAATATAATAAGATGGAAGATTGTTGGTGTCTCACATAACAAGAGGTAGGCAATCAATCCAGGGAAGACAGAGGCCATCTAGGGACCCAGGTGCTCTCTCCCTGTTGCTCTTGTCCCAGGAGACTCCAATGCTGTGCCTGTGTTCCATCTCATCAGAAGGGGAACATGGAGAGCACCCAACTTTACTCTCCAGACAGGACTTGGAAGTTGTACATGTCACTTCTGTTCACATCCAGTTGGTCCAGACTTTGTCTTTATAGCCTCAGCTAACTGCAAAGGATTTGGGAATTTAGCCTCCAGGCTATGAACATTAGGAGAGAGATGTCTCTGAAACCAACTGTTGGTTAGAATAGAGTTACTTGAAGGGAAACAGTATGTAAAGTTGGAAAGAAAAGACCAAAATATATTGAACTTTGTATTCCAAGTGCTTGCCTAGCACAGACACAAAATAAATACCTGTCTAATGAATGCATGAAGACGCCAATAAGTGGGTGAGGAAATGTATCATTCAGTTTGAACTTTTTCCTCTAGACTAGGAGATGCAAACTAAAATGACTCTTAAGAGTGGCAGACAGATAGTATAAATGAATCACACAGGCAGGTGTAAGTAAGGAGTGAAGGAGACTGAATGGCTGAGGGGCCAGTGCCATGCCTAGTGGGAGGCAGCCATGAGATGGTTGCTCGGGGTTGTGGGCCGTGTGTGGCCAGATCTTGCAGTTTTTAAAAAGAAATAGGAAATCTGGATTTTAGGTGACATCTCCCAATTTTTTTAATCTTTAGTCTGAACAATTTAATAACAGGCCAAATAAGATATAGCCATCGGATGGGTTTGGCCTTCAAGTCACTTCAGTTCAGTTCAGTCGCTCAGTTGTGTCCGACTGGTTGCAACCCCGTGGACTGCAACACACCAGGCTTCACTGTCCATCACCAACTCCCAGAGCTTGCTCAAACTCATGTCCATCGAATTGAAGATGCTATCCAACCATCTCATACTCTGTTGTCCCCTTATCATTCTGCTTTCAATCTTTCCCAGAATCTGGATCATTTCCAATGAGTCAGTTCTCTTATCAGGTGGCCAAAGTATTGGAGTTTCAGCTGCAGCATCAGTCCTCCCAATGAATATTCAGGACTGATTTCCTTTAGGATCGACTGGTTTGGTCTTGCAGTCCAAGGGACTCTCAAGAGTCTTTCCAACACCACAGTTCAAAAGCATCAATTCTTCAGTGCTCAGCTTTCTTTATAGTCCACCTCTCACATCCATACATGACTACTGGAAAAACCATAGCTTTTACTAGACGGATCTTTGTAGGCAAAGTAATGTCTCTGCTTTTTAATATGCTGTCTGGGTTGGTCACAGCTTTTCTTCCAAGAAGTAAGTGTCGTTTAACTTTATGGCTGTGTCACCATTTGCAGTGATTTTGGAGGCCCCCAAAATAAAATCTCTCACTGTTTCCATTGATTCCCCATCTATTTGCCATGAAGTGATGGGACCAGATGCCATGATCTTAGTGTTTTGAATGTTGTGTTTTAAGCCAGCTTTTTCACTCTCCTCTTTCACTTTAATCAAGAGGATCTTTAGTCCCTCTTTACTTTCTGCCATAAGGGTGGTGCCATCTGCGTATCTGAGGTTATTGATATTTCTCCCGGCAATCTTGATTCCAGCTCGTGTTTCATCCAGCCTGGCATTTCACATGACGTACTCTGCATATGAGTTAAATAAGCAGGGTGACAATATACAGCCTTGACGTACTCCTTTCCCAGTTTGGAACCAGTCTGTTGTTCCATGTCTGGTTCCAACTCTTGGTTCTTGATCTGCCTATAAATTTCTCAGGAGGCAGTTCAGGGGGTCTGGTTCTCCCATGTCTTGAAGAATTTTCCACAGTGTGTTGTGATCCACACAGTCAAAGGCTTTGGCATAGTCAATAAAGCAGAAGTACATGTTTTTCTTGAACTCTCTTGCTTTTTCTGTGATCCAATGGATGTTGGCAATTTGATCTCTGGTTCCTCTGCCTTTTCTAAATCCAGCTTGGCCTTCAAGTCCCTTATTTGCAATCTTTCTGATGAGGAGAAATTACTCAAATGTTTGGCCCAGATAGTTTATAGTTTAAGGTTAACGTGACCATGGTGTGCTAGATACACCTGTGGTGACGTGGTTCTTGATTGTGGCTGCACATTATAATGACTGGGAGCTTTGAAAAGAAAATTCCAACTTTAGGCTCCACCCAAAGCTATTAAAGCAGATTCCCAAGGGATGGGTATTTTTTAAAGCTCCTTCATGCAGTTCTGATGTTCAGTCGAGGTTGGGAGCTAATGCTGTAAGGCTAATTTTGAAGGTTGTTGCAACAACTTGCATATATCATAAAAGGGTCTGAACTACGGTTATGGAAGTCAGTTAAGGAAAATGAAGAGAGGTGGGTTATGCTATGAAGGGCAAATCAGTCTAGTTTTGTGGCTTTTAAAAAATGAGATAGTGGAGGAAGAAGGTCAAGAGTTGAGATTTCAAGCTAAGATTTGGGGGCTGAGAGATATAAGAACTTTAATAAATGGTTCCAAAGGACATATGAAATTAAGATCTACAATAGATGAATGGGGCAGAGGTAAATATTATCTTGTATGCACATGCTGTGGCCAAATCCATGTTGAGAATCTCAATTAATACAACATTAAAAAATAAAGCTACACAGATGTTTTTATGGCTAATATTATATATGTGTATATTTTGTTTGTTGCAATGCCAGGGGAAAAAACTGAATCAGCATTACTAATGGATTTGTCGGGACAGTATGTCAAGGTCATTGCTCAAGGTTTGTAGAGAACTGTAGGAATTCAAAGCAAATACCTTCCTGGTTAACTCAGTAGGAATGTTTCAGTCCTGTGTCAGTTTGGTTTCTGCAGATCCTTAGCTGGAGCTCCAGGCTTTATATGGTGGTTTAGCACCACCATGAGGCTGCATCCAGTCAGTGCAGCTGATTTTGAGCTTCTAAAGTGTATTATAAGGAAGGTGCAGTTTTTTGTTTGCAGTTTTAAATATTAATATGAAAATCGTTCTTTGTTCTTTTCTTGGTATAAAAAAGGTATTATTAAATTGGTTTTTGTTGTGTCAGGATGATAAAAGTTCCTAACCTCATTTGACAGCAAGTATTTCTATGATGATGAAAATCAAAAGAGGAATAAACTCAGTGTTGCAATTTTAATTCAATTACAATAATTATTAGGGCATTAGTGAACCCTTCTTTATCCTTAAGCCTAAAGTAATTACTCTGTGTTAACAGTATGATGTTTTAGAAAGATAGTGATTAAAAAAAAACATAAAGCCTTGACATTTATTACCCACTTGCCACGTCAGGCAAGATGCTAAGAGTTTCATTCATTTAACACATCATCACATTAATTCTCAAGAAAAAAATACCTCTGTGATGAATACACTCTTATTTTATCCACATTTTACCAATGAGGTCAGAGATACATAGAGAAGTTAGTAATTTACTCAAGTGTACAGACTGAAAGGCAGGAACTTTGAGCTCAGTTCATAGCCCCCCATTGTTTAATTATGAAAACGTGAATACATCACTCAACGTTTACTGTTTAAATCTCTTAGTCTCTAAAATGGGATATTAATTATGTTTGTCACTGCACAGTTTGTTGTATGAAGTTACAAAGAGCACCAGCTCATGGTAAACTCCAACAGTACATGAATACTAGTCTTGTCATGATTGTGACCTTTCCTGTGAATTCAAGGCATTAGCATCCACAATAATAGAAAGAATAATCTTAATTTTAGAATAAGAATATTAATTCTTCCCCTATGTAGCATTGTGACCTTAGAAACTTTAGCCCTCAAGCCTCAGTTTCAAAAAATAAACATTAGTAGAGAAACTGAACGGGCTGACCTCTAAGATACCTCTCAGTTCTGAAATGTTATGAGATTAAGAGGCATAACTAAGAGATGCAGCCATTTCTCTGTAAAATACTCGCTAGAATATATCACTTCAACATGGAATTTCTTTCTGTTCCATGGAATCCTGGGTGAATTCTCTTTAGAAGACCCTAATGGTGAGTGAGTGTGGGGCTGTGACATTAATGAGCCCGGTGGTATAAAACTATGCATGCTGCATTTCCAGCACTGTAACGTGAGAAGAACCAGGCATCCTAGAGGAGTCTAGGGCCTGGCTAGAGCTTCTAAGATGCCAAGAGGCTAGGGACAATGTGACTAAAACAAGTAAGAGTTAGATATGGATTAGGCTGATTTATAGTAAGTAAGTTCAGCTAAATGAAGCAGATTGGAAACATTCATCTTGACATGTTGTGATGTCTTAAAATTAACTTTTAAAATTTTAATCAGTGTGGGGGCAGATGATTCCAAGTGTGGGTTCTGTGTCAAGGTCACACATGATGTCATCATGTCAGGCTATTGATCTCATCATATGAAGATGATTGGCCTGAGATTTTCATGGTGGATAAGCAACTTTACCCAGGACAGGTGCTGCTTGTAAGTTCAGGCCCAGGTACTTTGCATTTTTCAGGTTGATGTGGTTCTGTGTATCTCGAGCCAGTGACTTGATCTCTCTTGCCCCAGTTTTTTTCCCTTGCAAAATAAGTTAAAAATGTATCTTCCACATACAGTTTTTTTTTTTTTTTAAACGATTAAATGTGTTAAAATGTTTAAAGAGCTCAGAATAGTACCTGGCATGTACTAAGCATTTAATAAATGTTCGCTCCTGTGGTTGTCATTGTTACTATTACTATTATGAGACGGGAGGGCTGAGGCCTCAGTAGCTGTTTGTATGCAGGTGGCTCTGGCCTTTTGGGATCGGATGCCACCACCCTATTCTCTCCTCCTACCTTCAGCCATCTTGGTTATTATGAAGCCTCAACCTCCTACTCAACACCCACCCACTGTGGTTAAGGCCACCCCTCCTCCTTCCTGGGATCTGTGATAGTCACCCTAGATTCCTGCACCCCTCTTCTCGGTGAGACTCTGAGCCTCCTGCCTTGACAAATGATTCTTTTGTTGCATTAGAGATGATTCTTCTCTAATTGGCCCAATAATTTTAGTTAATGCACTTCTCTGACACGTTAGGAAGTTTATGTAGAGGAATTTATGCTGTGAATATGTGTTCAGATAAATACAAACTTCTCGTTTATAATATTGCCACACAGCATCCTTATAAATAATACGTACTTATTTATGTGTAATTTGTATTTATACATATTTATAATATGTATTTATAATTTTGTACTTATAAATAATAATTCCCACAGCACTCTTTAGCCAGGGGAAGATCATTATGATTTATGGGAAGAAAAAGGAAGTATCTCCAGGAGGTTTAAAATTGTCCATCAGAACCCTGAGTGCAAAAGATGGAAAAAGTAAGAAAGCGTGTTGGAGAGAGAGTGCTAGGTCAGGATGGTTTGCTGGGAGAGGAGCCTTGAAGCTGAATCTTAAAGGATGGGTGTAGTGAGAGGAGTAGATGACGTTGGGAAGGTGTGCAGAAGTCACCAAAGGACAGTTTCCCGTTCAACTAGAAAAGAACGGGGAAATCATCTGAGCATCCCTGGCTTTGAAAGAGGCTCTGTGTGCAAGAACCAGAGATGGTAACAGTCAGAAAGGCATGAGAATTTGTCCACCTCATTTCCCTCATTTTACAATTGGAACATGCCTCTCCCAGGAGTACTTTCTATTCTGTTCAGTTCAGTTCAGTCGCTCAGTCATGTCCGACTCTTTGCGACCCCATGGACTGCAGCACGCCAGGATTCCCTGTTCATCACCAACTCCCAGAGTTTACTCAGACTCATGTCGATTGAGTTGGTGATGCCATCCAACCATCTCATCCTCTGTCGTCCCCTTCTCCTCCCACCTTCAATCTTTCCCAGCATCAGGGTCTTTTCAAATGAGTC
>NW_011494814.1:1332547-1368964 GCF_000754665.1 Bison bison bison | reverse complement strand
CTCTCACTCCATACATGACCACTGGAAAAACCATAGCTTTGACTAGATGGGCCTTTGTTGGCAAAGTAATATCTCTGCTTTTTAAAATGCTCTCTAGGTTGGTCATAACTTTTATTCCAAGGAGCAAATGTCTTTTAATTTCATGACTGCAGTCACCATCTGCAGTGATTTTGGAGCCCCCAAAAATAAAGTCTGTCACTGTTTCCCCATCTATTTGCCATGAAGTGATGGGACTAGATGCCATGATCTTAGTTTTCTGAATGTTGAGTTTTAAGCCAACTTTTTCACTCTCCTCTTTCACTTTCATCAAGAAGCTCTTTAGTTCTTCTTCACTTTCTGCCATAAGTGTGATGTCATCTGCATATCTAAGGTTATTGATATTCCTCCAGGCAATATTGATTCCAGCTTGTGCTTCATCCAGCCCAGCATTTCTCATGATATATTTTGCATATAAGTTAAATAAGCAGGGTGACAATATACAGCCTTGATGTACTCCTTTCCCGATTGGAACCGATCTGTTGTTCGATGTCCAGTTCTAACTGTTGCTTCTTGACCTGCGTACAGATTTCTCAAGAGGCAGGTGAGGTGGTCTGGTGCTTCCTATTAGCACATTTTGTTTTCTTACTAATACCGGATTTTGCTGCTGCTGTGGCTGCCGCCAAATCGCTTCAGTCGTGTCCAACTCTGCGCAACCCCATAGATGGCAGCCCACCAGGCTCCCCCGTCCCTGGGATTCTCCAGGCAAGAACACTGGAGTGCGTTGCCATTTCCTTCTCCAATGTGTGAAAGTGAAAAGTGAAAGTGAAGTCGTTTAGTCATGTCCAACTCTTTGCGACCCCATGGACTGCAGCCTACCAGGCTCCTCTGCCCATGGGATTTTCCAGGCAAGAGTACTGGAGTGGTTTGCCATTGCCTTCTCTGCCGGATTTTGCTAGCTTGTCACAAAAGGGCAGTGAGTACTTTTTTCCCCCACCACGAACAACATGAGTATGTTTCGAGTGCCTCTCAGCTGTTGGCTGTTTATCTTTGTAGCCTTGATGGACTTTGAGGAAGATTTCCCTTCTCTGAATCTGGTATATTTTTACAGTTGATTTGGGGACACAGCCAGTGTCAAGAACCACTGAGACAGACACATAATGAGGGTCTGGGGTGAATAAAATTAAGAGCATTACACTGTGGGGCCTCAGTCTGTGGAAGACACCCAGTAGATATGCCCCTCCACACTGTTCCTGGGTTCTCATCCCTGCCCGTGGTCTCCAGCACCACCCGTATGATGCTTTCTCTAACCTAGATCTTGTTCCTTACCTCTCACATGCTATCTAAGACCATGTAAAATGACTTCTTCCTTCTGAATATCTTACTGCTTCTTTCAGAGAATAGTACCTTCAACCAAAATTGAAATCTAGAAGTCATATCAGATTGTAACAGATTTCCCCAATTTTTTTTATCTATCAAATTCAACTGTTCCTGTCTGTGTTAACTTCTCTCTCTGCAATCCTGCATGTTCCCTCCATGCCCACTGCTTCTGCCTCAGTCAGGCCCTCACAGGAGTTAGGGTAGTAGCCTTTCAACTGGCTTTTCTGATCTCAGCCCAACACCAGCCAATCCACTCTCCACACTGCAGTCAGAGTGAGTCTTCTAAGATGCTGATCAGATTCTCTCTCTTCTGCTGCAGAACCGCAGTGACACCCTCATTGTTCTTAGGATTAAGCCCCAACTTGAGAGTGCAGTGTATATGCCCGGCTCCTGGCTTAGACTCTTCAACCTCACTCTCAGTTTCCCTGTTTGCCTCCAGAACATTAGCCATGCTCAGCGACTTAGATTTCTCATAATGAGTTGTCCTCTATTGGACTTTATCTGCCAAGAGTGTTCTTGGCTCCTCTCAGTGTCCTCTATTGGTTTTCATCTGGCCTAGTGCCACCCAATCAGATAGCATACCCAATTAGCTAAGCCAACAGAACTCTGGAATTCTACATTATTTTTTTAAACTCTAATTCTGTCTTTGTTTTAATTCTAGAAATTTTTTTACCCCATAAGACATTCATGAAAACTTAAAAATGGACAATATTAGAGCTCTGTACTTGAGGACACAACCCCTGAGTTCTTCTGCCTCAGCTGCCTACGGGTCTGTTACCAGTCAAGTAGCTGAGCTTTCTGAGCCTCAGTTTCCTTACCTGTAAGACATTGAACTACCTGGGATCTGAGGGGCTTTTGAAGACTGGGTCTGTGCTTCTAACGTGCATGGGAACTCTTGTTCTTTGCAAGCAGATGTGTTTAGATAATGCTATTTTCTATCTTCTTGGCTCCACTGATAGTACAGTGGCTGCGTTGTTACCCTTTACCGACTCGCTGCTCTGAAGTTCTCTGGTAGAAAGTTGGCTGTTTTCTTGCTCATCCAGTGTGATAAATTCTCTACACTGAATTCCATTTTTTTTTCTAAAGCAATAACTTTGTTATTACTAAAGAACTGTATGTTCTTTAGAGAAAATTTAGGCTATTTAAACAATCACAGATAATCTTCTGAAAATTTTTAGCATCTAAAAGCACCCCCATCTAGTTCCATGCATTCTTGTTCCAGTTATTAGATTTACAAGGAGGTTTTACTATTCAGGAAAGTATTTCCATCTAAACATGGGATTATATCATTTCAGCTCTGTATTTCAGTGTCGAGGAAACTGTCCTTTTCATTAAAACTGTATGGACATATGGGGAAATGTTTATTAAAAGTGATTGATTAGCCGCAACATGGTTGGGGGAGACTTTGAGCTGCAGAAGAAGAGAGAAGGAATGACAAGGAAGAGGGAGGAGGAGAGGAAAGAAGAGAAGAGCGAAAAAGGAAGAGAAAAATGAAGAACAAGAGAGGGGAGGGGCAAGGAGTAGAGGAAAGAGAAGGAAAAAGCGAAAGAGAAACAGCAGTCAACTTTGTAAAGCAGCTCTACTCCAATAAAAATGAACAAAAATACTTGCTAAGGAAAATATTCATCCAATCTCAATAAAATATTTCCTTTTTTCTATATAATGTTTATATGTCTTCTATAGAAAGTTTATATGTGAGCTCTTGTCTATATAACATGTCTACAATGCCTATATTTTTGTTATATATTTCCAAGTAATATTTATAAGATTCTATATAATAGTAAATGTTCATCTAATGTCAATACAAAATTAGCCCTTTCTTAAAGAAAAAGGAGCAAAGGAGGACGGAAAATAGTGTGAAGAAGGGAGAATTATCTAAAACACAGGTGGTGGTGATGGGAACGTTGGCGTCTTGTGGCACGGACTGTGGTTCTCACGGAGGCTTGAGAAGTAAGAGCAGACAACAGTGAATGTTCTGTCCTTTGTTTTTCTTTCTGTGAACCCCACGAGGGCAAGTCTGCTTACAAAGACTGTGGCTTAGTGGTTTAGATCTTGGGCCCTGGAACAAAACTACTTAATAGCTATTTAATGGCTTTATGACCTTGAATAAATTACATAACTCCTCTGTGCTTCAGCCTCTTCATCTGTACAGTAGAGACATTTGTGAAGATTAAGTGACTACACAAGTTATCAGAAGAATAGTTGGTAGATAGTCAGCACCCAAATGTTAAGTACTGTTATTTATAACACTGGATATAAAAAGCCTACAAGTAAACCATGAAACAATCATAATCCTAAATTCTAAAGTGAGAGCAACTTGGGTCCTTGTTTGGGATTCAGAGGCAGATAAAGATGGCCTGATCTGCTGAGCCAGTGCCTCTGGAACATTGCGGGTGCTGGGGACAATGTGTCGCACAGAGTCAGTGAGCACAGCTCTGTGGGAGGGTCCCCAGCTTCACTCCTGACAGTTGTAAGCATTTCAGTTTGTGCGTCAGTGTTCTCTGTAAAACGGAGAGTGTGGGACCCTTACAGCATAGAGTAGTTGTAAGTATAATACATAAGTGCCCGGCACATAATAGGTACTCAGTTAATATTAACTTATTATGAGTTCCAGTTTATTACTCTTTTATTCATTCCCATCTTTATTAGACCTTGATGATATGCATTCCAAACTTGTTTTGCCCTTAACATTGACTATTTCTTTTTATAAATAAGTAGGGAGTAACTGACCCACTCCAGTATTCTTGCTTGGAAAATCCCATGGACAGAAGAGCCTGGTGGGCTGCAGCCCATGGGGTCACAGAATCAGACGTGTCTTAGCAACTAAAGAACAGGGAGTAACTGAAGTCAAAGCCTTTGGATGCTGGAGGAAAGCCTTTCCCATTATGAGAGTCAGGGATCTTTCTGGGCTCTTCTTTTCCCAGTTGAAACCACTGTCATTAGTATTTGAAGGAATTAGAGATTCAGCTCAGTTTATCATACTCATGATACTGAGTTCAGAATAAGACATCTCACCCGGCCAGTTTAAAATAATACCATTCTTTGCCCTTTTTATTCTCTTTCCAACTGACAGCCTTTATTCTGGTATAGTTATATTAGGAATATTTTCAAATTCTAAAGACATTTCATTCAACCTTTAGAAGAGAAGCTAAATATTTCATAAAACATTTCAGTGTTTGAGTTTTCTTATGGCAACAGAGTTAAAACTGCCTTAAAGCATTTCATTTTCTCTTCAATCTTTCTTCTAAAAGCATGTACCATATCCTCCCTTCTGTCAATTACTTGTACTGTGTTGGATTTGATAGGTAGGAATGTGGGTAAATGTGTAAGTTGGTAGAGTTCAAAGTATCTCTTTTAATTCCCTTTCATTTGATCTTGAGCCTCTGAGTCTTGGTAGCACATTATATACACAGATATGTGGCTGGGAAAGGTGAATTGCATTTGACAGCTATTGTGTAAAAAGCTAAATTAGTCATTTCATATAAGAATTAGGTATATAAGCAAAAATGGAAGGTTAAATATATATGTTGGTAGTGGGTGTGCGAAGTTACTTCAGTCGTGTCCAACTCTTTGTGACCCTATGGACTATAGCCTGTCAGGCTCTTCTGTCCATGGGATTCTCCAGGCAAGAATGCTGAGGTGGGTTGCCATGCCCTCCTCCAGGGGATCTTCCTGATCCAGGGTTCAAACCTGCATCTCTTATGTCTCCTGCATTGGCAGGTGGGTTCTTGACCACTGGTGCCAACTGGGAAGCCCATATCTTGGTGCTGTGCTTAGTCACTCAGTTGTGTCTGACTGTTTGCGACCCCATGGACTGTAGCCCTCCAGGCTTCTCTGTCCATGAGGATTCTCCAGGCAAGAATACTGGAGTGGGTTGCCATACCCTCCTCCAGGGGATCTTCCCAACCAGGGATCAAACTCAAGTCTCCTGCATTGTGGGCGGATTCTTTATAATCTGAGCCCCAGGGAAGCCCCAAAATACTGGGTAGCCTATCCTTTCTCCAGGGGATCTTCCCTCGTGCATTGTAGGATTCTTTACCAGCTTGAGCTACCAGGGAAGTCCCATATGTTGGTGAATACACATATTAAATCTCAATGCATAATTTTGCTTATAAGTAGAGTTCTAATTTTACCAGCTGCCAGAACCTAAATAAAGCTTCCTTTTGGGTAAGATAAGAGGATTGCAATTACTCATTGGTACTGATTGTTAATGTAAAGAAGACTGGCTCCAAAGCATTTGTCCTGGTTTGAAAAATGAAGCCAGATTATCCTTAAAGTGTGTGCTGTTTAAATAGAGAAGCATGATCCCTTCAGGACCAGCAGGTGGGATAAGAAGTAGGGAAATCTTTGCTCACCTGCAGATTCAGATGCTGCCCCTGCCACATCACCTCATGCGATGACCTGAGACAAGTTACGACCCCCTCTGCATGCCCAGAGCAGTCAATACCACCTCTCATATTATGACTGTGGGGGGAACTTTTCTTTCCATCTTCCCTGTGACAGCCAGCAAGATGCTGTATGCTTAGTGAATAACCAAAATGTTTTGAGCGAATGACATAAAAGATCAAAGTGGAACCTGTTCATTAGAAATGGTTTTTAAAAATTGTTTATCAAACCAGACTTTAAAATATCTATTTCTCCTGAAATCTTCACATAAACCCCTAATGGATATCCCCATTCCTATCTTACCAATGAAGAAACTGAATTTCAGAGGCACCAAGTAGCTCGTTTAGTTTATGCTGTTAGTAAGAGACAGATAGAGCCTGGAATTAAGTTCAGTTTTGTCTGGTTGTAACAGCTGTTCTCTTAATATTATCTGCACTGGTTCATGATAAG
Source organism: Bison bison bison (assembly GCF_000754665.1). Classification (NCBI taxonomy): domain Eukaryota; kingdom Metazoa; phylum Chordata; class Mammalia; order Artiodactyla; family Bovidae; genus Bison; species Bison bison. The sequence goes on along the minus strand of NW_011494814.1, from coordinate 1,362,772 downwards.
CATGTTCCTCCTCTCCCCACCTTTTAATATACCTTCTCCTGTCATCATGATTAATCCTCATTTAAATGTTTTTCAAGTTCTAATTTCTGCCAGGGACTTAGGCAAATCATTAGATCAGCTGGTCTTTCATGATTTCACATGGTGCCAGCTGGGCTCTCTGGATTCAGGTGCTGAGTCCACCACCTTCTAGCCACATGGCATGGGGCATGTCTCCTTATTTCTCGGGGCCTCCATCTTCTTATTTGTAAAATGGGGGCGACAGTAGCACCCACCTCACAGGGTCTTTATGACCCTACTTGGTGACTCTGAAATTTAGTTTCTGCATTGATAAGATGGGAATGGGGACATCCATTAGGGGTTTATGTGAAGATTTCAAGAGAAAATATATTTTAAAGTCCGGCTTGATGATCTATTGTATATTGCTTTTAAATGGTCCTGGCATGTTTGTTGTTGTTCAGAAGCCAAGCTGTGTCCAACCCTTCGCAACCCCATGGACTGTAGCATGCCAGGCTTAGTGAGTGCTATATGAGGATTACTTATTGTTTCAGCTAGCATTGTTCTTGCCTGGAGAATCCCAGGGACAGGGGAGCTTGGTGGGCTGCCGTCTGTGGGGTCGCACAGAGTTGGACACGACTGAAGTGACACAGCATCAGCAGCATTGTTCAGATAAGGTCATTCATGGAATCCTTTAATCTTGGAACACTAAGAAAGGGGTAAATACTTTTGAATGGTTTAAAAAGTTTTAACAGCAGAAGCTGACCTTTTCTAGTTTCAAAAATACACTGAAAATAGTTCACTTTCTGATGCTTTTCAGCATGTCCCTCTCTGAAGGTAGTTAACGTGATCTGGGCTAGGTCAGACAACATACTTGATTTCTGTGTCCACCAAGAAATGTGCATCCTTCTCGGGATGAACACACACATGTTCACATATATCCAAACAGTAAACACCAAGAGGACATTGGCAGCTCAGCTCACTGGTTAAACTACCTCCTGAGGACTAAGAGCTGTCTCCTCTCTGATTGAACTGAGTCAAACTCATCTGTAATTGAGGCACTGATGGGATGGGCTTGCTTAAGCATGTGCTGCCTTAAAATTTTGGTTTAAATTTTCTATAAAAATAAAATTTACAAGCAAATTACAAGCAAAAATGAAATAGCAAGCAAATTTTTGCTTGCTAAAAAAAAGAAAAGATTTTTTTAAAAGTCCCTATTCTCATCAGAGATCCCGTTTCAGAAAAATTAACAGAAAATACTGAATGTGAGGTGGGGGGGGGACTTTTTTGAGTTTTAATCTCAGTGCTAAGAATGTGAGAGTGGGAACAAGTGTTTCTTCTCCATCATCTGGGTCTGGTAATACGTCTCTCGGAGCACTGTTTCTGAGGGCGCTGTGGTACCGTGGGAGGAACAGACTCTGGAATGGGATGTGGATTCAGAGTCCAGCTCTGCCTCCAGGCTAGGCACCCACCTTCTTTGACCCTCAGTTTCCTCATCTGTAAAATGACCATAATCAGCACCACTTCACAGATTTGCGTTGACAACCCAAGTATCTGCTTCCTATTCTATACCCCTTTCCTCTTTTATTGAAATAGTTTTCAATTTCAATTTGTTCTAAAAATCATGTAATTCTATTAAAAAAGATTACCCCCAGACTTTTAACAACACAAGGCAGGGGGACCATGTCTTATTTTCTACTGTGTTGCTCTTTCCTGGTCCCGTGTCTGATGCAGGGAAAGCTCTGTTTCTGTCCTAGCCGCACACAGTAGTCTCGTCAAAGGGCAACAGTAATCACCCCCACAGTTTCTAGTCAACCAGACTAGGTTTGTCACAGAAGAGAAATAGGAAAATAAAAGAAACAGTGAGTATTCTTTATAAAATTGGAATATAGTTGGTTTACCATATTGTGTTAGTTCTAGGTTTACAACAAAGTGATTCAGATATATATTTTTCATTATAGGATATTATAGGATGTTGAATATAGTTCCTTGTGCTATACAGAAAATCCTTATTGTCTATCTTATATGTGGTAGCGTGCATTTGTTAATCCTGTACTCCTAATTTCTCCCTCTTTTCCCCACTTTATCCCCACCCCCCACTTTCCTCTTGGTGACTGTAAATTAGCTTCCTATGTCTGTGAATCTGTTTGTTTTGTAAATAGACTCATTTGTGTTATTTTTTAGATTTCATGTGTAGGTGATATTATATACTATTTCTTTGTCTGGTTTAACTCACTTACTATGATAAGCTGTAGGTTCATCCATGTTGCTGCAAATGACAATATGCCATACTTTTTGTGGCCGAGAGGTATTCCATTATACACACACACACACACACACACCACTTCTTCTCTATCTATTCATCTGTCAATGGGTACTTAGATTGCTTCCACATCTTGGCTATTGTAAATAGTGCTGCTATGAACATTGGGGTGCATGCATCTTTTCAAATTAGAGTTTTCTTTTTTCATGGGTATATGCCTGGGAGTGTGATTGCTGGGTCATACGGTAGCTCTATTTTTAGCTTTTAAAGGGAACCTCGACACTGTTTTCTGTAGTGGCTGTACCTGTTTACCCACCAACAGTGTAGGAGGATTAATAATGGGTATTTTTAACCTGTCATGAGTGTAGCTATTTGCAGGACTCAACCTTTTATTTTCCTTGCAAATGTAATCTTCAAATGTATGTTAACTGAGGGCTTTAGCAAGTTATTTTACACAAACTTGTAAGTGTACATTTTTATATACTTTCACTGTACTTCTTAGCCTTTAAAAAAATTCATGCATTAGAAAGTTTCATCTCATTAAGGAACTTTCAAAATGTCAATAATTTGATTCCTCCAGCAGATGGTTTGAAAGTGGGAAGTGCGCTGTTACTGGTGATAACAGGCCAGTGGCTGTTCCATTTTCTCCCAAGTTGGATGACCCAGGTTTCTTCTGCAGGTGGAATCCTGGCTTGGCTTCAGTTATCAGACTCTCAGAACATGTATCAGATATGAATATAGCAAGGAATACACCCATAAGGAGACAGTTAAGGGGCTGGCCCAGGAGGACTGGTGCCTGTGGCCTGGGTCACCCTCAGTGTGCCCCTGGGGTGCTTGGCAGGGAGGCAGAGAAAGATAATGGAAGAAGGGCCAAAAAGGAACAGTAAGGTAACTGGTGGTAGAAAATGGCAAGAGAGAGAGATGGAATAGATGAGATGCAGGAGTTTGAGGAAAACTAAAATGTGGCCTTTCAAAGGCTTGTAACTCAGTCTGTAGCAGTGAGGCGAACGTGTGTAAAATGTGCTTTTTGTGTAGTGCAGCATTGAATTGTGTTATGAAGAAAATCTGATTTTTATAGTCGTCTTTGACTCTCCAGGTAAATAAGCGTAAACTCAGAATATGAGAGAAACAGGCAGGTCAAATACTAAGAACAGAGACAAACTTAGGTGCAGACAGAATTCTGATACAGGCAGAAGAAGTTTCACAAAAAAGTTCAGGTACGTGTCTCAACTCTATTGGTGGTTTAACTTTTTCTACTGATTGAAATGACCAGAATTCAGTAAGCCAGTGCTTAGACATGCTTTATGTTCTGCTGATATTTTTACTTCACTGATATTTATCTTTTTGTTCCCAGTACTGTCCAGCAGTGTGCTTCACACAAAGCAGCTGCTTAATAAATATTTGTTGAAAGAATGAATAAGGGACTTCCTTGGTGGTCCAGTGCTTAAGAATCCTCCTGCCAGTGTAGGGGATACATGTTCAATCCCTAGTCCAGGAAGATCCCACATGCCGTGGAGCAACTAAGCCCGTGCTTCGCAGCTGCTGAGCCTGCACTCCAGAGCCCATGCTCTGTAAGAAGAGAAGCCGCTGCAGGGAGAAGTTCATGCCCGGCAACCAGAGAGTGGCCCCTCTGGCCACAACTAGAGAAAGCCTGTGCAGCAGCAGTGAAGACCCAGCACAGACAGAAATAAATACATAAAAGCTTAAAAAGAATGAATGAAAGGCCAGTATCTATTTTACTAGGATTTGATTTATATTACAAAATAAGTAAAATTTTGCATTTTTTTGTCATTTTCTCATGTTGTTACTTACGTCAGCCTCATTTTCCTTCATTCTCACCATGAAGACTAGCAGAGCTTCTGAAGATGAACATCAAATATTCGTTTTTCTGCATCCAAATGTGAATTCTCCTGCACGTTGCATAGCTCAGTGTATAGAGTGGAGCCTCTTTGGTTTCTCTAAGAATATCCTCTCATGATACGAGAATAGATCTGTCTGTCCACTTCACAGAACACTGGTTGACACACCACACAGAAACAGGCTGAGAGAGGTGGAGAAATAGCAGGTGACAAAAGTTTCAGAAATCAGATGGACTTTAGTATCACTTGCCTTCATAAATTCTGTTTATATTCTTATATTCTACATAAGTAGGAGGGAAGGTGGAAAGCTAAAATTTCCCCTGATAATGAGGAGTGCTTAGGTTTTTATTGCAAGTTAACTCACCAGTTAAGTATTAAAATATTAATCAAAGATAATCAAAAGGTAACTCTGAAGAACAGGTTAAGTTCAATAGACGGTTAACTAGCATCCCAAGCCATCTCAGTGAGTTCAAATACAGAAGCCTGTCCTTCCTCCTTTCGACCTCCAGGTGGTGCTGTTTACCCAGCCATGGCAAGCCGGTGGCCAGCCCCATTTCTTTCCCTTAAGATTCAGAGCTGGGCTTTCATTTTTTTCAAAATATTTTCCGTTTCCACAGATGTGTTCTTTTAAATGGGCAATAAATTTTTGTAACCACCATTTGAAAATTTGCAAGGTTATTGTGAATTGTGCTTCTTAGCCAGGAATTTTTTTTTTTTTTTTTCTGATGTCCAGGACACACCCAAAGTTAGGCGTTTACATTTGTTCCTTGGTCCTGTACCTTTTTTAGTTTCTTAGAACCCAGACTCAATCACAGACATTTGAGCTGTCAGTAGAACTCATCCAAGTCCCTTTAAACACTTATGTGATTTAAAAATGGATTTCTCCTTCAGTTAAGGCACCTCAACTCCTTGGGCTTCTAAGTAAAGAACACCATCTTTACTTTATCCCCCAAAGCCAGGTTCCTGGCAGACTTGACCTGACTTTTTAGTGAGGGGGCTCTTGTCAGACACCCAGAAATGTTTTGATGATTTGAGGGTCACCTTTCCAATGACACCCTGTAGTCCAGTCTAAATTCCTCAAAAAAAAAAAAAAAGCAAAATCTTTCCTAGGGAAAAAACCATAGTGGTATCATGAACAGTTTCTTTCCATTTTAACAGAGTTCAGTGGCAGGAATGGTGGGAATTTTGTTGTACAGTGTGGACATAGGATGGGACTGCCGTGGTATCAGTTTTACCATCCATGAGGTATGGAATTTTCAAGATTGGCTTTAAAAAATAACCTATTAACATGCTTTTCTTGTTCTTTTCCCCCCTTTTCTGTCACAAGGGGTTTGTAAACAAACTGGATGAATTTATTCAATGGTTAAACGAAGCCATGGAAACCACTGAAAATTGGACACCTCCTAAAGCAGAGACGGATAGCCTAAAACTGTACCTGGAGACACACTTGGTAAGCAAGACTGTGTTGCTCTTAATGTTGGTTAGGGAAGAATTTTAATGTGGTCCTTGTTTATTTATGGAGAATGTTGATTTTACTTATCAGAAGTCATTATATGCTAATAAACCAAGTTTTAACAGGGTAAATTACAGAAGCTGACAATTTACAGGCATTTCAAGTAATACTATGAAATCTGAATTCTCCATATTTCAAGCTATTTTTTAAAAACTTTTCCCAGAAAGGTAAGTAATTATTTTTAAAAATATCTTAGAAAATTTTATTAGACCCTTGCTCTCTAAAGTGATGACTGACGTTTTTCTTCTTCTTAAAAAAATAAGTGAAAGGTCATTTTGATGACCATTCTAAGCTTTCTAGAATTCTTGTAAAATTAATGAACCTCTCATTATCAAGAGGGTCTACTTTATCTGTTCTACACTGGGTTATTTTAATAAAATATTTAAAATGATGATCTCCATCATTTTTGCTGCTATGTGGGTTTTTCAGCATATAATTAATACAACTGTCATTACTTTTGTCCCTGTGCACAAGGAAAGCCATGGAGAGAAAGTAGAAAACACTTGGATGAATATGCTTCTGAATATGTTAGAAGCAAGAATTATAGACTGGGGGACATTTGATGAACCTCATGAGGTTTTTACTGAATGCTTCAAATGGCCGATATCAATTATGAAGGGGTGGAAACCAAGTAGTGGAGTGTGATAAAGCATGAAGAAAAAGCACGTTGTCAGAGGAAATGAAAATTCAAGCTTTCAGGATCTCATCTTTATTCCTTTCACCGATAGCATAAAATTGACAAAGGCAATGAACATGAATTCTTGGGTGCCCAGCTGTGGGGCTGATTCTCTGCCCCTCTCACACGCTCAGAATTTGGATTGAATACACATTGTGTGGGAGTCCTGCATGTATGTGAGTTCACAGGGTTCCAGAACCGCTCCCTGTGATATTAAGTGCATGGAGGAGAGAGAGAAAGGAGAGAGAAGGGAAGAAGAGGGGAGAGAGAGCAGGGATGTTTTAGTTCTTCAGTGTTTGTGTTTTGCAGTGTGTTTTATATCATTGCAAGAAAAGCAGGAAGAACAGTCTCAAAATCCTGTTGCTACATGTAAATATCCTGTGGATGATTTTTTTAAAAACTCACAAAACTGTGTGGTAGAGGCTGAGTATATTGTTTCCATTTTTAGAGACCTGGGTTGATGTGTAAAAATGCCACTGACCCTAACTACCTCTCTTGTATGTGGGTTTTTAAATACTACCCTTAGTATTCAAATCCCTGTTGAGTAGAGCCTTGATTTTTTTTTTAAAAGAGGGCATTTCATAATAGCAAGATAAAGATATTCACTGCTTTATAATGTAAATTGTATTAATTAGGATGTCAACTTTTCACTGGCATTGTTCTGACAGAAATTCTAATCTGTGTTTAAACAGGAGTATATGAACTTTATTTCACATTAAATGTGCTGTCTTAATTTCTCTTGATTTAATATTTTATGGAAAACACCAGTTTCGTTTTTGAGGTCCCAGAGGGCATGAGGACACAAAGGGCACTTTGACTTTAGGTTATTTATTGAAAGCCAGGCAAGGAAAATATGAACCAAGGTCTCTCCTCTCTATGGGAGCTGAATGACCTGACCTCTTTTTAAGCAATATGTACTCCTCTTCTCAAATCCATATTGCAGAATTATTCACTTAGCACCCCCATGTTGGCCTCTGTCTCATTCTGGCCCAACACCATCCAGTAGAACTTTCTGTGATGATGGAATATTCTATATTGAACGTCCATTGTGGGAGCCACCTACCACACCTATCTACTGAGCGCTTGAAATGTGGCTAGAGTAACTGAGGAAATGAATTGTTCAATCTAATGAATTTACATTTGAATTTAAATTGCCACATGCGGCCTGTGTCCACTGGATTCTGGTCTTGTAAATTGCAGAGCTCTTTACAGACCATAATGAATTGCAGGTATCCAGTACCGGCTTCACAATGACATTCCCGCCTAAAATATAGAAACTATTATTCTCTCTGCTACCTTAGGTCCACAGCAAACAGCTCTTCTTAAAATGTCTATCTATCTCTTAAAGAATAACCTTGTTTCCACCTGATGATCAACACTTTTTTGAATGAATTTTCTCCACTACCATGTCTGTGTTAGTTGCAAGAGATAACACAGGAACATCTTCATTACCTCTGCTTTGCAAATAGTGAGGGACTATAATCTCAGATTTGTTCACTGTTGTTAAATCACAATTTTAGGAACTGAAATTAGGAGTAATTTTGTTTTAACAGTTACTGAAGACCTAGTGTGTATGGATTGCCATTAAGTGATGCTAAAAGACAGTTATTGGGACTGTTTTACTGCATGCTCTGTTTGTTAATCTAGATACAGCCTGTCATTTAAACATCTTTCATGCAAACTCTGCATTACTCTGTCTCTCTGAGCACAATGTCTATCTACGTAGCTCCTGAGCAATATTGTCATTTATATTTTTTATTGTATTTTTTTTACTATAGTGCTGAGTTAATATTGTTATTCTTCTCAAAAGTAGGTGAAAAAAAAATCTACCTTTCCATAAAGAAAGTATACAACTAAGCCTAGAGATTTATATTTCTTAGTTCACCCTGTATAAGTCTTTGCTGCTTCTTAATGAGTGGGCAAGAAGTATTTTCAAGAGTATCTAGTATGTGGAGTTAGCTACATGATGAACATCTCTGTAGAGTCTATAATTTAATGTTAAACCAATGGATGTGAAAGCCTCCGGGTCCCATGTCTTCCCTGATTTAATAATGTGATAGAATAGTTGGCACCCTGCAAGGTTTATTATAAAGAAAAGCAAATAAACAATAACAAAAGTTGTACATTTATGTTTTGATACTTAATTCAATTATTTTCCATGACAGTAACCAAGGGTTTTTACCAACACAAATCAATTAAAGCTTTACAATACCTTTATGGGAGATATGAAGGAGCTTTATTCTAACTGTAAGAAATACTGTGAAATTGCAATGATACATCAATGATTTTCCATGATAATTAATCATCTGCTTGCAACCTGGCTGCTCCTTCAAAAATACAATTCATGTCTTTTTAGAAAATGACATTTTCAGGAAAATGTCAGTCTGGAAAGGTATTTTGCAAATACTGAGCACATTGGATGACCCTCTTTAAACACTGCTTTTACAGTAGCACTGTATACGTGTGTTCTTGAATGGATTTGCTGCTTCTTCACCTCTGTCCACTTTTTTAAACAGCTTAATTGAGGTATAATTTTGACATGCTAAATTGCATATATTCAAACATTTTTACAAGTTTTGATAAATTGACAAATGTATACACCCATAAAACTGTCACTATAATCAAGACAGGCAACATATCTATCACCTCCAAAAGCTTCCTCGTGCCCCTTTGTAATTGCTCCCTCCCTGCCCTCTCAGACTTGTCTTCATCCCTAAGTAGTCATGAGCCTTTAGTTTAGTTTGTACTTTCTAGAATTTTGCATAAGTGCAATCAAGCTATATGTTCTCTCTCTCTCTCTCTTTTTTTTTTTTTTTCCTTTTTTGGTCTGGTTTCTTTCACCCAGCGTCAGTCAGTTCAGTCACTCGGTCCTGTCCGACTCTTTGTTGACCCCATGAATCACAGCACGCCAGGCCTCCCTGTCCATCACCAACTCCCGGAGTTTACCCACTTATGCGCATCGAGTTGCTGATGCCATCCAGCCATCTCACCTCTGTCATCCCCCTCTCCTCCTGCCCCCAGTCCCTCCCAGCATCAGGGTCTTTTCCAATGAGTCAGCTCTCCGCATGAGGTGGCCAAAGTATTGGAGTTTCAGCTTCAGCATCAGTCCTTCCAATGAACACTCAGGACTGATCTCCTTTAGGATGGACTGGTTGGATCTCCTTGCAGTCCAAGGGACTCTCAAGAGTCTTCTCCAACACCACAGTTCAAAAGCATCAATTCTTCGGTGCTCAGCTTTCTTCATAGTCCAGCTTTCACATCCATACATGACCACTGGAAAAACCATAGCCTTGCCTAGACGGACCTTTGTTGGCAAAGTAATGTCTCTGCTTTTGAATATGCCATCTAGGTTGGTCATAACTTTCCTTCCAAGGAGTAAGTGTCTTTTAATTTCATGGCTGCAATCACCATCTGCAGTGATTTTGGAGCCCCAAAAATAAAGTCTGACACTGTTTCCACTGTTTCCCCATCTATTTCCCATGAAGTGATGGGACGAGATGGATGATCTTAGTTTTCTGAATGTCGAGCTTTAAGCCAACTTTTTCACTCTCCACTTTCACTTTCATCAAGAGGCTTTTTAGTTCCTCTTCACTTTCTGCCATAAGGGTGGTGTCATCTGCATATCTGAGGTTATTGATATTTCTCCCGGCAATCTTGATTCCAGCTTGTGCTTCTTCCAGCCCAGCGTTTCTCATGATGTACTCTGCATAGAAGTTAAATAAGCAGGGTGACAATATACAGCCTTGACGTACTCCTTTTCCTATTTGGAACCAGTCTGTTGTTCCATGTCCAGTTCTAACTGTTGCTTCCTGACCTGCATATAGGTTTCTCAAGAGGCAGGTCAGGTGGTCTGGTATTCCCATCTCTTTCAGAATTTTTCACAGTTTATTGTGATCCACACAGTCAAAGGCTTTGGCATAGTCAATAAAGCAGAAATAGATATTTTTCTGGAACTCTCTTGCTTTTTCCATGATCCAGCGGATGTTGGCAATTTGATCTCTGGTTCCTCTGCCTTTTCTAAAACCAGCTTGAACACCTGGAAGTTCATGGTTCATGAATTGCTGAAGCCTGGCTTGGAGAATTTGGAGCATTACTTTACTAGCATGTGAGATGAGTGCAATTGTGTGGTCATTTGAGCATTCTTTGGCATTGCCTTTCTTAGGGATGGGAATGAAAACTGACCTTTTCCAGTCCTGTGGCCACTGCTGAGTTTTCCAGATTTGCTGGCATATTGAGTGCAGCACTTTCACAGCATCATCTTTCAGGATTTGGAATAGCTCAACTGGAATTCCATCACCTCCACTAGCTTTGTTCGTAGTTGTGCTTTCTAAGGCTCACTTGACTTCACATTCCAGGATGTCTGGCTCTAGGTGAGTGATCACACCGTCGTGATTATCTTGGTCGTGAAGATCTTTTTTGTACAGTTCTTCTGTGTATTCTTGCCACCTCTTCTTAATATCTTCTGCTTCTGTTAGGTCCATACCATTTCTGTCCTTTATCAAGCCCATCCTTGCATGAAATGTTCCCTTGGTATATCTAATTTTCTTGAAGAGATCACCCAGCATACTTAGTTTGATTTTGTGTGTTTCAATTGTTCATTTTTATTGATGAATAGTATTCCTTTGTGTAGATATAATACAATTTGTTTACCCATTCACCTGATGGTAGACACTTAGGTCATTTCCCTCACCACCATTTTTATTATCTAAAGAAGCAAAAGTCACCCAAAACTACATTTAAGTAGAAGCATCATAAGTAGTTTTTCCCTTCAAAAGGATTTTTATTATCTTCAGTTAGACTGCTGAGAGGCAAAGCAAGAGAGCAGGATAGTAATTTTTTCAACAGAGATGACAGTCCATGTCCATTTGCTGAAAGACAACTTCGATTTCCTCAGTAGTGTTTATCCATGCCTAATTCACCAAATGGCACCACATCATATGCAATCAATTGCAGGAAAACAAAGCAGAAATTGGTTTTTGTTTTTTGAACCTGTAGCCAGAGTATCCAGTAGGAGAAGGCAAAGTTAAACTGACACCAGACATCTGCATAGTAATTAGGAAAAGGAGCCAAGCCCAAAGGCCTGGCTTAAACTTGGGAGATAAATTTGCACAGGCAGCACCGTGTCAGGTTGGGCAAACATTAACCAACGACATAGAAAAAGTGTTGGAAAAACGACATTCTTAATTCAGTTTGATAAATGAGAAAACATGGAGGCGGGAAGGTGGTGATGATGAGTCCATATATATTAAGCACCTATGAGTGCCAGGCAGTTATTTACATGTTAGGAATACATGATGAATGAGTTTCACATCTTTCCTCCAGGGATTTGTAATCTAAGGGAGATGACCATAGATTAAATGTAGTCATCTATAGTCCCATAAATGATGAATGTAATATAATTTTGAGCAGTGAACTTCTTGTGAGATAAGCCAAGCACTGTTTAGAGCATAGTGTGAAGTTTTATTGCTCTTCCTCAGGGTAGGGAAGGCTCAGAGATGTAATTTGATGTAGACCTCATAGACCATCTATGATTTCTTGGATAAAGAGGGGAGGTGAGGAGGTGGGAGGAAATTTTATGGGCAAGTAAGGGAGGTGGGGTGAGCTATTTGGTATGGCTGAGGCTAGGTTTTGTCTTGCAGGTTAGAGCTGGATGGTAAAAGAGATTGAATGTCCTTTGAGTGGATTGAATTTTTCTCTGTGGGCAATGGGGATTCATAGAAGGTTTGATTTTATTTTAAAGCAGGAAAGTGACAAGAATCAACTGTAAATTCCATGGGGAAAGTCTCAGCTTGCCATGAATTAACTGGATAAGTCTATAGATTAAGTGAGAGAATAACAACGGGCATAGTGGAAAATGAATTTGAGTATAGCATTTGAGGGTCTTCCCTGGTAACTCAGATGGTAAAGAATCTGCCTGCAATGCAGGAGACCTGGGTTTGATCCCTGGGTCAGGAAGATCCCCTGGAAGAGGGAATGGCTACCCACTCCAGTATTCTTGCCTGGAGAATTCTGTGGACAGAGGAGCCTGGTGGGGTCGCAAAAAGTTGTACCATAACTGAGTGGCTCACACACACACACACACACACACACAGCATTTGAAGGATGTGCTAGTACTGGCACTCTGGGTCAAATTTTTTAAATGTGGGTTTTTTTTTTTTAGTAACTAATACTTGGATAGAACACAGAATTCTGAAGGTAAATAGAGGAAGGGAGTAAAAAGGCATGCCTCCCACCTATGTCCACCCCCGCGCCCCCCAGCCACCACCTTTACCAGTTCTGTTCCTGAGGTGACCATTGTTCCTTGTTTCTTTGTATTCTTTCACAGTTATTCCTGGTATTTGAAAACAAATGCATATGTATAATTAACTTTGTTTTCTTAATTTATATTAGCAATAATTCAAAATCAGTAAATATATAACTACTGCATCCTTTCGGATGGCTGCGCGGTGTTCCATTTAAAAATATGCCGTCGTTTATTGATGAAAGCATAGGTTGCTTGCAGTCTTTTCCTATTATAAACAGCGCTTCAGTGAATATCCTTGGATACTCATTCTCTTGCATAGTATTGGCTTATCTTTAAAATAAATACCTTTCATGTGAAACTTCTGGGTCAAAGGTTATACATATTTAAATTTTTCATGTGTTGTCAAATTGTCCTTGACAGAGATAGTGCCAGTTTATACTCAGCAATGCATGAGAAAGCCTATTTCTGCACATCTTTACTATTAGACCATGTTATCAGATCAGTTGATCTTTGTCCCTTTGATAAATGTCATCTCCTTGTATTTTAGTTTTTATTTCTTGTATTTAGGTGGTGTTGAGTACCGCTTTTTATTTTTAGAAGTCATTTGTATTTCTTTTCTGAGAACTGTATACTCATATTCTTAACGTACTTTTCTGCTGGGTCATTGGCCTTTTGCTTTGGAATTTATGGGAGCTTTGTGTATATTAAGGAAATGAGTCCCTTGTTTTTGACGTGAATAGAAAATGTTTTAAAAGAAACTATTTTGGGGGTTCTGTTCTAAAAGAACATGGATATCTCAGCAGTTTGAGGAATCCACTGTTAGGCAGGCCTGAAGGCCAGACTGATAAGTATGTAAAAGGTCTCTAACCCTGGCAAAAGCGTGTTTGGTTTCCAGTACTGAAAAGGCCAGTATGTGCTAAAGACTTTGCTTCCTTAGTCATGGATGGAACAAGCCTAAAATTAGGGAGGCTGTTGTTGAGTGAGAGGGTTAAATGAGGTCTGAGCAATGAGAGAAATGAAGAGAAAGTGGACAGAGTTAGGCAGGAGATGGGTAAGAATAGAGGGGATAGATTAGAAAGGGGGTGAATTAGAAAGAGATGTCAGCAGAAAAAGATCTCTTCACTTTTTGACGCTGTTGTCTGGTCAGAAGTCTCATTACCAACATCTGGTTTGTCTTCTGTAGTCTCCCCAGATGCTACCAATGCCCTTGGGATTAGCACAGGAAGGCCTGCTGCCCCACAGCAGACAGAAATCTGACCAAGACTTCAATGTATTGAAGGGTCTGGAAATTGGCTGAAAGCTTCTCTGTGTGTGGGGTGGGATTGAAGCTCCAGGGTTATTCTAGGGGTTTGTGAAATCAGGGAATGTGAACATTACGAGAAATATTCACATGGAAAAGAGGGGACATTACTAGAACTCAGCGATTACTGGGGGCGTTTGCTTAAGGGGGAGGAAACTCTCGTTCATAGAGCTGTTGTAATTATGGAACTCTAGTTACAGGAAAACATTAAGTTGTACTCACTGGAAAAGTTGAAACTGTATAAAGGCCATGAAATTAAAAGTAGAAAGCCTTACACTTTCTGGATAACCAACATAGACAGTTTATTCTATATCTTTCTGGACCTTTTTACATAAAAGTGCATACATTGTAAAGATTCTTCGCTCATTGTGCATACTCTTCAGTGATTGTTTTTGTATCTTAATATATCTCAGACATCCTTCTGTCAGAACATGAAAATCTACTACACGCTTTAGCTGCTGCTTAGTATTTGTGTGGATTTGCCGCACTTTTCTTAACCATTGCCATAATTATGGCTATTTAAGCTGCCTCTTTGTTGATGCTGTGGCACATAATACTGCAAGAGCATTCCCGTTGTTGTAGCAACAGTTGAGCGTTTCCTCCTTGTCCATTGTTGTCTGTCTACAGCAGAGTTGCCGCTATAGACAGACAGCAACAACAGCAGCAGTTCAGGGGCCATAATGAGAGTCTACCATGTTTTCGGAAAAGATTTTGCTCCAGTTCCTAAAAAGTGAATAGGGCCATGTTTGTGTGTGTGTAGCTCTGAATTTGTGTTTGTAAGGGTAGTTTTCAAAGCCCACTTTCCAGAACCTTGTTCATTTTAGAAGTGGTCCCTGCAATTTGAAGTGTCTTCCTCAAGGGGGCACAAACGCACCAAAACCCTGCAGACAGTACTTTTGTATTGGTGCAGAATGGTCTGAAAACTTTTCCTTATTCCTTACTGTGTCATTACCCTGCTGCTGCTACTGCTGCTAAGTCGCTTCAGTCGTGTCTGACTCTGTGTGACACCAGAGACGGCAGCCCACCAGGCTCCCCCGTCCCTGGGATTCTCCAGGCAAGAACACTGGAGTGGGTTGCCATTTCCTTCTCCAATGCATGAAAGTGAAAATTGAAAGTGAAGTTGCTCAGTCGGGCCCGACTCTTAGCAACCGCATGGACTGCAGCCTACCAGGCTCCTAAGAACTTACAAAAGCAGTTTGAATCAAATAATGTGACTGGCTAACAAATCTCAATACAGATGTTTTCATGCATTTAGCATTTATAGTTAGATCTTTATGTTATATCATTTTAAATTAAATCATATTTTTCATTTGTATCATAAGAAAAACATGATACTTCTCACAGAGCTTTTAGTCATGCCAGAAAATTTCCCAAAATACATTCAACTGTTTTTCTTTAGCTTGCCATTCCGCGTCCACCTGTGTTCCACTTTTCATTGTTTGAAGTTAAGGGATGACAGGCTTTCCGTTTCACACTTCCTGGTGCCCAACTCTCCCTGCCTACCCTCCTCTGCTGAGATAGGCAGCTCTGGCCCCAAAAAGTTGAGCTTCACAAGACCAGCAGCTACCACATGCCCATACGCTTCAGTTAATAAGAGACTGTCAACAGACTTCAAAAGCCTGAGCTGTGTGAGTTTGGCCGCCACCCCACTCAGCCTCACAGAGCAGGGCTGGTGGCCTTGCAGGAGCTTTGAAGTTCTATATGCTTGTCCCCCTTGATTCCTGTCAGTTTAAGGTTTAAGGTGAGTAGCTGGGAGTTTAGTAGGGAGCAGCATCACTTCTCTTTGAGGGATTTGAGGTACTCAACTTGCAGCCTTGAGTTCCTTCCTTTGGTAGCTTGTGGAAGAAAGATCTGTTGGGGATTTATAGCATGCAGGAATTTTGAGGTTGATGCGTGGGCATAGGAGGCTCATGTGAGAGTCCTGAACCACATCCTTTTGCTCATATAACTAATTCTGTGCATCTGGGAGACAAATAGTCTTGTCTTCATTTTGAACTGTTCAGAGTACCTGGGGATGTACTTTTTGCCTGACTCAGTTTAAGGACTCTTGTTCCCATCATTTTGAAAATTGCTGTCACTTACACATTTTCCTGATTTATTACTTTATTCTTTTTCTTTCGGATGTGATGACTATTTTAAAATAGAATGACAGAGAATAACTGGATTTATTGAGCACTTGCTGTATAGGGTTCAGTTCAGTTCAGTTCAGTCGCTCAGTCGTGTCCGACTCTTTGCGAGTCCGACTCTTTGTGACCCCGTGAATCGCAGCACACCAGGCCTCCCTGTCCATCACCAACTCTCAGAGTTCACTCAAATTCACGTCCATCGAGTTGGTGATGCCATCCAGCCATCTCATCCTCTGTCGTCCCCTTCTCCTCCTGCCCCCAATGCCTCCCAGCATCAGAGCTGTTTAGGGTGGTGGTATGCTAAACGCTGAAAGAAAGTTTGCAGACTGCCTTGAACTACGAGGGTTTCTGCATGGACTGAAGGACTCTGTGTGTGGAGGAGAGCCAGTGGGTGACCCAACTCACTTGAGCCAGGCTGCTGTCACCCACCATCTGTCTCCTTGTGTAGACCTGTGTGCAGATCTTCCTTATCTACTGTGTCACATGGAATTTTGGAATCTTGAAACAATTCACCTGGCAACAATGATATTAAGATAAATTTTCAGGCCTGAAACAGATCTTTAGCCAGAAAAAAGCCTGTCATGTCTCCTGAAGGTGTTGTGAAGATCACATAAGCCTCTTGTTTGTGAAGTTGTTTTGTTCATTTCAAGAGATTCACGCACACCCGTCGGAGACCTGAGAACAGGTGTGAGTGGCTCAGGTGTCCCTAGAGAGGTTGAATTTCTCCCTAGCTTCCCTGCCTGAATGATTCGCCTCTGACTTGAGAGATGGCTTGTGTCTTTTTGGTGTCTCCTTTGACACCCTACCCTGCACATGCTTAATGAGTACTAAACAAATCTGCCAGATGAATAAACGAACATTTGTAAAAGCAGTGTTACAACCATTACAGCAGCAAATTATAACTAAGATTATAAACCATGAATGTCTGCAATAATTTCCTGTACAATTTCCAAATCAAAATGGACCCTGGTTACAGACTTTCTGGGTGTTGTCTGGTATATTTGTGACAAGAAAAATGCCTATAGAGAGAAACAGTAGGATATTTTTCTTCTGCTTTCAGGATGTAATTCATCCCCTCTGGCAGAAAATACAAGGAAAATAAAAATGTTAAGTCAGATATTAGAAAGTTTAAAAAAAAATTCCACAGGTTAACATTACCATTTCAAAAGATGAAGACTATATGACTAGACAGGATGTTAATGACTTGACATTACAAAATGTATTAAATTTATTTCTAAAGCAGTTTGGTTCCCCCTCTCAAATGCACGAAGCATGTGGGAGTTGGAATAGATCTGCCCCAGGCTTCCAAACAAATTTTTAATGGAACTAGAGTCCTTCAGGGATTGTCCTAAATCCACATAATATTCTTAGGTCTTGGTGTTTGCACTGGGACCTGTGTATTAGCAGTTGTACGTGTGAATAATACACTTATATCCATCCATCACCTTAGTGACTCCACATCTGTAGAGGCTGCTGCACATCAATTATTCCACCACAGGGGGTAGAGAGATATTTGGGCTAGCATTGACCTCTTTTTTCAATTAGGGCCTCAGAAGCAGTGTGTTCTGGAAGTCAAATGGTCCCTTTGGACAGAACCTCTGTGAATCTATTTGGCCTAATGTGGCCGTGCTAGGAAGTCAATATGATTACCTGTGCCAGGTGTGGAGGCAGCATCCAGAAAAACACGAACATTTTGTCACTAAGAGGCACCATCAATATTCAGGATCTCTCCAACTTCTCTAATCCTTGCATTAGATATTAGCAAGTCTATCAAAAATGAATGCCAGCCTTAATATATACTTTATATACCTTCCACAAAAAAACGCAACTGTTTGAAAGAAGTTGTAATTTGTTTGAGGAGCTAAATTCACTTTCAAATGCTAGATGTTTTTATTATCTGAGATTTCAGGAGCAAAAAGTTTCTTCAGAAAGAACAGGAGTTTTGTCTTTATATCTTAATGCCCTTAAAAAAAACAGAGAACAAAGTTTTTATAATGCTTATTTCTTTGTTCATAAACTTAGAACATCTTTCTCAAGAGCACATAGTGCTTTTCATTTTATGAAGCTTCTGATATTATATGTGGTGGTGTGTTGCATGTTGTCATAACTAATAAATCAGTGACAAATGTAGCCACCTCATTTTGTTGGGGAGATATATAATTGTGGTGGTAGCTGACCATTTATTTAATTATGTGGTAAGTACCATATGATGAGAGGGTAAAGTTAAATTGATGATTTGGGCTATCTCAGCCAGGATACAGTTTACATGGCAATTACACCAGGATCATCTCAGTGTAATTGGCAAGTAATTTTGTAAGCGAAGGAACATGACAGCTCATTTACATGGTGTTCAATGAATAAAATTTGGGAACATTTATCAACCACTTCCAAGTGAAGTGATTGCACCAGTATTGCCCAAAATACTGTATAGGTGATTCGAAAGCATCGTGAAAGGTTTCTGGTATGAATCTGCATTCATTTGCTCCCTGAACATTTATTAGGTGTGTGCTGTGTGCCAGGCACTGTTCTAGGCAGTGAGAATACAGACACAAGTGAAAAGTTACATCCTCCTCTCACAGAACTCATGGTTGGAAAGCAGACCTGTTACCAGTAGTTACACAGCAGTGTAATAAGTGGAGGTCTGAGCTCTGCACAGGGACTGTGGGTGCTGAGGAGGGGAAGCCAGAAGGGTGGAAGATGGTCAGGGAAAGCTTTCTAGAAAGGGTGACACCTGAGATGAATTATAAAGAATGAGCAGGACGAGTTAGGGGAGGGGGAAAGGACCTTCCAGGCAGAGGTGCCTGCAAGAGAAGAATCTTAGATGAGCAAATGACTGGTGTGAGCTGGAAATTTTAAGCAGTTCAGGCACATTTCAAGGCAGACCTGGTGCCCAAGAAGCAGACTTGATGGAGATCTCACAGGCCAGACCTTATCCTGCAACCTGGGGAAGCACTGGAAGATTTTAACAAGCATCTTTCTCAGAGTTGGACCACTCCATGTAATAAAATATTTGTATTGTGTTATTATGATATGCCAGGCTCTACTCTACAGATATCAAGAGATCTCATACTCACAAGAACCCCATAAGGCAGGCACTCACATGTCCTCATTTTACAGATGAAGAAACTGAGTCCACGGAGAGTGCCCACAGCCATGGAGGGGGTGACGGAGGAGCCAGGATTTGAACCCAGGCCTATCCAGCTCCAAAGCCCATGCTTGTCTCCAATACCTGCACCGTGTCACAATCCCCTTGATATAATTGATTATGACTCCTTGTTTTTAAGTTGCACACTCCTCCACCTCCTATCTTTACTTCTAGGCTGTGAGCTCTGTGAGGTCAGGAACTATATTTATCTTGCTCACAGCCACATCCCTCAAGCTTAAGATGATGCCTGCACCTTCATAGGCATGCCGCAAATAAAGAAAAAATGTAGTTTTTAGGGGGTCATGACTGGAGGCTGTTGAAGTCAGCCTGTCAAGGGATGACAATGTGGGCCTGAATTAGTCGATACAGAGTGGTGAGGATGGGAAATAAATTGGCAGAACTTGGTGATTGATTGGACATGTGGATTTTGTTGGCATATCCTCACAGTATTTCTGGTCTCCAACTTCTACACTGGAGAGATGACTTGGCAAAACAATCTGAAGCGGAGGGAAGCTCATGCTGCTCTTCACACAGCTCTCACATTCCTGAGATGAAATGTTGCAGACTCAGGATGAGAAGTTAGAAGAAGGTTTCCTGGAGACAGTTAAAAATAGAATGAACACATCTGCCTGGAATGGTAGAGGCACAGAGCTGCCCTAGGGTAGATGAATGGTTAGATGGCCTTTGGGATTCTTCCCCCTTTGAAAATTTTCTAGTTTAGAATAAATAAAAATTCTCCTGACCCATCTGTCCTTAACTGTCTGGCTTAAAGATAGAATCAAAGTATCCAAGAACTGGAAAATATTGAGTCCAAATGCCTGGATTGTAGATAAGGAAACAGAAGCCCAGAAGTGTTAGATGACTTGTCCAAGGGCACACACCGGAAGCAAAATGAAGACCCAGACCACTGGTCTCCCGGTCCCCCACTCCCTGGACTCTCAGTGAGCAGCATCTGTTCCATGCCGCCGGTGGCAGGCCTGTGCTGGGTACTAGCCCAGACGCAGAGAGAACCTGGGGTCAGTGCTTGAGGAGTGCAGGCAGCTTCAACAGGAAGTGCCACTTGTCACCTAAAACTGCCGTGAAGCACACCTACTGTGCAGAACATTTGGAAAACTGAGACAATGAGTTTGAAAGTCTATGATGGTTTTTCTTTAGCCCCACTCATTGCCAGACACTGCTTCAATGCTTTCCAGTCATTGCCACTAATTCTCACAACAACTTGAAGTTAGATAATATTACATTTTATGTTTCAGAAAGCTAAAGCCCCAAGAACTTGTTCCATGAGACCAGACTAAGTTCATTCCAAGTCTTAACTGCACAGTCCCTGCTGTCTTCTTTTTCTACACACTGGGTCTGTCCATTGCATCACAGATGCAATTTTGAACTTTCATTTTTTTTTTTTGGAAGGCAGCTGTGCTCACCACTATACCACCAACATTGAACTTTCATTTTTTGACTTGTAATATGTTCTGTTTTTCATGTCAATTCATAGTCTTCATTTTAATGGCTGTGTAGTGTCTTATCAAGTTTTTAGGAGGTTCCTAAATAAATATTTACTCATAAAAGTCTTTCAATTTTTGACACATATGGCATTTGGAAGGTATATACTATATTTTGAGGACCATATGACCATCCTCTATCGATGGCATTGGGACAAGCAGGAGAGAAACTGCCAGGCTCTCCACAGGGGATCATGGCTTTCTTTCCCACCAAGAGCCCTTCGGGGGACGCAGGATGGTACTCGGCACAGCTCAGAATAGAGCCTGGGTAGAGATGGCCTGAGACAGGTAGCAGGTGACTTTTCAAGCCCCTGCTTCTCTGACTGAACATACATTCTTCCTCCTGTCCTTGTGAAAAAGCAAGTTTTCATTTTCCTAGGATAGTAAAAATCTTTTGTGTGAAGAAAAAGTGTCATCAGGTGTCTTTTTCATCAGCATATATACCATCTCTTTAAAATGACAGTGGGAGTAAAGGTTCATCAGTTCAATATGTCTTTCACATTTGGAGACTCCTGACTAATAAAACTCTGGTATTTATCATCAGAACAGCCAAAGAACTAAATTCTGGCACATGCTATTCTCACGCACTGAGAAAAACTTAAAAAGACAGAAGATTGTCTCCATTCTTCCTTCTTCCATTCATTTAGAAGAAAAAGCATACCTTTTTTTAATTAAAAAAAATATGAGCATGCAGAAACATCTGGCCTCTATTACCATAGCAGCCTCCTAAATGGTCTCCTTGTCCGCCCTTTTAAAATCAACTCTACATAACAGCTAGAAAGATGTTTCTAGAACACAGAATTCTACCAGTCACTCTCTCATGTTGTCAACATCTTCTTCCACTTCTTCTTCTGTGGCTCTTAGAGTTAAATATCACATGTAGCCACAGCTCCCAGCTCCCCTTCTTCCACCTTGTCTTAGCCACACCAGGTGGCTTCTGCTTCTGCCTCCCAGCTTCCTGCTGCAAGACAGGGTGTCTCCAGCCCTACATGGAAATCCGGTCCTTTCTCCACGAGCTCCCCACTGAGCTCTGCAGAACCTGCCTCCCAGTTGAGCTCCCTCAGTACCTATCCAGCACTGTCATACGGAATATAGCCCACAGTCTTGTTTTTATTTGGCCAGCATGGTACTTTAAAAAAGCTAAATCTCATTGAGCATGGCATATCACTGTTCAGTTGAAGGCCCTGCCACTCTCTGTCATACATCAAGCCCTGATTACATATTTATTTTTTACTGGGTCATATACAACTATTTGCTTTTGATCTCTTTTACCCAACAGACTATATGTTGCATGTGTATTGTGTACTGTTAACTTTTGTATCTATAGGTCTGGTAGAGACTACTCAAAAAATAACTACTGAGTTAACATGTGCTTTATTAAAAAGAAAACTAAAATTATGTCAAGAAAGATGCAGTAACTCTTTTTGTGAACTCTGGTCACAAACATAAAATTCATGGACCTCAATGGACCTGGCCCAACATTAACAATATTCCATGGGGATAGCGGAAAGTCTGTGTTCATGATATGATTCTGCTAAAACAGAAATTTTGGATCTTGAAGCCCCTGAATGTGCTTATGGTCTTTCCCACTATTTCGTATATCAGGAGATTTGTATCAATTCTTATGATCCCTCATGAATAACATTCTTCACATTTGTCATAGTTTTGTGTATCAAGGCATACATTTCCCTGATTTCATTTCATATCCTTGTGACCTCCATATTTCCATCAAACTGAGTTCTGCAGAAATTTGGATGGGATAGTATAGATAAAGATGTAGTACTTTATCTACTTGGTAAGCTGTGATCGTGATCAAAGTGCAGTCATTGTGCCTTACCTGAACTTGGACCCTGACAAGGAGTAAGGCACTCATATATATATACAGCTGGTGAGGCTGGAGGTTGAACTAAGGGGAATACCCACTGGTCAACTGCTGATGTATCATCTGTTTGATAATCTGGTCCTTTGTCTCAGCCACTGTCTTTTTCATGTCCTTAGTATGCAGATCTGTGGTACCTGCCTATGGCCATGTTGTTGCCATAAATTAAACCTCCAGAGAATGCCCTGCATTTTCAGGGAGTGCTATGGATGCTGAGAGGGACCATATGTCATAAGGCATTGCTGAGGAAACATGTTAGTAGCACAGGAATGGAAATGTGTCCAAGTGTCAAGTGACACAACAACAAAAAAGTCTTTTGCTTAAGCTTCCTTCCCTAGGGAAGAGGTGGGCACAGAACCAGGTGAGTTTATTACAGAATTCCTTAGCAGCCAGAAATTTCATTGACAATTTTGTTCATGTGCTGGCTTGTCTGCCTTCTCAGAGGCCCATTGTGCATTCCTCACTTGATGTTATTAATCGTTAATGGATACACCTGAAAATCAAGCAATATCATTTGGGTTGTAGATATATTAAATGGTTCTTTTCTGTAGCATAAAGCTTGTCCCCTTATCTTTTTCTTAGTAATGAACACCACTTTTTTCAATGTCCTAATCAAATCCTTCCACATAATCTTGAGGCAGAACCAGATCCAACTGCTTCTATTCTGTACTATTGGCCTCAATTATGTCAAATTATGCAACCTACTCACAGGTCCTAAGGTTCTCTTTTGTTGAGACATAGGTCTGATGCATGCCTTCAGAAGCTCATGACTACCAACATTCAACACTTGTCTGTTTTAGGTAAACAGAATCAAAGAGAGCACTGGGCTAAATTTACAGTTACAAGGAAATCATCTATAGAATAGATTTCTTTCTAGATTTCTTCCTAAGTGTTGGCGCTCTTGGGCTGATCGCAAGTATTTTTCTTTTCTATGTCCCTTCTCCCTGAAACACACAAACGCACCTCAATTTGCATGGCATTGCTTCAGAGCTGAGGCTCTCCACTGTTGTGGCAGAAAGTAAATAACATCCATGTTTTGGCTATAAAATCATAATAATTTAATTTTTAATAACTATTATATTGACCAGAAGCATCAGGCTTCTGATACATTGCCATACTTAATTTTGTTCAACCAAATACCTGTAGTTGAAAGAGGACAATACAAGAAATAGTGAACAACCCTCAGGGAAATCTAATGTTTCTTTATGCCATATGCTGCAGTTTTACTGTTCCTTATGCCTCTAGTAAGATGAAATGATTCATCATTTTGGAGTCATTTTTTTAAAATCAAAATTCTTATCTTTATACTCCAAGTTCTGATTACGTCCCTACCTCCTTCATTTTCATCTTACTTTGATTGTTCTGCTTTTTCTTCTGAGCTTTAAAAGACCCCTTTTTTCCACTAAGAAAAAGACTCACCCTGAACCTCCAAGATGGTTCAGGTTCCTTTTGATGTGCAGGGCCATGCCTTGTACCCCTTAAATTGCTATTACCTCTCCAGTATGCAGAAGAGGCACAATATGGTTTCTGAATGAAAGAATGGGAAAAATTAATACCTGATTTCATAGCATATGATTGTTGAACCTCTTTCACCTGAATTATATTCCAGATGACACTGTATCATCTCAAACTTGTCAATTATTCTTAATACTAAATTTAGTGTAGTACATGGAGCCATTGCTGAACAAGTGTTTAGAGAGAGCAAAATATATCATGTATTTTGGAGTCCTATTATAGAGAAGGCAGAATTTGGCAGATAGTCTTTCAAAATCCATACTTTTTCAGATTAATCAAGTCAAGGGCTGTATTTTCACTCTGAAGACTAACCATTGATTCAACATATTGGTTACTATCATTGCTCTCCATCAGACCTCCTGTGTTTGGAACACCTTATAACATTCCAGAGATGGAAAAAAATCTTTGGAAAAACCATCCCTGTTTCTTGAAATATTAAAATGGAAACCTTCCCCTTCAGAGAGTCCTATTGATCCAGTTCAGCAGATATCCAATATTCCTGCAAACATTTATTGAACACCTTGTATGTGACATGAGGTGGAAATAAATGTGAAACTGGCAAGTCCTTTGATTGTAATAATTTGGTAACCAAATATATGAATAAAGCAGAATTCAGTATGATAAATTCTTCAATAGAAGCAGATATAAGGAACAGAGGAAGCTGGGAGAGGGGAGTAATTAATTCTATGAAAGACATTATGGAAAGCTTCCTGCAAGAAATTTCTATGAGTTGAAATTCACCCATAAGAACAATTTTTATCTTTTGGGTAACTATCATAAGTGAAAAATGCCCCTCATGTGTTTGATGTATTTATTTATAAAGCAATGTCACATGGTAAGGAATAAGCTTGAAATGAAAACATTTGAAAAACATTTGACTCCTCCCTACAGCACCTAAATTCACCTCAGTATTCCATAGTTTGTGTGATATCTGAAAAACAGCCGAATCAAACCCTACTATATTAGTGGATTTATATATGTGCACATAATTTATGTTGCCAATTTTTTATGGTTTCATAAATAGTGCTAGCACTAATGTTTCTAAAAAAGTGAAGAAAAGACCTCATATGTGCTGGTAGAATTTCAGTATATATTATAGAACACTGCTACTCTTGATATAGCCTACGGGATGTGACTTTTCATAAAAACCTAATGAATTTCTAGATATGTCAGCTGTTTCCAAACAGATGCACTCTGCTAATCTAATGGAAACATTTTGAGCCCAGATCCCAAATATCAATAGCTTTTAGTATTGCAAATTAGTTTGTCTATTGTATCTATTGGGTAAATTGAACTGTGTGGCTCTTGATAAAAAGTAGCAAGTAATTTTATATGGATGTTTTCTGTTTAATGGCCTTGCCAGGGTTTGATGCTCATTTTTTCTTTGCAGAGTTTTAAGTTGAATGTAGACAGTCATTGTGCGCTCAAGGAAGCTGTGGAGGAGGAAGGACACCAACTTCTTGAGCTTATTGCGTCTCACAAAGCAGGTAAATCCTCCTGAAATATTGCAAGTCTTTATGTCTCCAGACTATTAAGAATGAAGAAGCATTGCTGTAAATTACTGCATATATTCACTTCCTTATGTATTATTAATATTTACATTATCAGATTGACCTTCAAGATTTATAAATGTTTCATATACTGCATACAATGCTGTGATACTTATAAGATGAAATACTGCCTCCAAATGGTCTGTTCATTTTATTTGGGGCTTGCTGTTCAGCGGAGTTTCAATTGAAATCACATTCCTGAAAACTTCACATTGACATGCTTTTTGATGTAGGTACTCTGGAAATAACATTAAGATAATGAATGAGAATTGTGCATATAGTTATAATGCATATGCATCCGGGTACTTGTAGGTATCATTACAGATATAAGGCAGGCAGTCTAGAGACACATGATTATTTCCCTGCCAGTTCACACACATGACTATTTTGCATGTTCTTTGCTGGTCATTGCATTAGCAGAGTTTTAGCCTCAGACCAGTTCTTACCCCAGTATTAGTGTATTTATGAGAAACGGATTGTAAATAAAAAATAGTTCTGTCATTTGGTTATGCTTATCCTGGTAGTAAAAGACTGTAAGACAGGATGAATTAGTTTGCCCCTTGTTTTGAGCTTACCACAGCCCAGTAAGAAAAGAGCAGCATTAATCTGATGTGCTAACGCTAAAGACTGCTGTCTTAAATTTGGCCCATTTACTGTATTTCAAGTCGAATTACCTTTACTTATTTCCATACATTTTCTGATCATTGTAAAGTCTCCACAAAAAGATATACACAGGGCCTTTTATTTGGGACATGAAGCTAGAGTCTTAATAATTTTTATGTATCGTGGTTTTGGTTCTGTATACATTTTTTTAGTCCATGTGTTAAATCTAAGTCAATTCTAAACCATGCATCTATGGGGTTTTCCCATTTTTGTGTCCTTATGCCTTCTGTCAAGTCAGAAACCCTCAGTCTCGGTTCTGAGAGGCAGGTGATGGTAATGATTGTTTAAAATTATGTTTATTGTTGGAAATATCCATCTAATCTTAAATGAAAAACAATACTGGGTAAAAACACAGCCGAGTCGCTAACGTGTGCTTTCCCCTCCTTTGGAGAAGGGCTGAAGGACATGCTGCGGATGATTGCGAGTCAATGGAAGGAGCTGCAGAGGCAAATCAAACGGCAACACAGCTGGATTCTCCGGGCTCTGGATACCATCAAAGCCGAGATTCTGGCTACTGATGTGTCTGTGGAGGGCGAGGAAGGGACTGGAAGCCCCAAGGTAAGTGGCTTGAAGTTTGCCTTATTTCCTCTGATTTCTGTCTTCTTTTGAACTAGGCACCACTGAAGTTTTCTTTCTACCCCTAAGGCTTTTCGTTTCTACTGGGTAAACTTTCTCTCTCTCTCTCTATGTATAGGTATGTATAAACAAAATGAAATGGCTTAGTTTAAAACAATAAAAAAAGCCTCCTACAACTTTCAAGTTTTCCAGGAAGGGGTCTTTCTGTGAAAAGTGGCAGAGTAGGAGGGGGCCAGTACTTTAAGGGTAGGAGAAAGGGGGACATAAAACATTTAGTAAACAAAACATAAAGCATCTTTAACATGAATAATCAGAATGGTTTTAAATTGTTTTGTTGCAACTATAAATCACTATAATCAGTGCAATCACTCAGCTCTGACATCCATTAGCCGCTTGGTTACAGCAAATTAACAAAGAAGAGAGAAAGTGATTCATTATCTCATTCCTGTTAATGACTATCAGATGCATTGCCTAATTAGGGGATGGTCATTGTAGTGGGAAGAAGGTCATATGCTTTGCTACAAATCTTTTTGCTCTGAGTGTAAGTTCTCCATAATGGTGCATGCACCAAATACAACAAGTACTTTAAAAATGAATATTGACATGTTTTGGTCATCTATTGTAGATTTACAAAGTAATCTGTAAAGCATATGAACTTGAATTTTAAATGAGGCACCTTTTAATACAGTGTGCCAAGTTCTAGAGGTATCTTTGGTCTCACGATGTGGAAGATAATTTTATTAATTTGATATTTTCATTCAATCTCTCTTTTCTTTTGTATTTGTTCTTTTGTGAAAGTTAATGCAGAAAACAGGTCTCATAATAGACTCAGCATGGAAACATACTATAAAATGGGGGAAACAGATTTAAGAGTTCATGGCTTCTATTCCTGGCACGGACAAAGTAATTAAATCATCATCAAGTCACATTTATTCAGCCTCCATGTGGATTGTCATTGGGCTACATGTATACAGAGCAAGTTAAACAAACGCTCTGCCCTCGTTAGCCTCACATTCTTAAGTTCAGGCAAGGAGAAACCCAACCTGTTCTGCAGTGGTGAGGCCATGCAGCTAGTTGAAAAGCTCAGGTGGTTTATAGCTTTGAAATCTTAAGCAACAAACTTTACCTTAGTTGTTGGAAACAGAGGATGGAATGATGAGCTCGGTTCCATTTAAAGAAGGCTCCATGGAGGAGGTCACATTTCAGGAAATACTTGAAGGAAGGAAGAGAGGTGGCTTGGCACATGAGCACACATTTTAGGAAGTGATGTGATGGAAGAATCAGAGCTGGAACTAATAACGGGGAACGGGAGTGTCTTCAGCAGACTTCTCAGGACAGAAATGCTGTTCTTTCAAGGAGCAGACTGTAGTGGAAGTTGATTGGGCTGATGCTTTGGTTGGACTAGGGGGCAGTGATGATGAGAAAGGACAGGCCTGAAAATTCTGTTGTGTTTTATTGATTGAACAAAAATATACCGAGTGATTATCTTTTTAAAAGCTACCCTGTATTGGATTCATTCTACATGCCAGCTACTGTGTTGTACATTACTTTTTGTGTACTCTCTCATTTAATTCTCACAACAAACTATATACACCTTAAGGCAGTACTATTATAATTCCCAGTGGAAAAAAAATGGAGGCACAGAGAAGTTGAGTAACTGGCTTAAGGTCACATAGGTGTTAGGTAGCAAAGCTGGGATGTGAATCTGAGCCCTTTGGCCCCAGAGCCCATTTTCAACACCGCTTAGAGCACTGCCTGTTACCGGCACCGCTCAGGGTAGGACGCAGTGATGAACAATCAGCCTCGGTACTTGTCTCATGGAGCTTGTGGTGAAGTGGGGCGACAGACTTAAATCTCACAACCATGCTTTTATAAACCATGATGGACTGTGAAAGAAAAGCAAAGGGAGCCACCAGAGGCTGGCCTGGGAGAAGTGATTGAGATCCAAGTATGGGGGAGCACTTCCTTGAGGAAGTGACATTCTGTGAACAGGCTGTTGCAGCTAGTGGAGAGCAGGGAGTACGCAAGGGAAGCTGTGTGGCTGTGGGGGCGAATGGGAGGGTTTGGGAGTGAGCAGGGAAAGGACATCATTGACTCATAGAATAAAGACCTGTCCTTGGCTTTGGTGTGGAGCATGGATGGGTAAGTGGGGTGAGTCGGGGTGGTGGATGAGCAGAGATGATGCAGTCACCTGCATTCATAAGGACCTGTGGCTCTATTCACCAGGGCAAGCTTGAATTGGACACTATTGCTCATTCTGTGGGAGACAGATGAGATAAAGAAGATAGCTAAACCCAATGAGGAGAAGGTATTATGAAATGAGAGGCAATGTTAACATTTCTCAAAAATAGGACCGCCTTCCCCAGGCCCCACCTCAAATGAATCAGTCACCTGAGTAGGGCCCCAGAATCTGCATTCCACAGCTCCCAGAAAACCTCTTCCTACAGGGCCGTATGATCTTCACATAACTGGGATCCTCAAAACAATGTGAAAGGATATCTGTCTTCTTGTTACTTCCAATACCAAACCATTGGTATCAGGTGGCTCAGATGGTAAAGAATCTGTGATGCAGGAGACCTGGGTTCAATCCCTGGGTCACAAAGCTCCGCTGGAGGAGGGCATGGCAACCCACTACAGTATTCTTGCCTGGAAATTCCCCATGGACAGAGCAGCCTGGTGGGCTACAGTCCATAGTGTTGCAAGAGTTGGACATGACTAAGCAACTAACACTTTCACACTTTCAAAATGTTCAAAAATAGGGGCTGTTTAGTTAAACTATGCTGCATCTTATCCCAATGAAAGATTACATAACCATTTAAAACTAATGTTTTAGAAGAGAATTTTCAAACATTTGAAGAGGCCTATAATATGCAATTATATATTTTAAAATACCTTTGAATTTTCTAAGTCTCTACAATGACTAAGAATTATTTGAATCCAAAAAATAAATATATGTAAAATGCAGAATTAAAAAGTGATTAAAAGGTGACATGATCTGAAGGGACTTGAGATGTGAATTTAAATATTAGGAGGAAAAATAAATATATCTGACTCTTACTGATTTGGATGTCTCAGTTCAGTTCAGTTGCTCAGATGTGTCTGACTCTTTGTGACCCCCATGGACTACAGTACGCCAGGCTATCACCAACTCCCGGAGTTTACTCAAACTCATGTCCATTGAGCTGGTGACGCCACCCAACCATCTCATCCTCTGTCATCCTCTTCTCCTCCCACCTTCAGTCTTTCCTAGCATCAGGGAGTTTTCAAATGAGTCAGTTCTTCACATCAGGTGGCCAAAGTTTTGGAGTTTCAGCTTCAACATCAGTCCTTCCAATGAATATTCAGGACTGATTTACTTTAGGATTGATTGGTTGGATCTCCTTGCAGTCCAAGGGACTCTCAAGAGTCTTCTCCAACACCACA
>NW_011494814.1:1331691-1332418 GCF_000754665.1 Bison bison bison | reverse complement strand
TTCAAAAGCATCAGTCTTGATGCTCAGCTTTCCTTATAGTCCAACTGTCATATCCATACATGACAACTGGAAAAACCATAGCTTTGACTAGATGGACCTTTGCTGGCAAAGTAATGTCTTTGCTTTTTAATATGCTGTCTAGGTTGGTCATAATTTTTCTTTCAAGGAGTAAGCATCTTTTAATTTCATGGCTCCAGTCACCATCTGCAGTGATTTTGGAGCCCACAAAAATAAAGTCTATCACTGTTTCCACTGTTTCCCCATCTATTTGCCACAAAGTGATGGGACCAGATGTCATTATCTTAGTTTTCTGAATGCTGAGTTTTAAGCCAACTTTTTCACTCTCCTCTTTCACTTTCATCAAGAGGCTCTTTAGTTCTTCACTTTCTGCCATAAGGGTGGTGTCATCTGCATATCTGAGGTTATTGATATTTCTCCTGGCAATCTTGATTCCAGCTTGTGCTTCTTCCAGACCAGTGTTTCTCATGATGTACTCTGCATGTAAGTTAAATAAGCAGGGTGACAATATACAGCCTGGACATACTCTTTTCCCAATTTGGAACCAGTCTGTTGTTCCATGTCCAGTTTCAACACTTGCTTCTTGACCTGCATATAGATTTCACAGGAGGCAGGTCAGGTGGTCTGGTATTCCCATCTCTTTCAGAATTTTCCACAGTTTGTTGTGATCCACACAGTCAAGGGCTTTGGCATAGTCAATAAAGCAGAA
>NW_011494814.1:1330944-1331541 GCF_000754665.1 Bison bison bison | reverse complement strand
CTGGAACTCTCTTGCTTTTTCAGTGATCCAACGGATGTTGGCAATTTGATCTCTGGTTCCTCTGCCTTTTCTAAATCCACCTTGAACATCTGGAAGTTCACAGTTCACGTAGTTGAAGCCTGGCTTGGAGAATTTTGAGCATTACTTTACTAGTGTGTGAGATGAATACAGTTGTGTGGTAGTTTGAGCATTCTTTGGCATTGTCTTTCTTTGGGATTGGACCACACCCACCTTTTCCAGTCCTGTGGCCACTGTTGAGTTTTCCAAATTTTCTGGTATATTGAGTGCAGCACTTACACAGCATCATCTTTTAGGATTTGAAATAGCTCAACTGGAATTCCATCACCTCCACTAGTTTTGTTTGTAGTGATGCTTCCTGAGACCCACTTGACTTCGCATTCCAGGATGTCTGGCTCTAGGTGAGTGATCACACCATCGTAATTATCTGGGTAATGAAGATCTTTTTTGTATAGTTCTGTGTATTTTTGCCACCTCTTCTTAATATCTTCTGTTTCTGTTAGGTCTATACCATTTCTGTCCTTTACTGTGCCCATCTTTGCATGAAATATTCCCTTGGTATCTCCAATTTTCATGAAG
>NW_011494814.1:1314067-1330844 GCF_000754665.1 Bison bison bison | reverse complement strand
TCTTTGCATTGATCACTGAGGAAGCCTTTCTTATCTCTCCTTGCTATTCTTTGGAACTTTGCATTCAAATGGGTATATCTTTCCTTTTCTCCTTTGCCTTTTGCTTCTCTTCTTTTCACAACTATTTGTAAGGTCTCCTCAGACAACCATTTTGCCTTTTTGCATTTCTTTTTCTTGGAGATGGTCTTGATCCTTGTCTCCTGTATAATGTCATGAACCTCCGTCCAAAGTTTTTCAGACACTCTGTGTATCAGATCTAATTGTTTGAATCTATTTGTCACTTCCACTGTATAATCGTAAGGGATTTGATTTAGGTCATACCTGAATGGTCTAGTGGTTTTCCTTACTTTCTTCAATTTGTCTGAATTTGGCAATAAGGCGTTCATGATCTGAGCCACAGTCAGCTTCTGGTCTTGTTTTTGCTGACTGTATAGAGCTTCTCCATCTTTGGCTGCAAAGAATACAATCAATCTGATTTCAGTGTTGACCATCTGGTGATGTCCATGTGCAGAGTCATCTCTTGTGTTTTTGGAAGAGGTTGTTTGCTATGACCAGTGTGTTCTGTTGGCAGAACTCTATTAGCCTTTGCCTTGCTTTCATTTTGTACTCCAAGGCCAAATTTGCCCATTACTCCAGCTATTTCTTGACTTCCTACTTTTGCATTCCAGTCCCCTATAATGAGAAGGACATCTTTTTTGGGTGTTTGTTCTAGAAGGTCTTGTAGGTCTTCATAGAACCATTCAACTTCAGCTTCTTCTGCATTACTGGTTGGGGCATAGACGTGGGTTACTGTGGTACTGAATGCTTTGCCTTGGAAACAGAGATCATTCTGTCATTTTTGAGATTGCATCCAAATATTGCATTTCAGACTCTTGTTGACTATGAGGGCTACTCCATTTCTCTAAGGGATTCTTGCCTACAGTAGTAGATATAATGGTCATCTGAGTTAAATTCACCTGTTCCAGTCCATTTTGGTTTACTGATTCCTAATATGTCGGCTTTCACTCTTGAAATCTCCTGTTTTACTGCTTCCAATTTGCCTTGATTCATGGACCTAAATTCCAGGTTTGCATGCAGTATTGCTCTTTATAGCATCAGACTTTACTTCCATCACCAGTCACCCAAGTTTGGAACTTGGATGTTTCAGTTCCAAACAAAACAACAACAACAACAACAAAAGTCCTCTGTATTTGAATCATCTCCTAAGTGAAAATGTCTTTCTCAACTCACACCTGTTTATAAAGAATAACATCAGTGGTCTTTCCTGTTAATAGTATTTCTGTTCCCAAACATTCTTTGTCATTCTACGCGCACAGCGGGCATCTGAAATCAGCTACAGGAGAGGCTTCTGTGGGCGTCTCAGGGTGTGAACCTGGGGGAGGCGTGAGAGTGAAGGCTTCAGCCTGGCAGAGCGGGCCACACCCCAGGCCCTTGTCTCCCAGCCAGTTCTCTCTTCTTCAGTTTGGGTTGAATTTTCTCTAGACGAATGAACTCATACATAGTCAAGGGTGAAGGTAAACTCAACTTAAGATAAAGAAAATCCATTTCTAAATTTAAACTTAGGAAACTGAGGCAAACCAGAATGGTCATTCTTTCTGTTTGCTTAATGTTGCTCACCTGCCTTCCTCAGTCCTGTGGGCAAGCACGAGGAATAATAGGAGAGGCGCAGACTCAGAAGTCAGATTGTGTTCAACCTGATACTTACTAGTAATGTGTCCTTCAGAGAATGACTGAACTTCTCTGCCTCAGATCCCTCATTTGTACCATGGAGGCAATGGTAACATCCACCTCAAGGGACTGTGATACAGATTTAAAGAGCTGGCATATCTGAAGTGCTTACAGCGCTGGGCCCATAGGAAGCCCGAGATGAGGGTAAATATGCCAGACTGCATAATCTAGTGGTGGAGACAACAAACAAATAATTGTAATAGAATCTAATAATTACTCTAGTAGAAAGTGAAAAAGTGAAAGTGTTAGTTGCTCAGTCGTGTCTGACTCTTTGCAGCCCCATGGACTGTAGCCCACCAGGCTCCTCTGTTCATGGAATTCTCCAGGCAAGAATACTGGAGTGGGGGTACAAAGTTCTGGGAGTAAACAGAGGAGGAATTAACTAACCTCAAGTAGGGGTCTCAAGGAAAGACTTAGAGGGCAGTTGATGTTTTAAACAGGGAAGGATTTTTGCCCAAGTGAAATTGATGGGCAGAGAGAACAGCACATGCAGAAAACATGCGACCTTTCGGACGAGATTAGGCCAGCTTGCCACACCCAGGTTTGTGTGACAAAAAATGACCCTTAGTGATCAGTGACCTGAGCAATAATTCCTCGTATGCCTCTAATTGACACTATTCAAGTCAGAGTGAGGTCCCTATACAGAAAGTATCTAAAATGTCCTGTTTAAACAGAAACATATTGCACACATAGAACAAGCTTAAACCCTGGAGTTCTACAAGACTAAAAGCTGAATTTCGCTCCCTGTCTGTCTATCAGGGAGCCCTCTTTCCGTGACATGACCTTGCACAGGTCATGTACAAATTGTCCCTTGAAATATATCTCCAAGCATAGCAGTTAAGATCATCTATTTCATCTTAGACCTAAAAGAGGAACTAAAATTAAAACATAATAAAAAAATAACTCTAGAATTCATCTTAGGTTTACATCAGAAGCTGTGGGAACTTGAGAAGCATAATAGAAAATCTAAGGAATATATCTAGGGGGTATTTTTCTTTTTACCTTGTTTGAGAGACTGTAGAAAAGGGCTTGGTCTTAGAAATCTTGTAAAGAAGGAGGATAGGAGGGAATTCAAAGACTCTGGGAAACTTCTCCCCCAGGACTCTGCAGCATACCTTATTTGTTGTATTTCATTTTTTAAAAAAAAATGTTTTCCCAGGACTGTGAGATCTTTTATACATGGAAATAGAGAACAAAATTCACCAATTCTAGAAATAGAGCTTTGGCACACACAATCCAAGGATTGAATGTATGCTTGTAATTATATATTTTATTTTAAGATAGATTGGTGAAAGTTTATCATTTTGAAGTAGGCTTTTTTAGCATGTTAAAATTCTGTATGGTGTATAGCTGGAGGGACTTCAAAACACAGTGAATGTCTAACTCCAAACAAAGGCTACATTCCTTCTTCTTTTTTTTTTTTTGACATCTCAAGGTAAAAAACAAAAATCGTGAAAGCAAAAAGGCATTCTTAAATTTTGCACATTGCCTCCTTTAAAACGTTCTTATCCCTGTTTTTATTTTTTACCTATAGAGCTTGCCATCATTATGGATGTCTTAGAATCAAGGCTGGGATTTCCCCGCCTGACATCTCAAACTTTGCATCTCTAAAAGCACACAGCAATGGTTCCTTTGTCCTCTTTAAAGAAACATATACATTCCCAAAACAAAGACTATTTGAAGATTTTAATGTAAATTCAGCAAACTTTATAGCAAATAGAAAGGGTGACCTCGCCTGGGTTCCAACCAAGATCTTCCCTTATTTAGTGAAAGGAGGCAGAGGGTTAGCTGCTTTGAACTCTAGGGTTGTGCTTATTTTATCTGGTTTCTTTTGAGGTTCATAGATTGAAGTTGTCATCCCTTTGGAAATGGATATCAGACTGTGAAGGTCATCAATGTTATCTGTTCAACAATAGCACAAGAGCAAGCTTAAGGACATTTCTTAAA
Organism: Bison bison bison; assembly: GCF_000754665.1. Lineage (NCBI taxonomy): Eukaryota > Metazoa > Chordata > Mammalia > Artiodactyla > Bovidae > Bison > Bison bison. The sequence continues at coordinate 1,327,169 of NW_011494814.1, read as the reverse complement.
TATGTTTGCTCAGCCCTACAAATGACAGTTTCAGGTACTGGCTGAGGAAGTGGTGTCTGTGTGTCCTCTGACTTGGGTATGTTGCTAACCACCTCGCCTTTTGTTAGATGTCAAGAGACGGCAAGTCTAATAGTAACACATACTTTCTGTTTGTTTACCAGACACTCAAGTCTTTACCTAGTATTTATGCTAATAACTATGAGTAACTTTCTTTAACTGAAGGAAGAGAAAGAGGCTGATTGGGGAAGGCCCTTTTTATGATCTTGTCTCTGTGTTATATAGTACCTCTTGGGTAATAGTGCAGCTGGATATTATTATCCTGGAACGGAATTTGATCCAGATTCTTCTAAAGCATTGTCTCTGCATTCTTTTCTTTTCTGGCTCAAATGCTTATGGAGTTGCATGTTCTTTAATATAGAACTTCAGAAACAGCCTTAAGATATTGGATGGAAATTGCATTTATATGTGGTCAGTCACACTTGTATGTGGCACTGAGGTATATAAAGAATTACTTGAGGTGATTTACTCTTTTCTTCTTTCAAAACAAGAGCACAGTTATATGTTGTCAGAGGAACCAGAAATGATATCATAAGATTGAATTAGTAGAAACAAAAACAATAGGCAAAGGCTTGGCCATTATTTACTGAGTGCTGACAGAGAGCTCTGCCCCATGCTGGGTTAGACATGAGGGAAGACATGCTTTCCTGCTCAGTGGTCTTATCATCTCATTGTAAGCACACACTGTAACATCTTGTCTAATGTAGATTGAGCTATCTTAGATCTAGAATAATAGATCACCTCAGATTTAGATCATCTTAATTAGGATGTTGGCAGACTGAAAGGGAACAGGGTTCTTGATGCAAGCAAATGAGTAGTAAATGCATTAGCAATTCCCCTTCTTCCTTACAGAATTCTTCCTAAAAGCCAGTATCCAGTTCCTTTCCCACTGAACGGTATAAACAGTCCTGAAATGTAGTACCTAGGGAGAGTGCTTTCTTCTACTGTGGATTCTTCAGTAGTCCTTTTTTTGTTGTTAAAAGAAGGGCAACTTTGCTTCAAAAGTGTTTTTGAAAGACAGAAACAAAAGTGAGTTATTTCTTTGAAGATCAGTTGTGGTTACTAAATTTGTGATGGAATCGAATAAAAGATAGTTCTAATCTCCTTGAAGCATTTAAATTTGCATATTATCAGATGTGTGGGTGGCCCAAGATGAGTTTTTTTTAAAGAAGTCTGCCATTCTAACTAGGTGACTGAAAAAAATGATGGAGATGATTTAATATATATTAGGTCAAAGGATAGCTAATGGTCAGCCCCATCATGGTCTATGTGATATAGAAAACCATACCTTATCTTGATTTTTGCACTATACTTCCAGTGCTGGGTGATTTGCGGAGTGAAATTCTTTGGTGTCTCTAGTCAACACAGGGAAATGTCATTGACAAGAGTAGGTAGTCTTATTTTTTTCCTTTTTAGTCAAGAGTACCTAATCTCTGAATCTGTAACACCTAGAGTTGCAGAGATGCATGGTATTAGATACAAAGTTACATTCTATGGAAAGCAGCCCTCTTTTATAGGCAGAACTAACATTTCTTAACTCAGCCTGATCTATTTTGTAAACACATTCAAGGTACTTTTTGATATACAATGGGGGTCAGCATTTTTTTTTTAATCTACAAGTATTTATGCAAAACAAAACAAAACCGGAAGGCAAGATACAGAATTGCTTCTAAAACCACTTTAAAACTAATAAGTAAATTATTTGAAAGTGTGAAACAGTTACCTCAGTGTGTGATTTACACTTGGCCGCCCCCCACCCCCGAATGTGTTGTTTCTGGCAGGGGAGCATCTGAGCTGGGGAGAGCCCTGCTAAAGGGATTAGGTTGCCCTGGCTCTTGTGCTTATTGAGTCACCTAGGACTTCTTATAAAACAGCAGCGTTCAAATGTACACACACCTACGATCAACACCCTGAGTACTCCAAATGCTCGTTTAACTGTTCTCACACCTGGAGTATCTCTTCCATCCAGTGAGGTCAGAAGGCACAGAGATGTCCACATACTGGTTTTTCCTTTTCCTTGGAAGTCTGTTGGAATATAGCCATTTATATGGTTCTGATGCTAACAAAGACAGAGACATTTTCAGTGTGCTATAGTGCTTTTTGCTACCAGGCCCCACAGAACATCCCCAGTCTTACCTCCCACTGTGTCAAAATGAAGGTTAATGTTTCTCAGGGGACATTATCTCAATTGAGGTTTTGCTGGGCTACAGTCCAGGGACCCATCTCACTGCAGCTTCCAGGCCACTTTGCGCTAGGAGGGGGAGGTGGCTTATTGTACTTAATCTGGCCCGCAGAGGCCAGCACTGGCTCCGTGCAGGGCTAAGCAGGGTCATGGATCTTGCTGTGTGAGAAAGGGAAGAGGAAAGAAGGAAGCCTAAAGCAGGAGGCTAAGACGAGAGAAGGAACAGAAAGATAAAAGAAGGGAGTATGCATCTAGGGAAGCTCATCTGCCTGTCACTTCATGGACATTAATGCTCGCCTTTTACTCCATCTGTCTTTTTCTTTCCTTTCTCTAGTCTGGAAGTCAAAGCCTGACAAACTGTCTTTATTTTTGACATCATGGATATTATCACATAAAGTATGCCTGTGTGTGTGTGTAACATGCTGTATTAATGGGGTTAGCATAGTTAGCAGGCTTACTATGGTGTAGGTTTATGTCTGGATTATCTCATTCATTCTTTTTTTTGTAGATTTTTTTTTAATTTGGCTGTGATGGTCTTAGTTGCGGTGTGCAGATTCTTAGCTGAAGCATGTGGGATCTAGTTCCCCAATCAGGGATTGAACCTGGGCCCTCTGCATCGGGAATGTGGATCTTAGCCCCTGGACTACGAGGGAAGTCCTTCATTCATTCTTCCCAACAATATAGCAGTTGTAGCGTCTATTATCATTTTTACTTTACTGATAGAAAATGTAAGCTCCAAACTCATATTAGGTACTCAGGCTTATTCAAAGTCTTTTAAAATTCATGTGTGACAGCATAAAGACCAAATTCCTTCCCCTGTCACTTGACTCCACCTGCTTAGTCAAGATTCATGTCACTGTTTCATTTCATTAATGTTCTAATTAATTCACCATCTTCCAAATGTCTTTTCCCTTTTCTCTTTGCTTTTGCCCAGGACTTTTCCTATTCTCTCTACTTACACTGCTCTTATCCATCCTTAAAATCGATAAGTATTGAATACGTAACTACATTATGATGTCATAGCTCTGGACAGGACACTATTCCTCTCCATGCTCACTTCCCAACAGTACACACACACACACACACATCATTCTAAATTAAGGTAGACTGTGTGATGAATACTATAATGAGAGATAGGGACATAAGAAATAGAGAAATTGTGTGGAGGGGACATTATTTCAATTTCATGGTGCCTGGGAAAGCTCTTTCCTCTAAGGGAATTTGTATTTTGTGGAGATCTCTAATATTCTGACAAATTGTTAGTAAGAAAATATTAGAATGAGGGCATGCTAGGTAGAGGAAATACCATGATATGGAGAATATGAGGGACATCTGAAGAGTGGTGAACAGTGAATGGTTTGGCTCTTTTGAACACAGAGTATCCACATATTTATGGGAAGGGATGAAGACCTAATAGAAAATAAAGCCTGAAAAGCTTTATTCCTCCTCCACTTTACCACCTGGTAACCTTAAGCTTATTTCCAACTTTTGTAGCTCTACTATAAATAGATTCATTTGTAGCAGTCTTTAGACTCCATTTAGAAGCAATATTATGTGATGCTTGTCTTTCTCTGACATCTTTCACTCAGTATGACAAGCTCTAGGTCCATCCGTGTTGCTGCAAATGGCATTTTTCGTTCTCTTTTATGACTGAGTAATATTCCAGTAATATTCCATTACTCAGAAGGAGATCATGGCGACCCACTTCAGTATTCTTGCCTGGAGAATCCCACGGACAGAGGAGCCTGGTGGGCTACAGTCCATGGGGTTGCAAGAGTCGGACACGTCTTAACAACTATATTCCATTATATATATGTACTGTATCTTTTTAATCCATTCCTCTGTTGATGGACACTTAGGTTGCTTCCTTGTCCTGGCTATTGTAAATAGTGCTGCAGTGAACACTGGGGTGCATATATCTTTTCAAATTATGGTTTTCTCCAGGAGTATGCCTAGGAGTGGGATTGCTGGGTCATATGGTAGTTCTATTTTTAGTTTTTAAAGGAACCTCCATACTTTTCTCCATAGTGGCTGTACCAACTTACATTCCCACCAAGAGTATAGGAAGGGCCCCTTTTCTCCACACACTGTCCAGCATTTGTTGTTTGTAGATTTTTTGATGATGGCCAGATTTTTTTCAGACCAGTGTGAGATGATACCTTTTTGTAGCTTTAATTTGCATTTCTCTAATAATCAGTGACGTTGAGCATCTTTTCATGTGCTTTTTGGCCATTTGTATGTCTTTGGAGAAATATCTATTTAGATCTCCTGCACATTAAAACCTTTTTTTTTATATTGAGTTGCATGAGAAGTTTGTATAGTTTGGAGATTAATCCCTTGTTGGTTACTTTGTTTGCAAATATTTATGGTTTCCTTTGCTATGCAAAGACTTGTAAAGTTTAATTATGTCCCATTTGTTTAATTTTGTGTTTATTTTCATTACTCTAGGAGTTGGATCAAAAAAGATCTTGCTGTGATTTGTATCAAACGTGTTCTGCTTATGTTTTCCCCCATGAATTTTATAGAATATGGCCTCATGCTTAAGTCTTTATTCCACTTTATTTTTGTGTATGGTGTTAGGGAGTGTTCTAACTTCATTCTTTTACATATAGCTGTATAGTTTCCCCAGCACCACTTGCTGAAGAGACTGTCTTTTCTCCATTGTGTATTCTTGCCTCCCTCGTCAAAGTAAGGTGCCCGTATGTGCGGGAGTCTATCTCTGGGCTTTCTAACTTGTTCCATGGATCTGTATTTCTGCTTCTGTTCCAGTACCCTGCTTTTTTGTTGAGTGTAGCTTTGTAGTTTAAGTCTGAAGTCAGGGAGCCTGAGGCCTCCAGCTCCATTTTTCTTTCTCAGGATTGGTTTGGCTATTTGCAAGATTTTTTTCTAATTCTGTGAAAAATGCCACTGGTAATTTTCTAGGGAAGTCTACATAGATTTAATAGCTTTAGCCTTTGAAGTTTATATTGACAAGAAAAGCCTATTATGTAAGAATGGAGAAGTGTGATAGAACTTTGGGGGATGTCTAGGGTAACAGAGAGCAAAGATGTCATATTAATACTGGGGATTAAGTGAGAATCTGCATGCTCAATAGTGAAACTCCCAGCTCTTGCCTTCCAGAATACTGGTAACAGGGGATACTAGGGGTCTAGGTCAAAGGAACTTTTCTGGAATAGGGCTGACCTTAGCACATTTATAGACTATAGAATAGAACTAATTAAAAATGGATGGTTGAAGAAGATAGTTTCAGAAGGATAAGAAAGAAGATGAACTGGCATAATGATTCAGATGATGGAGAGGAGGTGAATCAGGTAGAGCTATGAACTGAGGGAAGGGAGGGTATGTCTTATGAAATAGAAGAGAAAGAAAAAATATTGAGTGGTAAGCAATTGTAAAGAGAAAAGGAAACCAAAGAATTTAGAATGAAGGCAGATTCCATGTGATTAGTCAATAGGGCAATTATTTGAATAGAGAGAGGGTTGAGAGTGAGGAGGAACTGGAGAACAAGAGCAGAATTCAAATCCTTCCTTCACAGTAGATATTTCCTGCAACCTTCCAGCCGTAAGTGATTGCTATTTCTTCTAAACTATATTGCATTTACTATTTGTACCACACATTTGGTGACTAATCACACACAGCCTGTGACACTATTTCTATTGTTGTCTTGAGCTCTCATTTATATCTTTTGTTAGTTTACTTTTCAGGCAATATGTACTCCATGACTGAAGACTCCTCAGTGCAGCAACTACATCCTAAACTTCTTTGTTTTGCTCACTTTAAATGTTATTTGAACTAAAAATATATATATTTAAAAATTTAAATTGGTTGATATATAGTATTATTATTAAAGACAGAACTCTATCTTCTCATCTTTTATGATATTCTTTTCTCTTTTCTGTGTAATGGCACAATCTTATCTTACCATTTGATCTTCCTTTCTACAGTTCTCTCCCATTTCCTTTGCCTCTTGGCTTTTACTGTAAGTTAAACACTCTTTAAAAGAGCCATTTCACCTATTTCTCCCCAAATAACTAGTAATTTCTATAATAAAGAATAAAAAAGTGTGATTTTTAATGTTTTTTGTATTTCCTTGAGTCACTTAATTATTTTAATAGGTTGTTTTGTTTGTTTGTTTGTTTTTTGGTGGTGGAGGTTGGTCTCTATTTGAACAGACTTTCTTAAAAAATACATTCTGAGTTGCTTTGAAAAAGACTAAAAGCATCTAATGTGACTTATCAGCTGACCAGCACACTGGTTGATGAAATTTGTAGTCTTTGCTCTAAAGTCCTCTAACAAGATTAGGTGAGATTGAACTGAGAAGGTAAAGGTTTCTAAACTGACATAAATTCAAAGAGCAGAACTAGATCATGATACTGTTTGAATCTCTAACAAAGTCTAATCTTTGACATGTTATATTTGGTGCACCATAATCTGTATGCATACATATCCTTCTAGTAAATGATGAATGAGGTTTAGCTAACACAATGCACTTTATTATATTCTTTTATACCCTTCTAGACATTTGTTGGAAATATAGGGTTGGGGAGCTCTGCCTTGTAAAATGACCCAGATCCTTTCTCTGGAACAGAATCTATATATGCGTTTTTCCAAAACAGCTTGGTCGCATTTGTTTCCCTACTGTCATTCATTTGGTGCTTCTTCTGGCAGCCATTAGAAAGATAGGGGGAAATACTAAATTTCACTGGATAGTTCCATCTGCCTAAAACTACTAAAACCAATAATTTCATATGGGACTTTTTGGCCCATTTGTGAAACCAGATCTGAGACAAAGAAATAGCTCAGCATTGCCCTTCTTTGGGATTGGAATGAAAACTGACCTTTTCCAGTTCTGTGGCCACTGCTGAGTTTTCCAAATTTGCTGGCATATTGAGTACAGTGCTTTAACAGCATCATCTTTTAGGGTTTGAAATACTGCAACTTGAATTCCATCACCTCCACTAGCTTTGTTCTTAGTGAGTGAATGAGCGAGTGAAGTCGCTCAGTCATGTCCTACTCTTTGCGACCCCATGGACTGTATGTAGCCTACCAGGCTCCTCTGTCCATGGGATTTTCCAGGCAAGAATACTGCAGTGGATTGTCATTGTTCTTAGTAATGCTTCCTAAAGCCCACTTGACTTCACACTCTAGAATGTCTTGCTCTATGTGAGTGACCATGCAATCATGATTATCCAGGTCATTAAGACCTTTTTTATATAGTTCTTCTGTGTATTCTTGCCACCTCTTCTTAATCTCTTCTGTTTCTGTTATATCTTTGCCATCTCTGTCCTTTATTGTGCCCATCTTTGCATGAAATGTTCCTTTGATATCTCTAATTTTCTTGAAAAGATCTCTACTCTTTCCCATTCTATTGTTTTCCTCCATTTCTTTGCATTGTTCACTTAAGAAGGCTTTCTTATCTCTCCTTGCTCTTTGGAACTCTGCGTTCAGATGGGTATATCGTTCCCTTTCTCCTTTGCCTTTTTCTTTTCTTCTTTTCTCAGCAATTTGTAAAGCCTCCTCAGACAACCATTTTGCTTTTTTGCATTTCTTTTCCTTGGAAATGGTTTTGATCACTGCCTCCTGTACAATGTTATGAACTTCCATCCATAGTTCTTCAGGAACTCTATCAGATCTAATCCCTTGAATCTATTTGTCACTTCCACTGTATAATTGTAAGGGGTTTGATTTAGGTCATGCCCGAATGGCCTAGTTGTTTTCTCTACTTTCTTCAATTTAAGTCTGAATTTGGCAATAAGGAGTTTATGATCTGAGCCACAGTCAGCTCCCGGTCTTGTTTTTGCTAACAGTATGGAACTCCATCTTTGACTGCAAAGAATATAATCCATCTGATTTTGGTGTTGACCATCTGGTGATGTCCATGTGTAGAGTTATCTCTTGTGTTGTTGGAAGATTCATCTCTTGCATCATCTCTTGCATTGTTGTGTTTTCTATGACCAGTGTGTTTTCTTGGCAAAACTCTGTTAGTCTTTGACCTTAAATATCTTGATTCATAGACCTAACATTGCCCATTGCTATGCAATATTATTCTTTACAGCTTTGACCATTACTTTCACAATCAGACACATCCATAACTGAGCATTGTTTCTACTTTGGCCAAGCTGCTTCATTCTTTCTGAAGCTGTTTCTCCACTCTTCCCCAGTAGAATATTGGACATCTGCCAACCTGTTGGGCTCATTTTCCAGGGTCATGAGGTTCTTGAGGCAAGAATACTGAAGTGGTTTCCTATCTAAAAGCAACAACTACATGATATAAACTCATGATTCTAATGCTGAGCGAGCTCAGTAGTATCAGTGATATTGACTCTTGTAGGATGATGCCAACCAGCTTAATGTGTTGGGATTTACCCCATTACCCAAGACTTCAGAGGTTTCAGAACTTGACCTCTTGTGTACTTAGCAAGTTTTTTGTACTGAACCCCCTTTTTGATCACACATTGTTTCTCCTCTTCACAAACTCTTCTAAGAATTACATATTTATAAATTAGCAGCTTTCTGGACCTCACTACATGTCCTCATGAATGAAATTCTTGTGTCACAAGTTTTTATTCCAAGTAAATTAGATTAATATGACAACAGAAACCAAAATATATTTTTCAAATTGTCATTCAATAGTGCTAATGTGGCATTTTAGAATGAAAGTAAATCATCTCATTTCCTAATAATTGAGAATTTTATAACTGTTAATCAGTAATTGAAAAATTTCCCCCAATTTTGAGGGGTGAAGGCTAAGAATTATTAACTTTTCAGTATAGAACAAAGAGCACAGTGATGTGAACAAAGATATCAGTGGATAAAGGTAAATTTGATGTTCAGTTCAGTTCAGTCGCTCAGTCGTGTCTGACTCTTTGCGACCCCATGAATCGCAGCATGCAAGTCCTCCCTGTCCATCACCAACTCCCAGAGTTTACTCAGACTCACGTCCATTGAGTCAGTGATGCCATCCAGCCATCTCATCCTCTGTCGTCCCCTTCTCCTGCCCCCAATCCCTCCCAGCATCAGACTCTTTTCCAATGAGTCAACTCTTCGCATGAGGTGGCCAAAGTACTGGAGTTTCAGCTTTAGCATCATTCCTTCCAAAGAAATCCCAGGGCTGATTTCCTTCAGAATGGACTGGTTGGATCTCCTTGCAGTCCAAGGGACTCTCAAGAGTCTTCTCCAACACCACAGTTCAAAAGCATCAATTCTTCAGTGCTCAGCTTTCTTCACAGTCCAACTCTCACATCCATACATGACCACTGGTAAAACCATAGCCTTGACTAGATGGACCTTTGTTGGTAAAGTAATGTCTCTGCTTTTCAATGTTATTTAGGTTGGTCATAACTTTCCTTCCAAGGAGTAAGTGTCTTTTAATTTCATGGCTGCAGTCACCATCTGCAGTGATTTTGGAGCCCCAGAAGATGTACTGAGTGTTTTTTCTTCCTTTGTAATTACTTCTGTGTTCTATCTAATTGTGAAGTAGTTTTCAGTTGTATTCCTGCTTCACACCTTTGACAAATAGCATCTTCTGTCATTATCTGCAGATTCTTTTAGTCTTAGTTGTACAAAAAAAGCTTAATGACTATTCTCTTTTGGCTAATACACAAAAGGGAAATCAGGTGAAAGAGTTTGAAGATAGAAATTGTTTGGAAATCTTGCATTTTAAGCAGTTGTTGTCTTACAACATCATTTTTCAATTAATACTTTGAAATAGAAACTCCTGTTGTGTGTACTTTTCCTAGGCAATCAATAGTTCTCTCTCTTTCCTCCTATAAATGGTGAAATTGGATATTAGGAAGTATGGGCACACGTCTCCTCCTAAAAGGGAAATGGTTTGGGGATATTGTGCTAATGGTATAATCATCAACAACAGCATCAAACGATGGTTATTAAGCTTCATTTGTAGGCATGTGGACTGCCTAACCAAGAGCCATTTTTCTCATCTTGTTTCCTAACAGAATAACATATTTTGTCTACATACCCACCTTCTTCCATACTAGGTGGCCGAGGTGAAAAACTGACAGTGAAAGTGTCTGTCACTCAGTCACATCCAGCTCTTTGCAACCCATGGACTGTAGCCCGCCAGGCTCCTCTGTCCATGGAATTCTCCAGGCAAGCATACTGGAGAGGGTTGCCATTTCCTTCTCCAGTGGACCCCATTTTCCAGCCCAGGCAATTAACCATGATGAGTCACCAGATAACCACAAGGGCCACCCTTGCCATGGTAATGATTGGTTCAGGCACTCAATTTATGCCCTTCTGACTGGTGATATATGAAGAGAAGTCTCTGCCTAGGTTTTCCTCCTTATGGAAAGAGACAAACAGGAGGAAATGATTCCCTTTAACAGTTCTGAATGCTTTCAAAAGGACAAGATGCTGACCTGTATAGTTTTGTCACTGGGAATAGAGCTAGCTGAGGACAGGACTTATGTGCCAAGGATGACAGAGGGGAAAGATGGATTCCTTATATCATTGAACAGCTTCATTAACTAACCCAGGAACCATCCTACCTTCAGCATTTTCAATGTTTCCCTCTTTGTCTGGCTTTCTTCTGTTAGCGGAGTTGGAATTTTCTCTTATTGGGAACACAAGCACCCTAGGCAACAAATTCACTGTTTAAATTAACAATTATAGACTACTGTTTTGGAAATGGCAGCCCACTCCAGTGTTCTTGCCTGGAGAATCCCATGGACAGAGGAGCCTGATACGCTACAGTCCATGGGGTCGCCAAGAGTCGGACACGACTGAGCAACTTCACTTCACTTCACTTCACTGTTTTATTATACAGTTTGCATCCTTCTCTACCTTTTACTTCTCAAAATACTTTCTTTAACTTCTTCCCTTTTACTACTTCTGATACTGTTAAACTATCATCTTTTTTTTAACCTCTTACTTCTCAACTCTTTGCTCTGTGATAACTTTAGCAACAGTCACTCTATTGAAATAAGGCACACTGGTGTTCACTCATGATTTTGGTTACCAAATAAAACAGTCTCTGAGTCTCAGTTCCCTAATTTATAAATAGAGCATTTCATCTTAATTAGTGGGTTTTTTTAATGGAAAAATTTTCAAACTAAATGTTATTCATAATCCCATACAAAACATAAAACCAAGTGAAATTTCCTGATTGACTCAGAACCTGGAGACTCTGTCCCCTGCTTGCTACCAACTAGACCTTGTATAGCCCTCACTGTCCCCAACCTCTGCAGAGCTAACAGCTTCCAGTGGACGAAGTTCTGAAACTAGCCTCTCGATTTGAACTTCTTGTCAGTGCTGTTTTTCCATTTGCACCGTGACTCTCCTACCCAGGATGCTTCTGTGGTTTTCCGTTGCTGCCTGTAAAGTTCTATCCTTTTCAGCATTGTTCTTTGAACCTGTCTTCCTTTGCTAGTTACACAGGGCTTCTTCTAGTCTCCAAATCTGCTCAGTTTGTCCTTTTTTTTCTGTGCTCTTCTCATTCTGCTTCTTATATCTTTCCCATCTCTACCTGTTCAATCCTTTCCACTCCCACCCAATACGTACTTAGTCAAATGACTCAATTTTCTGCATGTTCCCATAGCATTCATACCTCAATTATAGTACATATCACATTCTTTGAGTTTTGTATTAAAGATGTTCCTCAGGCTGTTTGCTCTCTGAAGATGGGGAACTATTTCTCATTCATTGTTCCGTACACTGTGGTGCTCAGCCTATGTCTCTTAAAGATTACTCTTAAAAATGCTTGTTAATGAACAAAATATTTGCAACAGAAATCAAAATCCTTCAATTACGTGGTTATTCTTTAGATTATTTGTTAGTGTCTTAAACATTTGTACCAGTTGTGTAAACTGATCTATATTCTCTGAGGTTATGTAGATTAAATTTAATTGATATGACAGAATCTAGGCCAGTTCTATAAAATTAAAGTGAAATATCTTTTTAATGCAAAATATTTTATAGTTGCATTTTATAATTTTTAAAAAAGGAAAAACAAAGCAACCTATGTCTGTGTTTGGAAATTTGCCTTTTCTTGACATTTTAAACAGTTATTTATGAGTTAGCTAGTTCAGTGACATCCTATACATACCAATTATATATTAATAAATATGGCAGCTATAATAATACTATATTATTTTCATTTAAATAATTTTAAATTTAAATAATTTAAAAATATTTAATTTTCAATTAAATAATACTCTACAATTTTATTTAAATAATTGTTATTTTGCTCCCAGGGAGGACAATGAAACATGTAATTTCAGTAAAGTATATCTCTTTTTGTATTTATTTTTCTGTTTCTTATAATTTCTATAAGATTATTATTCCTTTCTAGAGTATGTTTAAGAATTCAATTAAGTTTAATTAATTAGAGTTACAAAAGTTGGTGAAGGAGAGAATGTACTATACTGTTAAGCTATTTAGCTTCTGTTACTTCATTTTAGCTATTTAGTGCTTCATAATTTTATTAATTAATGGCATCCGGTCCCATCACTTCATGGGAAATAGATGGGGAAACAGTGGAAACAGTGTCAGACTTTATTTTTTGGGGCTCCAAAATCACTGCAGATGGTGACTGCAGCCATGAAATTAAAAGACGCTTACTCCTTGGAAGGAAAGTTATGACCAACCTACATAGCATATTGAAAAGCAGAGACATTACTTTGCCAACAAAGGTCTGTCTAGTCAAGGCTATGGTTTTTCCAGTGGTCATGTATGGATGTGAAAGTTGGACTGTGAAGAAAGCTGAGCGCCAAAGAATTGATGCTTTTGAACTGTGGTGTTGGAGAAGACTCTTGAGAGTTCCTTGGACTACAAGGAAATCCAACCAGTCCATTCTAAAGGAGATCAGCCCTGAGTGTTCTTTGGAAGGAATGATGCTAAAGCTGA